>NC_086453.1:4009741-4369741 GCF_028390025.1 Pseudophryne corroboree | reverse complement strand
AGTCACTGAGGGTGCAGGGCGCTGGGGGGGGGCGCCCTGGGAGGCAAATGTAACCTATATAAAGGCTAAAAATACCTCACATATAGCCCCCAGAGGCTATATGGAGATATTTAACCCCTGCCTGGATTCACTAAATAGCGGGAGACGAGCCCGCCGGAAAAGGGGCGGGGCCTTTCTCCTCAGCACACGGCGCCATTTCCTCTCACAGCTCCGCTGGTCAGGACGGCTCCCAGGTCTCTCCCCTGCACTGCACTACAGAAACAGGGTAAAACAGAGAGGGGGGGCAAATTTATGGCGATATTTTGATATATATAAAGCAGCTATAAGGGAGCACTTATTATAAGGCTATCCCTGTTATATATAGCGCTTTTGGTGTGTGCTGGCAAACTCTCCCTCTGTCTCCCCAAAGGGCTAGTGGGTCCTGTCTTCGTTAGGAGCATTCCCTGTGTGTCTGCTGTGTGTCGGTACGTGTGTGTCGACATGTATGAGGACGATATTGGTGTGGAGGCGGAGCAATTGCCAAATATGAGGATGTCACCCCCTAGGGAGTCGACACCAGAATGGATGCCTTTATTTATGGAACTACGGGATAGTGTCAACACGCTAAAGCAGTCGTTTGACGACATGAGACGGCCGGACAATCAATTAGTGCCTGTCCAGGCGACTCAAACACCGTCAGGGGCTGTGAAACGCCCTTTGCCTCAGTCGGTCGACACAGACCCAGACACAGGCACTGACTCCAGTGGTGACGGTGACGAATCAACCGTATTTTCCAGTAGGGCCACACGTTATATGATTTTGGCAATGAAGGAGGCGTTACATTTAGCTGATACTACAGGTACCACTAAACAGGGTATTATGTGGGGTGTGAAAAAACTACCTATAGTTTTTCCTGAATCAGAAGAATTAAATGACGTGTGTAATGAAGCGTGGGTTGCCCCTGATAAAAAGCTGATAATTTCAAAGAAATTATTGGCATTATACCCTTTCCCGCCAGAGGTTAGGGAGCGCTGGGAAACACCTCCTAGGGTGGACAAGGCGCTAACACGCTTATCTAAACAAGTGGCGTTACCCTCTCCTGAGACGGCCGCACTTAAAGATCCATCAGATAGGAGGATGGAAAATATCCAAAAAAGTATATACACACATGCAGGTGTTATACTACGACCAGCTATAGCGACTGCCTGGATGTGCAGTGCTGGGGTAGTTTGGTCAGAGTCCCTGATTGAAAATATTGATACCCTGGACAGGGACAATATTTTACTGTCGTTAGAACAAATAAAGGATGCATTTCTTTATATGCGTGATGCACAGAGGGATATCTGCACACTGGCATCACGGGTAAGTGCTATGTCCATTTCGGCCAGAAGAGCTTTATGGACGCGACAGTGGACAGGCGATGCGGATTCAAAACGACATATGGAAGTTTTGCCGTATAAAGGGGAGGAGTTATTTGGAGTCGGTCTATCAGATTTGGTGGCCACGGCTACAGCCGGGAAATCCACCTTTCTACCTCAAGTCACTCCCCAACAGAAAAAGGCACCGACTTTTCAACCGCAGCCCTTTCGTTCCTTTAAAAATAAGAGAGCAAAGGGCTATTCATATCTGCCACGAGGCAGAGGTCGAGGGAAGAAACAGCAACAGGCAGCTCCTTCCCAGGAACAGAAGCCTTCCCCGGCTTCTACAAAAGCCTCAGCATGACGCTGGGGCTTCTCAAGCGGACTCGGGGACGGTGGGTGGTCGTCTCAAAAATTACAGCGCGCAGTGGGCTCACTCGCAGGTAGATCCCTGGATCCTGCAGATAATATCTCAGGGGTACAGGTTGGAATTAGAGACAGATCCACCTCGCCGTTTCCTGAAGTCTGCTTTACCAACGTCCCCCTCCGAAAGGGAGACGGTTTTGGAAGCCATTCACAAGCTGTACTCTCAGCAGGTGATAGTCAAGGTACCTCTTCTACAACAAGGGAAGGGGTATTATTCCACTCTTTTTGTGGTACCGAAGCCGGATGGCTCGGTAAGGCCTATTCTAAATCTGAAGTCCTTGAACCTGTACATAAAGAAGTTCAAGTTCAAGATGGAGTCACTCAGAGCAGTGATAGCGAACCTGGAAGAGGGGGACTTTATGGTATCCTTGGACATCAAGGATGCGTATCTCCACGTTCCAATTTACCCCTCACACCAGGGGTACCTCAGGTTCGTTGTACAAAACTGTCACTATCAGTTTCAGACGCTGCCGTTCGGATTGTCCACGGCACCTCGGGTCTTTACAAAGGTAATGGCCGAGATGATGATTCTTCTTCGAAGAAAAGGCATATTAATTATCCCATACTTGGACGATCTCCTAATAAGGGCAAGGTCCAGAGAACAGCTAGAGATGGGATTAGCACTGTCGCAAGAAGTGCTAAAACAGCACGGGTGGATTCTGAATATTCCAAAATCCCAGTTAATGCCGACAACTCGTCTGCTGTTCCTAGGGATGATTCTGGACACGGTTCAGAAAAAGGTTTTTCTCCCGAAGGAAAAAGCCAAGGAGTTATCCGAGCTTGTCAGGAACCTCCTAAAACCAGGAAAGGTGTCTGTACATCAATGCACAAGAGTCCTGGGAAAAATGGTGGCTTCTTACGAAGCAATTCCATTCGGCAGATTCCACGCAAGAATTTTCCAAAGGGATCTGTTGGACAAATGGTCAGGGTCGCATCTTCAGATGCACCTGCGGATAACCCTGTCTCCAAGGACAAGGGTGTCTCTTCTGTGGTGGTTGCAGAGTGCTCATCTATTGGAGAAACGTCTCTTCACATAAACATTCTGGAACTAAGAGCAATATACAATGCTCTAAGCCAGGCAGAACCTCTGCTTCAGGGAAAACCGGTGTTGATCCAGTCGGACAACATCACGGCAGTCGCCCATGTGAACAGACAGGGCGGCACAAGAAGCAGGAGTGCAATGGCAGAAGCTGCAAGGATTCTTCGCTGGGCAGAGAATCATGTGATAGCACTGTCAGCAGTGTTCATCCCGGGAGTGGACAACTGGGAAGCAGATCTTCACCCGGGAGAGTGGGGACTTCATCCAGAAGTCTTCCACTTGCTGGTAACCCGTTGGGAAAAACCAATGGTGGACATGATGGCGTCTCGCCTCAACAAAAAACTGGACAGGTATTGCGCCAGGTCAAGAGATCCGCAGGCAATAGCTGTGGACGCGCTGGTAACGCCTTGGGTGTACCAGTCGGTGTATGTGTTTCCTCCTCTGCCTCTCATACCAAAAGTATTGAGAATTATACGGCAAAGAGGCGTAAGGACGATACTAGTGGTTCCGGATTGGCCAAGAAGGACTTGGTACCCGGAACTTCAAGAGATGATCACGGAAGATCCGTGGCCTCTACCTCTAAGGAGGGACTTGCTTCAGCAGGGTCCCTGTCTGTTTCAAGACTTACCGCGGCTGCGTTTGACGGCATGGCGGTTGAACGCCGGATCCTAAAGGAAAAAGGCATGCCGGAAGAAGTCATTCCTACTTTGATTAAAGCAAGGAAGGAAGTAACCGTGCAACATTATCACCGAATTTGGCGAAAATATGTTGCGTGGTGCGAAGATCGGAGTGCTCCGACGGAGGAATTTCAACTGGGTCGATTCCTACATTTCCTGCAATCAGGATTGTCTATGGGTCTCAAATTGGGATCTATTAAGGTTCAAATTTCGGCCCTGTCGATTTTCTTTCAAAAAAGAATTGGCTTCAGTCCCTGAAGTCCAGACCTTTGTTAAGGGAGTGCTACATATACAGCCTCCTGTGGTGCCTCCAGTGGCACCGTGGGATCTCAATGTGGTTTTGGACTTTCTAAAATCTCATTGGTTTGAACCACTAAAGAAGGTGGATTTGAAATATCTCACATGGAAAGTGACCATGCTTCTAGCCCTGGCTTCGGCCAGGAGAGTGTCAGAACTGGCAGCTTTATCTTACAAAAGCCCATATCTGATTTTCCATTCGGACAGGGCAGAACTGCGGACTCGTCCGCATTTTCTCCCTAAGGTGGTGTCAGCATTTCATCTGAACCAGCCTATTGTAGTGCCTGCGGCTACAAGTGACTTGGAGGACTCCAAGTTACTGGACGTTGTCAGAGCATTAAAAATATATATTGCAAGGACAGCTGGAGTCAGAAAATCTGACTCGTTGTTTATATTGTATGCACCCAACAAGATGGGTGCTCCTGCGTCTAAGCAGACGATTGCTCGTTGGATCTGTAGCACAATCCAACTTGCACATTCTGTGGCAGGCCTGCCACAGCCTAAATCTGTAAAGGCCCACTCCACAAGGAAGGTGGGCTCATCTTGGGCGGCTGCCCGAGGGGTCTCGGCATTACAACTTTGCCGAGCAGCTACGTGGTCAGGGGAGAACACGTTTGTAAAATTTTACAAATTTGATACTCTGGCTAAGGAGGACCTGGAGTTCTCTCATTCGGTGCTGCAGAGTCATCCGCACTCTCCCGCCCGTTTGGGAGCTTTGGTATAATCCCCATGGTCCTTTCAGGAACCCCAGCATCCACTAGGACGATAGAGAAAATAAGATTTTACTTACCGATAAATCTATTTCTCGGAGTCCGTAGTGGATGCTGGGCGCCCATCCCAAGTGCGGATTATCTGCAATAATTGTACATAGTTATTGTTAACTAATTCGGGTTATTGTTGAAGGAAGCCATCTTTCAGAGGCTCCGCTGTTATCATACTGTTAACTGGGTTTAGATCACAAGTTGTACGGTGTGATTGGTGTGGCTGGTATGAGTCTTACCCGGGATTCAAAATCCTCCCTTATTGTGTACGCTCGTCCGGGCACAGTACCTAACTGGAGTCTGGAGGAGGGTCATAGGGGGAGGAGCCAGTGCACACCACCTGATCTGGAAAAGCTTTACTTTTTGTGCCCTGTCTCCTGCGGAGCCGCTATTCCCCATGGTCCTTTCAGGAACCCCAGCATCCACTACGGACTCCGAGAAATAGATTTATCGGTAAGTAAAATCTTATTTTTGAGGCATTAAGGCAGTCCTTTTGTGGTAGTGTTGGTGTGTTGATGTTTCCCTTCTGTTTTCCTTCGGCTTAACGCAGGTATAACGCTATTTTTATAATAACACTTTTATGTCAGCACTTCTAGGGAAGCACTACCAGCCGATGGCTATCCAGCCGTATACTAGACTTCAAATAGGAACAATATCCATGTGAATGCAATGATTGCAAACTCCACCCAATACAACCCCCCTTTAAGCTAAGGCCATAAATTAGCTTAGAAAAACAGACATTACATACCAATAAGGCAGCCAACTATGGGGGTCATTCCGAGTTGTTCGCTCGCAAGCTGCTTTTAGCAGCTTTGCACATGCTAAGCCGCCGCCTACTGGGAGTGAATCTTAGCTTATCAAAATTGCGAACGAAAGATTAGCAGAATTGCGAATAGACACTTCTTAGCAGTTTCTGAGTAGTTCCAGACTTACTCGGCATCTGCGATCAGTTCAGTGCTTGTCGTTCCTGGTTTGACGTCACAAACACACCCAGCGTTCGCCCAGACACTCCTCCGTTTCTCCAGCCACTCCCGCGTTTTTCCCAGAAACGGTAGCGTTTTTTCGCACACACCCATAAAACGGCCTGTTTCCGCCCAGAAACACCCACTTCCTGTCAATCACATTAAGATCACCAGAACGAAGAAAAAACCTCGTAATGCGGTGAGTAAAATACCTAACTGCATAGCAAATTTACTTGGCGCAGTCGCACTGCGGACATTGCGCATGCGCATTAGCGACTAATCGCTCCGTTGCGAGAAAAATATAACGAGCGAACAACTCGGAATGAGCCCCTATATCTTTACAAAGAGAAAAACAAACAAAAAACAAAAAAAACTAGCTTTTTCAATATACCTAGACTATTCAATCATGATATTCATTTGACATAATCAGCAAATGCAGTACAACTTGCTGGGATGTGTAGTTCCACGAATCATACCTGTTGAGCACAAAGAGTGATGAGGAGTTGGTTCACAAAGTTCACAATCGACAACAGCTGATGATATAACTTAACGCAGGTATAATGCTATTTTTATAATAACACTTTTATGTATGCCATATCAACCCAAAGAAGCTAAGTGCGTCAGGGAAGGCGCCTTGTGGAGCCCAGTGTTCCTCGCAGAAAGAGTTTTAACAAGGGTAAGTTCTTACCATAAAACTCGTTTTCTGCTGCGGGGTACACTGGGCTCCACAAGTCTGGACAATGGGGATGTCCTAAAGCAGTTCCTTATGGGAGGGGACGCACTGTAGCAGGCACAAGAACCCGGCGTCCAAAGAAAGCATCCTGGGAAGCGGCAGTATCGAAGGCATAGAACCTTATGAACGTGTTCCCGGAGGACCACGTAGCCGCCTTGCACAATTGGTCAAGGGTCGCACCACGTTGGGCCGCCCAAGAAGGTCCAACAGACCGAGTAAAATGGGCCGTAATGTGAACAGGAGCTGACAGACCAGCCTTCACATAAGCATGCGCAATCACCATTCTAATCCACCTGGCCAGGGTCTGCTTGTGAGCAGGCCAGCCACGTTTGTGAAATCCAAACAAAACAAAGAGAGAATCAGACTTTCGAATAGAAGCAGTTCTCTTCACATAGATACGGAGAGCCCGTACCACATCCAAAGACCGCTCTTTGGGAGACAAATCAGGAGAAACAAAAGCTGGAACCACAATCTCCTGATTAAGGTGGAACGAAGAAACCACCTTAGGTAAATATCCGGGACGAATCCCAAGAACCGCCCGGTTACGGTGAAAAATCAGATATGGGGAACTACAAGACAAGGCACCCAAATCCGACACTCTTCTAGCAGAGGCAATAGCCAGCAAGAACACCACCTTAAGGGAAAGCCACTTAAGGTCAGCTTGAACCAAGAGGTTCAAATGGAAGCTCCTGCAACACCTCCAAAACCACCGACAAGTCCCAAGGAGCCACAGGCGGGACATAGGGAGGTTGGATACGCAACACACCCTGAGTGAAAGTATGAAAATCAGGTAAAGTCGCAATTTTTCTCTGAAACCACACCGACAAGGCAGAAATATGAACCTTGAGGGAGGCCAGACGCAGGCATAAATCTAGGTCCTGCTGTAGAAAAGCCAAAAGTTTGGCTGTACTAAACTTGGAAGCGTCATAATGGTTAGATGCGCACCAAACAAAGTAGGAATGCCAGACCCGATGGTAAATCCGAGCAGAGGCCAGTTTCCGGGCACGCAACATAGTTTTAATGACCTCTTCAAAAAAAACCTTAGCTCTTAAGACGGAAGCTTCAAGAGCCACACCGTCAAAGACAGTCGGGCTAGGTCCTGGTAAACACAGGGGCCCTGAACGAGGAGGTCTGGGCGTTGTGGAAGTAGAAGTGGACGCTCTGACGATAGGCCTTGCAGGTCTGAGAACCAGTGCCATCTGGGCCACGCCGGAGCTATGAGAAGCAGATTTCCTTTTTCTTGCTTGAACTTCCAAATTACCCTGGGCAGGAGTGACACCGGAGGGAACACGTACGGCAGCCGAAACCTCCACGGCACTGCCAGCGCATCCACGAATGCTGCTTGAGGATCCCTTGTTCTTGCTCTGAAGACCGGAACCTTGTGATTGTGTCGAGACGCCATCAGATCCACATCTGGAAGACCCCACCTTTCCACGAGGAGTTGAAACACTTCTGGATGGAGGCCCCACTCGCCGGCATGCACGTCCTGACGACTGAGAAAGTCTGCTTCCCAATTCAGGACTCCCGGAATGAATATTGCAGATATTGCCGGTAGATTGCGTTCTGCCCAACGTAGAATCTGTGAGGCTTCCTTCATTGCCAAACAGCTTCTAGTGCCGCCTTGATGATTTATGTAAGCCACTGTGGTGGCGTTGTCCGACTGTACTTGAACAGGACGGTTCTGAATCAAATGCTGGGCTAGGTTCAACGCAATGAAGACCGCCCGCAATTCCAGAATGTTGATCAAGAGGAGAGATTCCTCCTTGGTCCACCGACCCTGCAAGGAGTGCTGCTCCAGCACCGCGCCCCAACCTCTTAGACTGGCATCTGTCGTCAACAGGACCCAGCTGGATATCCAGAAGGGACGGCCTTTGCACAATTGTCGGTCCAGGAGCCACCAGAGCAGCGACAGACGGACCTCCGGAGTCAAAGAGATCATGTGAGACCTGATCCGGTGAGGCAGGCTGTCCCACTTGGCTAGAATCAGCTTCTGGAGGGGGCGAGAATGGAATTGAGCATACTCCACTATGTCGAATGCTGACACCATGAGGCCCAGCACCTGCATTGCCGAATGTATCGACACTTGCGGACGAGAAAGGAAGCAACGAATCCTGTCCTGAAGTTTCAGGACTTTCTCCTGAGACAAGAACAACGTCTGGTTGTGAGTGTCCAACAGCGCTCCCAGATGCACCATGCTTTGAGCAGGGACCAGGGAGGATTTCTTCCAGTTGATGAGCCACCCGTGGGCTTGTAGAAACCGGACCGTCATATCCAGATGGCGCAGGAGAAGATCTGGGGAATTTGCCAGGATTAACAAGTCGTCCAGATACGGCAGTATCCTGACCCCTTGACGGCGGAGTACCACCGTCATCATCGCCATAACTTTGGTGAAGACTCGCGGAGCCGTTGTTAAACCAAAAGGTAACGCCCGAAACTGGTAATGGAGGTTGCCAATAGCGAACCTCAGGTATTGTTGATGTGACACTGCTATAGGAATATGCAGGTAAGCATCCTGTATGTCCAGGGAGACCATGTAGTCCCCAGGTTCCAAGGCCAGAACTATAGAGCGAAGGGTTTCCATACGGAACTTGGAAACCTTCACAAATTTGTTCAGTGCCTTGAGGTTGAGAATGGGCCGGGAGAACCCATTCGGTTTCGGGACTAGAAACAGCGGAGAATATTACCCCCGGCCCCTCTGAGCAAGAGGCACCTGTCACAACTGAGGGCCTGAGCTGACGGGAGGCAGCCTCAGTTGTAGGGGCTGAGGTATAGTGGAACCTGGGAGGTTGAATCAGGCCCCTAGACATGTAAGTAACATGTAACAGAATTGCCCGAAGGCGTGGCCACGACAACCAGGATAAAAGTCAATGATGTTTATTTATGACAAAACTCCGTAACACAGCAGTAGTAAAAGAAAACATAAAAATCAGCAGAGAATAAATACAGTTCCTGGGTACTACAGGGTGGCAAGGGCCACAGGGCTCTGGTAGTGTGAGACAGTTCTTATAATCTTCTAGTTGGAAAGTCCTTACCAGGCCCGACTGTAGCAATGGAGATAGCCCAGGATCGTACCAGCTGGTGTTCCAGGAAAAGCTGGGCTGCTGTGGATAAAACGGCTGCTGTGGGTACTGGCTGGAACCAGACTGATGTTGGCACGGAGTGGGTACTGGCTGGAACCAGTCAAATAATAAATGTAGCTTGAGAGCGATGAAATATGAAGTGATGTTTGGAGATTGAGAGCGGTGAAATTATAATGCCGGTGATAAATGATAATATGCAGAAAAGGGTACCGGCACTTTAAGAAGAGCTGACCTCTGCTGGAAGCTGGATGCAGAAAGCAGGTGGTTCTGTAGCTGGAAGCAGATGAATCAAATGAGGATAGGAGAGTCAGGCTACACCGCAGGTGGAATGCTGGTGCGGGTCTCTTTAGTGGAGGTTTGGAGATAGGAACTGGAACCTGGAAAACAACCACAGGAGAGAGACAAACTGGAACTAGGTTTGACAACCAAAGCACTGACGCCTTCCTTGCTCAGGCACAGCATATTTATACCTGCAGCAAGGAAGGGGTTGGCTAGGCAATTATGCAGATTAACAATACAGACAGCAGATTGGTGGAAATGATCAGATGACAAAATCCAAGATGGCTGCGCCCATGCAGACACTTGGAGGGAAGTTTGGTTTGTAATCCATGCGAGAATTGAAACAGCAATGGCGGCGCCGGCCACAGGAGACAGGAGACGCCAGACTGATGATTGCACATCTAAACCACGCGGGCACAGCGGAGGCCGCGGCTGACGTAATCGCCACTCTGACACTCTGCATGCAGGAACTCAGGGACAGCGGTGGAGGCTGCGGAGAACGCCATTCCAGATGTAACATGGCGCCGCGGTGACCGCGTCTCAGAGTGACAGGAGAGGAGGCAGGAATGTGGACATCAGTGTAACGGATGGGATCCGGTCCTGGAACGCTGAGCCAGCCTCAGGAGGCATCTGAAGGGTAAGTAATGGCGTCCAGATACCCGGATCGTGACAGCACCCCCCCCTTTAGGAGTGGCCCCAGGACACTTCTTTGGCTTTTGAGGAAACTTGGAATGGAATCTCCGGACCAAGGCAGGAGCATGGACATCAGAAGCATTGGTCCATGAGCGTTCCTCAGGGCCGTAACCCTTCCAGTCAATAAGATACTGTAGTTGACCGTAACGGTGACGTGAGTCCAGGATCTTGGCCACTTCATACTCAACGCCTCGTTGAGTTTGGACTTTCGGAGTTGGAGGAAGTGAGGAATGAAACCGATTCAGGATCAGCGGTTTCAACAGGGAAACATGGAATGTCCTGGGTATTTTTAAGAAGGGAGGTAACTGAAGTCTGTAAGCAACAGGATTGATGATTTGTTCAATTTTAAAAGGACCGATGTAGCGAGGTGCAAACTGCATACTGGGAACTCTTAACCTCAAATTCTTTGTGGATAACCATACCCGATCACCCACCTTGAGAGCAGGAACTGCTCTACGCTTCTTATCCGCAAACTTCTTGTACCTGAACGATGCCTTGAGCAGAGCTGATCGTACACTCTTCCAGTTATTTGCAAACTGATGCAAGGTGATATCCACTGCTGGAACAGAAGTTGCTGGAAGCGGTTGGAACTCAGGGACTTTAGGGTGGAATCCAAAGTTAGTGAAGAATGGTGTTGAAGAAGATGAGGAATGATACTGGTTGTTATGACAGAACTCGGCCCAGGGAAGTAATTGAACCCAGTCATCTTGAGAGGAAGACACATAGATGCGGAGGAAGGCCTCCAAGTCCTGATTCAACCTCTCAGTTTGACCATTGGTCTGAGGATGGTAAGCCGTGGAAAACTTTAGCTTGACTTGGAGGACTTGACATAAACTTCGCCAGAATTTGGCTGTGAATTGAACTCCTCGATCTGAGATAATTTCTTCAGGAAGACCGTGGAGTCGGAAGATCTCTTGTATGAATACTTGAGCCAACTTGGAAGCTGACGGAAGGCCGGTGAGAGGAATGAAGTGCGCCATCTTGGTGAACCGGTCAACTACCACCCAGATGGTATTGAACTTGTTGCACATGGGTAAGTCTGTAATGAAATCCATTGACAAATGGGTCCATGGTCGACGGGGAACGGATAGTGGAACCAGTTGCCCCGCAGGCGACTGGTGGGATACCTTATGTTGGGCACACTTTGGGCAAGATGCAATAAACTCCATGACGTCCTTTTTCAGAGTTGGCCACCAATAGGACCTAGAGATAAACTCCAGGGTTTTTTGGATACCTGTATGTCCGGCAAAACGGGAAGCATGGGCCCAATGCATGAGCTTCTTCCTTAGCATCGGCTTCACAAAACTTTTCCCTGGTGGGGGCGTAGAGTCCATCCCTACCGTGGAGAATGCCAACGGATTTATAATAGGATGCTTGTCTGAAGACTCTGACTCATTTTCTTGCTCCCATGAGCGGGAAAGGGCATCGGCCTTGCGATTCTGAGAGCCCGGACAGAACTGGAGCTTAAAGTCGAACCTGGAAAAGAAAAGTGCCCATCTGGCCTGACGAGGATTGAGACATTGTGCGCCTTTCAGATATAAAAGATTCTTGTGGTCTGTAAGTATGGTGATTGAATGAGAAGCTCCCTCCAACAGATACCTCCACTCTTCTAGAGCGAGCTTGATGGCTAGCAACTCCTGGTCGCCAATGGCATAGTTGCGCTCAGCTGGGGAGAACTTCCGGGAGAAGAAACTGCAAGGGTGTAAATGACCATCTTTAGCCCTCTGAGATAACACTGCTCCTACTCCAACGGAGGAGGCATCCACCTCTAAGATGAAAGGGGAGTCGATGTCGGGCTGTTTCAGAACTGGTGCTGAGATGAACCGCTGTTTTAAAAGATGAAAAGCTTGCGTAGCTTCTTCAGACCACTTGGACGGGTTAGCACCCTTCTTAGTTAAAGCAGTAATAGGCGCCACAATGGTGGAAAAGTCTCGTATAAACTTTCTATAATAATTGGCGAACCCTAAGAACCTCTGGACCCCTTTGAGGGTTAAGGGTATCGGCCAATTCTGGATTGCTTGTAGTTTCTCAGGATCCATCTCTAGTCCGGAACCGGACACAATGTAACCTAGAAACGGAATGGACTTGACTTCAAAGACGCATTTCTCTAATTTGCAATAGAGATGATTGACACGGAGACGGGACAGAACCTCTTTTACCCAAAAACGATGTTCCTCTAAATTGTTAGCAAAAATGAGGATATCATCTAGATAGACCACGACATGACGGTATAAAATGTCTCTGAAGATCTCATTGACAAAATGCTGGAAGACAGCTGGAGCATTGCTCAATCCGAAGGGCATGACGAGGTACTCATAATGTCCGTCACGGGTGTTAAAGGCGGTCTTCCACTCGTCACCCTCACGGATCCGGATGAGATTGTATGCACCTCTCAAGTCCAGCTTTGTGAAGATGGTAGCTCCGCTAACTCTATCAAAGAGCTCAGTAATCAGGGGTAAAGGATAGCGGTTCTTGATGGTAATGTCGTTCAAGCCTCTGTAGTCGATGCACGGCCGCAGACCACCATCTTTCTTCTTTACAAAAAAGAAGCCTGCGCCGGCTGGAGAAGAAGAAGGTCGAATGAACCCCTTTGCTAGGTTCTCTTTAATGTATTCCTCCATAGAATGCGTCTCAGGCAGAGACAACGGATAAGTTCGGCCTCGAGGTGGAACCTTCCCTGGAACGAGATCAATCGGGCAGTCCCATTCTCTATGAGGAGGAAGGATATCAGCAGAAGCTTTACTGAACACATCCGTGAAATCTTGATATGGAGGAGGTGGAACATCAGACGAACTGGGGGAGGAAGAACAGACAGGCAATACTTTAAACAAACATGTCTCAGCACAGGAGGAACCCCATGCCAGAATTTGCGTAGTCGTCCAATCAATTGTAGGATTGTGAAGACGGAGCCATGGAAGGCCCAGGACCACAGGATGTGTTGCTCTTGGAATCACTAAAAAAGAAATAAGTTCGGAATGAAGAACTCCCACTCTCAGACGAACTGGTAGAGTCCTTAGAGAAATAACTGTATCAAAAATCTTGCTGCCATCCACGGCAGTTAAGGAAATGGATGAAGGAAGTCTTTCGGTGGGTAGGGACCACCGTTTAACATAGGCTTCGGTAATAAAGTTCCCAGCTGCTCCGGAATCAAGGAGGGCAATGACGTTCCGATAACGTTGAGCAATTTGGAGCGACACTGGGAGATTACAATCATGAGGAGATGGAGAGGAGATCATTACTCCTAGCCGGCCCTCTCCTGGGCGAGCTAGGGTTTGGAGTTTTCCCGAACGTTCGGGACAGGCATTGATGGTGTGAGACGGAGCTGCACAGTAAAGACAGAGAGACTCGGAGAGACGTCTTCGGCGCTCAGCAGGAGTTAAACGGGAACGGCCAATTTGCATGGGCTCATCTTTAGATGGTAACAGTTGGCGAGGAGGAGGAGCAGAAGATTTTGGAGCAGATGATCTTCCACGCTCAGTTGCTCTCTCTCTGAAACGTAAATCAACTTTCGTGCAGAGTGAGATTAGCTCATCTAACTTGGAAGGTAAGTCTCTGGTAGCTAACTCATCTTTAATACGCTCAGATAAGCCATGCCAGAATGCAGCATACAGGGCCTCGTCGTTCCATGCCAGTTCGGATGCCAGGATCTGGAACTGTATAAGATATTGTCCTACAGTACATGATCCCTGGCGTAAACGGAGAATCTCAGATGAAGCTGAAGTTACCCGGCCTGGCTCGTCGAAGATACGCCTGAATGTTGACACGAATGCAGTATAGGAGGATAGCAGGGTGTCGGACCTCTCCCATAACGGTGATGCCCAATCAAGGGCTGAGCCACTGAGAAGAGAGATAATGTAGGCAATTTTTGTACGGTCACTGGGAAAATTGCCAGGTTGTAGCTCAAACTGAATCTCACACTGGTTGAGAAATCCCCTGCAGAATCTTGGAGATCCGTCAAATTTTGCTGGCGTTGGAAGATGAAGACGTGGAGCAGAAATGGGTAAGGTGGGTGGGGTTATAGCTGGAGTCACTGTGGTTGACGCACCGGACGCGTCTGATCCACGGAGGGTTGTCTGAATCCCATCCAGCCGAGTAGAGAGATCCTGGAGACAGCGGATGATGTGGCCCTGTGCAGCCTCCTGATGTTCAAGTCGGGCTGCCAGTTCTTGCATCGGCCTAGCCGCTTGATCCTGGTCTCCGGCTGGATTCATATGGTCAGTGCTTACTGTCACAACTGAGGGCCTGAGCTGACGGGAGGCAGCCTCAGTTGTAGGGGCTGAGGTATAGTGGAACCTGGGAGGTTGAATCAGACCCCTAGACATGTAAGTAACATGTAACAGAATTGCCCGAAGGCGTGGCCACGACAACCAGGATAAAAGTCAATGATGTTTATTTATGACAAAACTCCGTAACACAGCAGTAGTAAAAGAAAACATAAAAATCAGCAGAGAATAAATACAGTTCCTGGGTACTACAGGGTGGCAAGGGCCACAGGGCTCTGGTAGTGTGAGATAGTTCTTATAATTTTCTAGTTGGAAAGTCCTTACCAGGCCCGACTGTAGCAATGGAGATAGCCCAGGATCGTACCAGCTGGTGTTCCAGGAAAAGCTGGGCTGCTGTGGATAAAACGGCTGCTGTGGGTACTGGCTGGAACCAGACTGATGTTGGCACGGAGTGGGTACTGGCTGGAACCAGTCAAATAATAAATGTAGCTTGAGAGCGATGAAATATGAAGTGATGTTTGGAGATTGAGAGCGGTGAAATTATAATGCCGGTGATAAATGATAATATGCAGAAAAGGGTACCGGCACTTTAAGAAGAGCTGACCTCTGCTGGAAGCTGGATGCAGAAAGCAGGTGGTTCTGTAGCTGGAAGCAGATGAATCAAATGAGGATAGGAGAGTCAGGCTACACCGCAGGTGGAATGCTGGTGCGGGTCTCTTTAGTGGAGGTTTGGAGATAGGAACTGGAACCTGGAAAACAACCACAGGAGAGAGACAAACTGGAACTAGGTTTGACAACCAAAGCACTGACGCCTTCCTTGCTCAGGCACAGCATATTTATACCTGCAGCAAGGAAGGGGTTGGCTAGGCAATTATGCAGATTAACAATACAGACAGCAGATTGGTGGAAATGATCAGATGACAAAATCCAAGATGGCTGCGCCCATGCAGACACTTGGAGGGAAGTTTGGTTTGTAATCCATGTGAGAATTGAAACAGCAATGGCGGCGCCGGCCACAGGAGACAGGAGACGCCAGACTGATGATTGCACATCTAAACCACGCGGGCACAGCGGAGGCCGCGGCTGACGTAATCGCCACTCTGACACTCTGCATGCAGGAACTCAGGGACAGCGGTGGAGGCTGCGGAGAACGCCATTCCAGATGTAACATGGCGCCGCGGTGACCGCGTCTCAGAGTGACAGGAGAGGAGGCAGGAATGTGGACATCAGTGTAACGGATGGGATCCGGTCCTGGAACGCTGAGCCAGCCTCAGGAGGCATCTGAAGGGTAAGTAATGGCGTCCAGATACCCGGATCGTGACAGCACCTGTACTACGACTCCTATATCCAGGAGGGTCTGTATCACCGAATGCAGAGTGTTTGCCTTTGTCTGGTCCGACGGGACGTCTGTCTGGCAAAATCGATGAGGGGGTCGGTTTTTGAAGGCTATGGCGTAACCTCGAGTGACGACTTCCCGTACCCAGGCATCTGAAGTGGTCTTCAACCATTCCTGGGTATACCCTAGAAGCCGGCCCCCCACCCTGGGATCCCCCAGGGGGATGCCCGCCCCGTCATGCGGCAGGCTTATCGGTCTTGGCTGCTGGCTGACGGGCAGCCCAGGCTCTTTTGGGCTTCGGCTTACCAGGTTTGGAAGTGCGGGCCTGCTTATGGTAAGCCTGACCTTTTGCTTTACCTGAAGGACGAAAGGACGTACCTTTGGCCTTCGACACAGAAGGAGCTGTATTAGGCAGACAGGCAGTTTTGGCAGTAGCCAAGTCAGCCACTATCTTATTTAAGTCCTCCCCAAACAGAATATCCCCCTTGAAAGGGAGTACCTCCAGGGTTTTTCTAGAGTCCAGATCCACAGACCAGGATCTCAGCCACAATATCCTGCGAGCCAGGACTGACGTAGTAGAGGCCTTGGCTGCTAGGATACCGGCATCAGAAGCCGCCTCTTTAATATAGCGAGAAGCTGTGACAATATATGACAAGCAATGTCTTGCATGGTCAGAGGAAATTTCAGCCTCTAACTCCAAGGCCCATGCTTCAATAGCCTATGCCGCCCATGTAGCTGCAATAGTGGGCTTTTGTGCAGCACCCGTGAGGGTGTAAATCGCTTTTAGACAACCCTTGACACGTTTATCCGTAGGCTCTTTTAGAGACGTGACGGTAGTGACAGGTAGAGCTGAGGAAACCACCAGCTTGTCACATGTGAGTCTACTGGAGGAGGCGTTTCCCAATTCTTAGACAGCTCTGGCGCGAGGGGATAGCGAGCCAGCATCTTCTTTTGAGGCACAAACTTCGTACCCGGGCTTTGCCAGGGTTCCTGACGTATATCCACTAGGTGGTCAGAGTGAGGTAAAACTTGTTTAATCACCTTGTGACGCTTGAACCTATCTGGTTTCTTAGGAGGAACGGATGGCTCGGGATCATCCGTAATCTGCAGAATTAATTTAATAGCCTCCAAAAGATCAGGAACATCCACATGTGAACTACCCTCCCCATCAGCCGTATCTGAGTCAGAACCTATGGGGTCAGTGTATGTGCTGTCTTCATCAGACGAGGTGTCAGTGACAGCAGTGGATTGTGAGGAGACGAGCGCTCGCTTAGAGGACCTCTTGGACTTAGGCGAGCGTTGGTCAGACTTTTTATTAGTCAGGGACTGGTTCAACTTCTTTAATTGAGCAGATAAATCGTCTGCCCACGGCGGGTTAGCTGCAGGGACCACATACGGTTGTACCGGCATTGGGGGTCCCATAGGGGGTGTTAGTTTATGAACTAGCGTATGCAGAAGCGTGGAAAAAGCGGCCCACGGAGGGTCAGTATGTGCCTTCGTTGCCACAGTCCCACTGGGGGGCAAGGAGCCCCCAGAACCAGAGCCCACAGCTGCTATATTCTCCCCATATGTGCCTGTGGCTTCAGCAACACCGGCAGTGTGTTCAGCCCCAGAACCGTTACCCTCAGAAACAGACATGATATAACTTGCAGTATCAGGTAACACAGTACAATTATTAGCAGCACTATATCCCTAAACCCAAACCCCTGCGCAGTGTAGTCAGCACAAGCAGAGATAAAGGAGAGATATGGTGACTAAATCACAGAGAAAAATACATACTACAGTATATCTTTGTGAAAATCCTATATTAGATAACACCTGACGCACCAAGCCCCCTCAGGTTATAGAATATAGGGATAGCAGGTTGAGTGAAAGACACGAGATGGACACCACTCAGCAAGCTAATGCACACACAGATAGTCACAGTCTGTACAATGCAGAGGTTATTACAGACAATAATACTGCACTGGACTAGCTTATATATATAGCTATGTAGTCAATAGATATAACACTGCACAGTAAGAACTGGATGTATATCACAGGGTAATTGTACTATAAACCCCTGACTAAATGCACTCTTTCTTACTAACACTGACTAAAAAGGCAGGTAGAAGACTTAAGTGTCATGTAAAGTCACAGCGCTGACAACCAGGCGGCTTTACACAGGAGGATTTGCCCAAGCAGTCCCAGGAACAGTGAGCTGAGGGATAATGGCGCCGCAGACACTGCCAGGGAGTGAGGGAGAGACAGATATGCAGCTGCAGGGCGGGAACACTTGCTGGAAATGGCGCCCTGGGGCTGGGGGAGGGGCTTCAGGTCTAAGCCTTATCCCCCTTGCTGGCAAAACCACCGGGTACTGTGGGCGATATTAAAAATAAGATTTTACTTACCGATAAATCTATTTCTCGTAGTCCGTAGTGGATGCTGGGGACTCCGTCAGGACCATGGGGAATAGCGGCTCCGCAGGAGACAGGGCACAAAAGTAAAAGCTTTAGGATCAGGTGGTGTGCACTGGCTCCTCCCCCTATGACCCCCCTCCAAGCCTCAGTTAGGATACTGTGCCCGGACGAGCGTACACAATAAGGAAGGATCTTGAATCCCGGGTAAGACTCATACCAGCCACACCAATCACACTGTACAACCTGTGATCTGAACCCAGTTAACAGCATGATAACAGCGGAGCCTCTGAAAAGATGGCTCACAACAATAATAATAAGATTTTACTTACCGATAAATCTATTTCTCATAGTCCGTAGTGGATGCTGGGGACTCCGTCAGGACCATGGGGGATAGCGGCTCCGCAGGAGACAGGGCACAAAAGCAAGCTTTTAGGATCACATGGTGTGTACTGGCTCCTCCCCCTATGACCCTCCTCCAAGCCTCAGTTAGGTACTGTGCCCGGACGAGCGTACACAATAAGGAAGGATCTTGAATCCCGGGTAAGACTCATACCAGCCACACCAATCACACCGTACAACTTGTGATTTGAACCCAGTTAACAGTATGATAACAATGAAGTAGCCTCTAAAAAAGATGGCTCACAACAATAATAAGCCGATTTTTTTGTAACAATAACTATGTACAAGTAATGCAGACAATCCGCACTTGGGATGGGCGCCCAGCATCCACTACGGACTATGAGAAATAGATTTATCGGTAAGTAAAATCTTATTTTCTCTAACGTCCTAGTGGATGCTGGGGACTCCGTCAGGACCATGGGGATTATACCAAAGCTCCCAAACGGGCGGGAGAGTGCGGATGACTCTGCAGCACCGAATGAGAGAACTCCAGGTCCTCCTCAGCCAGGGTATCAAATTTGTAGAATTTAGCAAACGTGTTTGCCCCTGACCAAGTAGCTGCTCGGCAAAGTTGTAAAGCCGAGACCCCTCGGGCAGCCGCCCAAGATGAGCCCACCTTCCTTGTGGAATGGGCATTTACAGATTTTGGCTGTGGCAGGCCTGCCACAGAATGTGCAAGCTGAATTGTACTACAAATCCAACGAGCAATAGTCTGCTTAGAAGCAGGAGCACCCAGCTTTTTGGGTGCCTACAATATAAACAGCAAGTCAGACTTTCTGACTCCAGCCGTCCTGGAATTATATATATATATATATTTTCAGGGCCCTGACAACGTCTAGCAACTTGGAGTCCTCCAAGTCCCTAGTAGCCGCAGGCACCACAATAGGTTGTTTCAGGTGAAACGCTGACACCACCTTAGGAAGAAACTGGGGACGAGTCCGCAGTTCTGCCCTGTCCGAATGGAAAATCAAATATGGGCTTTTGTAAGACAAAGCCGCCAATTTTGACAATCGCCTGGCCGAGGCCAGGGCCAACAGCATGGTCACTTTCCATGTGAGATATTTCAAATCCACAGATTTGAGTGGTTCAAACCAATATGATTTGAGGAATCCCAACACTACGTTGAGATCCCACGGTGCCACTGGAGGCACACAAGGGCTGTATATGCAATACTCCCTTGACAAACGTCTGGACTTCAGGAACTGAAGCCAATTCTTTCTGGAAGAAAATCTATAGGGCCGAAACTTGAACCTTAATGGACCCCAATTTGAGGCTCATAGACACTCCTGTTTGAAGGAAGTGCAGAAATCGACCTAGTTGAAATTTTTTCGTGGGGCCTTCCTGGCCTCACCCACGCAACATATTTTTACCACATGTGGTGATAACGTTGTGCGGTCACTTCCTTCCTGGCTTTGACCAGGGTAGGTATGACCTCTTCCGGAATGCCTTTTCCCTTAGGATCCGGCGTTCAAACCGCCCTGCCGTCAAACGCAGTCGCGGTAAGTCTTGGAACAGACCAGGTCCCTGCTGGAGCAGGTCCTTTCTTAAAGGCCGATGCCACGGTTCCTCTTGGAACAGACATGGTACTTGCTGAAAGCAAATCCCTTCTTAGCTCCCGAGGCCATTAGTCCTCTGTGAGCATCTCTTGAAGTTCCGGTTACCAAGTCCCTCTTGGCCAATCCGGAGCCACGAGTATAGTTCTTACTCCTCTATGTCTTATAATTCTCAATACCTTGGTTATGAGAAGCAGAGGAGGGAACACATACACCGACTGTTACACCCACGGTGTTACCAGGACGTCCACAGCTATCGCCTGAAGGTCTCGTGACCTGGCGCAATACCTGTCCCATTTTTTGTTCGGGCGGGACGCCATCATGTCCACCTTTGGTCTTTCCCAACGGTTCACAATCATGCGGAAAACTTCCCGATGAAGTTCCCACTCTCCCGGGTGGAGGTCGTGCCTGCTGAGGAAGTCTGCTTCCCAGTCGTCCACTCCCGGAATGAACACTGCTGACAGTGCTATCACATGATTTTCCGCCTAGCGAAAAATCCTTGCAGTTTTGCCACTGCCCTCCTGCTTCTTGTGCCGCCCTTTCTGTTTACGTGGGCGACTGCCGTGATGTTATCCCACTGGATCAATACCGGCTGACCTTGAAGCAGAGGTCTTGCTAAGCTTAGAGCATTATAAATTTGCTCTTAGCTTCAGTATATTTATGTGGAGAGAATTCTCCAGACTTGATCACACTCCTTGTGTGACTGCTCCCCAGCCTCTCAGGCTGGCCTCCGTGGTCACGAGCATCCAATCCTGAATGCCGAATCTGCGGCCCTCTAGAAGATGAGCACTCTGTAATCACCACAGGAGAGACACCCTTGTCCTTGGATATAGGGTTATCCGCTGATGCATCTGAAGATGCGATCCGGACCATTTGTCCAGCAGATCCCACTGAAGAGTTCTTGCGTGAAATCTGCCGAATGGAAGCGCTTCGTAATAAGCCACCATTTTTACCAGGACTCTTGTGCAATGATGCACTGACACTTTTCCTGGTTTTAGGAGGATCCCGATTAGCTCGGAAAACTCCCTGGCTTTCTCCTCTGGGAGAAACACCCTTCCCTGGACTGTGTCCAGAATCATCCCTAGGAACAGCAGACGTGTCGTCGGAACAACTGCGGTTTTGGAATATTTAGAATCCACCCGTGCTGTCGTAGAACTACTTGAGATAGTGCTACTCCGACCTCCAACTGTTCTCTGGACCTTGTTCTTATCAGGAGGTCGTCCATTTTCTTTGAAGACGAATCCTCCTTTCGGTCATTACCTTGGTAAGGACCCGGGGTGCCTTGGACAATCCAACGGCATCGTCTTGAAACTGATAGTGACAGTTCTGTACCACGAACCTGAGGTACCCTTGGTGAGAAAAGGCAAATTTTGGGACATGGAGGTAAGCATCCCTGATGTCCCGGGACACCATATAGTCCCCTTGTTCTTTGCTATCACTGCTCTGAGTGACTCCATCTGGATTTGAACCCTTGTAAGTGTTCAAATTTTTCAGATTTAGAATAGGTCTCACCTAGCCTTCAGTACCACCCTATAGTGTGGAGTAATACCCCTTTCCTTGTTGTCGGAGGGGTAATTTTATTATCACCTGCTGGGAATACAGCTTGTGAATTGTTTTCAATACTGCCTCCCTGTCGGAGGGAGACATTGGTACAGCAGACTACAGGAACCTGCGAGGGGGGAAACCTCTCGACATTCCAATCTGTACCCCTTGGATACTACTTGTAGGATCCAGGGGTCCTGTACGGTCCCAGCGTCATGCTGAGAACTTGGTAGAAGCGGTGGAGGGCTTCTGTTCCTGGGAATGGGCTGCCTGCTGCAGTCTTCTTCCCTTTCCTCTATCCCTGGGCAGATATGACTCTTATAGGGACGAAAGGACTGAGGCTGAAAAGACGGTGTCTTTTTCTGCAGAGATGTGACTTAGGGTAAAAACGGTGGATTTCCCAGCAGTTGCCGTGGCCACCAGGTCCGATGGACCGACCCCAAATAACTCCTCCCCTTTATACGGCAATACATCTTTGTGCCGTTTGGAATCTGCATCACCTGACCACTGTCGTGTCCATAAACATCTTCTTGCAGATATGGACATCGCATTTACTCTTGATGCCAGAGTGCAAATATCCCTCTGCGCATCTCGCATATATAGAAATGCATCCTTTAAATGCTCTATAGTCAATAAAATACTGTCCCTGTCAAAGGTATCAATATTTTTAGTCAGGGAATCCGACCAAGCCACCTCAGCTCTGCACATCCAGGCTGAGGCGATCGCTGGTCGCAGTATAACACCAGCATGTGTGTGTATACTTTTTAGGATATTTTTCAGCCTCCTATCAGCTGGCTCCTTAAGTACGGCCCTATCCGTAGATGGTACCGCCACTTGTTCTGATAAGCGTGTGAGCGCCTTATCCACCCTGAGGGGTGTTTCCCACCGCGCCTTAACTTCTGGCGGGAAAGGGTATACCGCCAATAATTTTCTATCGGGGGAAACCCACGCATCATCACACACTTCATTTAATTTATCTGATTCAGGAAAAACTACAGGTAGTTTTTTCACCTCACACATAATACCCTTTTTTGTGGTACTTGGAGTATCAGAAATATGTAACACCTCCTTCATTGCCCTTAACGTGTGGCCCTAAAAGAAAATACGTTTGTTTCTTCACCGTCGACACTGAAATCAGTGTCCGTGTCTGGGTCTGTGTCGACCGACTGAGGTAAATGGGCATTTTACAGCCCCTGACGGTGTTTGAGACGCCTGGACAGATACTAATTTGTTCGCCGGCCCTCTCATGTCGTCAACCGGCTTGCAGCGTGTTGACATTGTCACGTAATTTCCATAAATAAGCCATCCATTCCGGTGTCGACTCCCTAGAGAGTGACATCACCATTACAGGCAATTTGCTCCGCCTCCTCACCAATATTTTCCTCATACATGTCGACACACACGTACCGACATACAGCACACACATAGGGAATGCTCTGATAGAGGACAGGACCCACTAGCCCTTTGGGGAGACAGAGGGAGAGTTTGCCAGCACACACCAAAACGCTATAATTATCCAGGGACAACCTTTATATAAGTGTTCCTCCCTTATAGCATTTTAATATATATACATATCGCCAAATCAGTGCCCCCCCTCTCTGTTTTAACCCTGTTTCTGTAGTGCAGTGCAGGGGAGAGCATGGGAGCCTTCCCACCAGCCTTTCTGTGAGGGAAAATGGCGCTGTGTGCTGAGGAGAATAGGCCCCGCCCCCTTTTCGGCGGGCTTCTTCTCCGGAGTTTTAGATATCTGGCAGGGGTTAAATACATCCATATAGCCTCAAGGGCTATATGTGATGTATTTTTCGCCATACAGGTATTATACATTGCTGCCCAGGGCGCCCCCCCCCAGCGCCCTGCACCCTCCGTGACCGCTGTGTGAAGTGTGCTGACAACAATGGCGCACAGCTGCAGTGCTGTGCGCTACCTGATGAAGACTGAGAGTCTTCTGCCGCCTGGTTCCGGACCTCTTCATCTTCAGCGTCTGCAAGGGGGGTCGGCGGCGCGGCTCCGGGACGAACCCCAGGGCGAGCCCTGTGTTCCGACTCCCTCTGGAGCTATGTCCAGTAGCCTAAGAATCCAATCCATCCTGCACGCAGGTGAGTTGAAAATCTCTCCCCTAAGTCCCTCGATGCAGTGAGCCTGTTGCCAGCAGGACTCACTGAAAATAAAGAACCTAAAAATTTTTTCTAAGTAACTCTTTAAGAGAGCCACCTAGATTGCACCCTTCTCGGCCGGGCACAAAAACCTAACTGAGGCTTGGAGGAGGGTCATAGGGGGAGGAGCCAGTACACACCATGTGATCCTAAAAGCTTGCTTTTGTGCCCTGTCTCCTGCGGAGCCGCTATCCCCCATGGTCCTGACGGAGTCCCCAGCATCCACTAGGACGTTAGAGAAAACCCGATTTTTGTACCAATAACTATGTACAAGTATTGCAGACAATCCGCACTTGGGATGGGCGCCCAGCATCCACTACGGACTACGAGAAATAGATTTATCGGTAAGTAAAATCTTATTTTCTCTAACGTCCTAGTGGATGCTGGGGACTCCGTCAGGACCATGGGGATTATACCAAAGCTCCCAAACGGGCGGGAGAGTGCGGATGACTCTGCAGCACCGAATGAGAGAACTCCAGGTCCTCTTTAGCCAGGGTATCAAATTTGTAGAATTTTACAAACGTGTTCTCCCCCGACCACGTAGCTGCTCGGCAGAGTTGTAATGCCGAGACCCCTCGGGCAGCCGCCCAGGATGAGCCCACCTTCCTTGTGGAATGGGCATTTACATATTTTGGCTGTGGCAGGCCTGCCACAGAATGTGCAAGCTGAATTGTACTACACATCCAACTAGCAATCGTCTGCTTAGAAGCAAGAGCACCCAGTTTGTTGGGTGCATACAGGATAACAGCAAGTCAGTTTTCCTGACTCCAGCCGTCCTGGAAACCGATATTTTCAGGGCCCTGACAACATCTAGCAACTTGGAGTCCTCCAAGTCCCTAGTAGCCGCAGGTACCACAATAAGCTGGTTCAGGTGAAACGCTGACACCACCTTAGGGAGAAACTGGGGACGAGTCCGCAGCTCTGCCCTGTCCGAATGGACAATCAGATATGGGCTTTTGTGAGACAAAGCCGCCAATTCTGACACTCGCCTGGCCGAGGCCAGGGCCAACATCATGGTCACTTTCCATGTGAGATATTTCAAATCCACAGATTTGAGCGGTTTAAACCAATGTGATTTGAGGAATCCCAGCACTACGATGAGATCCCACAGTGCCACTGGAGGCACAAAAGGGGGTTGTATATGCAGTACTCCCTTGACAAACTTCTGGACTTCAGGAACTGAAGCCAATTCTTTCTGGAAGAAAATCGACAGGGCCGAAATTTGAACCTTAATGGATCCCAATCTGAGGCCCATAGACACTCCTGTTTGCAGGAAATGCAGGAATCGACCGAGTTGAAATTTATTCGTGGAGCCTTCCTGGCCTCACACCACGCAACATATTTTCGCCACATGTGGTGATAATGTTGTGCGGTCACGTCCTTCCTGGCTTTGACCAGGGTAGGAATGACCTCTTCCGGAATGCCTTTTTCCCTTAGGATCCGGCGTTCAACCGCCATGCCGTCAAACGCAGCCGCGGTAAGTCTTGGAACAGACATGGTACGTGCTGAAGCAAGTCCCTTCTTAGCGGCAGAGGTCATGAGTCCTCTGTGAGTATCTCTTGAAGTTCCGGGTACCAAGTCCTTCTTGGCCAATCCGGAGCCACGAGTATAGTTCTTACTCCTCTACGTCTTATAATTCTCAATACCTTGGGTATGAGAAGCAGAGGAGGAAACACATACACCGACTTGTACGCCCACGGTGTTACCAGAACGTCCACAGCTATTGCCTGAAAGTCTCTTGACCTGGCGCAATACCTGTCCAGTTTTTTGTTCAGGCGGGACGCCATCATGTACACCTTTGGTCTTTCCCAACGGTTCACAATCATGTGGAAAACTTCCTGATGAAGTCCCCACTCTCCCGGGTGGAGGTCGTGCCTGCTGAGGAAGTCTGCTTCCCAGTTGTCCACTCCCGGAATGAACACTGCTGACAGTGCTATCACATGATTTTCCGCCCAGCGAAAAATCCTTGCAGTTTTTGCCATTGCCCTCCTGCTTCTTGTGCCGCCCTGTCTGTTTACGTGGGCGACTGCCGTGATGTTGTCCCACTGGATCAATACCGGCTGACCTTGAAGCAGAGGTCTTGCTAAGCTTAGAGCATTATAAATTGCCCTTAGCTCCAGTATATTTATGTGGAGAAAAGTCTCCAGACTTGATCACACTCCCTGGAAATTTTTTTTTTTCCTTGTGTGATTGCTCCCCAGCCTCTCAGGCTGGCCTCCGTGGTCACCAGCATCCAATCCTGAATGCCGAATCTGCGGCCCTCTAGAAGATGAGCACTCTGTAACCACCACAGGAGAGACACCCTTGTCCTTGGAGATAGGGTTATCCGCTGATGCATCTGAAGATGCGATCCGGACCATTTGTCCAGCAGATCCCACTGAAAAGTTCTTGCGTGGAATCTGCCGAATGGAATCGCTTCGTAATAAGCCACCATTTTTCCCAGGACTCTTGTGCAATGATGCACTGACTCTTTTCCTGGTTTTAGGAGGTTCCTGACTAGCTCGGATAACTCCCTGGCTTTCTCCTCCGGGAGAAACACCTTTTTCTGGACTGTGTCCAGAATCATCCCTAGGAACAGCAGACGTGTCGTCGGAAACAGCTGCGGTTTTGGAATATTTAGAATCCACCCGTGCTGTCGTAGAACTACTTGAGATAGTGCTACTCCGACCTCCAACTGTTCTCTGGACCTTGCTCTTATCATGAGGTCGTCCATTTTCTTCGAAGAAGAATCATCATTTCGGGCATTACCTTGGTAAAGACCCGGAGTGCCGTGGACAATCCAAACGGCAGCGTCTGAAACTGATAGTGACAGTTCTGTACCACGAACCTGAGATACCCTTGGTGAGAAGGGCAAATTGGGACATGGAGGTAAGCATCCCTGATGTCCCGGGACACCATATAGTCCCCTTCTTCCTGGTTCGCTATCACTGCTCTGAGTGACTCCATCTTGATTTGAACCTTTGTAAGTGTTCAAATATTTCAGATTTAGAATAGGTCTCACCGAGCCTTCTTGTTTCAGTACCACAATATAGTGTGGAATAATACCCCTTTCCTTGTTGTAGGAGGGGTACTTTGATTATCACCTGCTGGGAATACAGCTTGTGAATTGTTTCCAATACTGCCTCCCTGTCGGAGGGAGACGTTGGTAAAGCAGACTTCAGGAACCTGCGAGGGGAAACGTCTCGACTTTCCAATCTGTACCCCTGGGATACTACTTGTAGGATCCAGGGGTCCTGTACGGCTCCAGCGTCATGCTGAGAACTTGGCAGAAGCGGTGGAAGGCTTCTGTTCCTGGGAATGGGCTGCCTGCTGCAGTCTTCTTCCCTTTCCTCTATCCCTGGGCAGATATGCTTATGGGGACGAAAGGACTGAGGCTGAAAAGACAGTGTCTTTTTCTGCATAGATGTGACTTAGGGTAAAAACGGTGGATTTCCCAGCAGTTGCCGTGGCCACCAGGTCCGATGGACCGACCCCAAATAACTCCTCCCCTTTATACGGCAATACATCTTTGTGCCGTTTGGAATCTGCATCACCTGACCACTGTCGTGTCCATAAACATCTTTTGGCAGATATGGACATCGCACTTACTCTTGATGCCAGAGTGCAAATATCCCTCTGTGCATCTCGCATATATAGAAATGCATCCTTTAAATGCTCTATAGTCAATAAAATACTGTCCCTGTCAAGGGTATCAATATTTTCAGTCAGGGAATCCGACCAAGCCACCCCAGCGCTGCGCATCCAGGCTGAGGCGATCGCTGGTCGCAGTATAACACCAGTATGTGTGTATATACCTTTTTAGGATATTTTCCAGCCTCTCAGCTGGCTCCTTGAGGGCGGATCTATCTGGAGACGGTACCGCCACTTGTTTTGATAAGCGTGTGAGCGCCTTATCCACCCTAAAGGGTGTTTCCCAACGCGCCCTAACTTCTGGCGGGAAAGGGTATACCGCCAATAATTTTCTATCGGGGGAAACCCACGCATCATCACACACTTCATTTAATTTATCTGATTCAGGAAAAACTACAGGTAGTTTTTTCACACCCCACATAATACCCTTCTTGTGGTACTTGTAGTATCAGAAATATGTAACACCTCCTTCATTGCCCTTAACATGTAACGTGTGGCCCTAAAGGAAAATACGTTTGTTTCTTCACCGTCGACACTGGAGTCAGTGTCCGTGTCTGTGTCGACCGACTGAGGTAAATGAGCGTTTTACAGCCCCTGACGGTGTTTGAGACGCCTGGACAGGTACTAATTTGTTTGCCGGCCGTCTCATGTCGTCAACCGACCTTGCAGCGTGTTGACATTATCACGTAATTCCTTAAATAAGCCATCCATTCCGGTGTCGACTCCCTAGAGAGTGACATCACCATTTCAGGCAATTGCTCCGCCTCCTCACCAACATCGTCCTCATACATGTCGACACACACGTACCGACACACAGCACACACACAGGGAATGCTCTGATAGAGGACAGGACCCCACTAGCCCTTTGGGGAGACAGAGGGAGAGTTTGCCAGCACACACCAAAAACGCTATAATTATACAGGGACAACCTTTATATAAGTGTTTTTCCCTTATAGCATTTTAATATATATATATACATATCGCCAAATAAGTGCCCCCCCTCTCTGTTTTAACCCTGTTTCTGTAATGCAGTGCAGGGGAGAGCCTGGGAGCCTTCCCACCAGCATTTCTGTGAGGGAAAATGGCGCTGTGTGCTGAGGAGAATAGGCCCCGCCCCCTTTTCGGCGGGCTTCTTCTCCCGTTTTTCTGAGACCTGGCAGGGGTTAAATACATCCATATAGCCCCCAGGGGCTATATGTGATGTATTTTTAGCCAGAATAAGGTACTATCATTGCTGCCCAGGGCGCCCCCCCCCAGCGCCCTGCACTCTCAGTGACCGCTGCTATGAAGTGTGCTGACAACAATGGCGCACAGCTGCAGTGCTGTGCGCTACCTTATGAAGACTGAAGAGTCTTCTGCCGCCGTTTCTGGACCTTCATTTTTCGGCATCTGCAAGGGGGGTCGGCGGCGCGGCTCCGGGACGAACCCCAGGGTGAGACCTGTGTTCCGACTCCCTCTGGAGCTAATGGTGTCCAGTAGCCTAAGAAGCCAATCCATCCTGCACGCAGGTGAGTTCACTTCTCTCCCCTAAGTCCCTCGATGCAGTGAGCCTGTTGCCAGCAGGACTCACTGAAAATAAAAAACCTAACAAACTTTTACTCTAAGCAGCTCTTTAGGAGAGCCACCTAGATTGCACCCTTCTCGGCCGGGCACAAAAATCTAACTGAGGCTTGGAGGGGGGTCATAGGGGGAGGAGCCAGTGCACACCACCTGATCCTAAAGCTTTTACTTTTGTGCCCTGTCTCCTGCGGAGCCGCTATTCCCCATGGTCCTGACGGAGTCCCCAGCATCCACTAGGACGTTAGAGAAATCGGTTTTAAGAGAAAACCTGACCTGCGCCCATGCTCTGGTGATCTAATGGGATCGGCCTGTATCCACAGTGTCCACTGCCAGCGCGCGCGGCTCGCCTCCCACTGACCGCGCCAGATCGCGATAAAGACCGGGTCCCGCGAGCGGGACCCACTCGCCACCTTCCGAAGCGCGGCCACGCGATCCTGGAGAGCCCCAGCCGTGTGTGCCTAACGTGAAGTAAACCGGAGCCTCCGCTGTAGGTACCCGGCAACCAGGGCTCGAGAGTGTGCAGCGCCGCTGGGGAGAGCTGGAGCTGCAGCAGTGAATGTCACAAGACATTTACCACCGCTGCTGCCCTTGTAGTCTTCACTTTTTACCTCATAAAAAGCTTTTCTCAGGGCTGCCTGGAGCAGCCCCTCTGTAATGTGCCTGCTTACTGCAGCACCAACTGACAAACTGAGCTCCTGTGCAGGGAGGCGGGGTTATAGAGGAGGCGGCGCTGTGCATTCTGGGAACAGTCAAAGCTTTGAGCCTGTTGGTGCCTCGGATCAAGATCCTACTCTACAATCCATTGTCCAGACTTGTGGAGCCCAGTGTACCCCGCAGCAGAAATATTATTACTGTGAGGGGAAGGAGATGATTATTAGTATATAGGGAACAATATATAGGGTATATACAGTATATAGTGTGATTGGAGCAGCCTTGTGATGAAGGAAAGAGATAGCCAGGTGGGGGGAGGCTAGGAGGGGACATTATTATTAGTATATAGGGTACATTCGGGGCAGTCAAGAGACGGGCTGGGCCCAGGTACTTTTCAAGGGGTGTGGCTTAATCACAAGAGGTGTGGTCATGTACCCTTTGAAAAAAATACTGAAAAAATTGTATTTTAAGCACCTCCATGGCCACACTGCAGCCCAGTACACAGCGGCGTGTGCTGGGCTGAGGAGAAGAGCTGCAGCCAGGTAAGGGGGAGGGGCCTGGGCCCAGGTAATTTGTACCCTCTCCCCTCTCTCTCTCTGCACCACTGGGTACAGTATATAGGGTATATATAGTATATAGGAGCAGCCCTGTTATGAAGGAACATGAAGTGATAGCCAGACGGGGGAGGCTGGGAGCGGAACATTATTATTAGTACTAGGTGCTTCATTGCGCCCTACGGGCGCTCTTCACACCGTCGTAAGGGGCTACGCCCCCTTAACCCCTGTACGCCGTTCAATATATGTATTATATGAAGTATTACCTGCATTCCTAGTTTTGTGAGCGGTTCAATATTGCACAATTAAAGGGCGTTGGATGGTGAAGGGGCGTTGGATGGTGAAGGGGCGTAGGCCCTTGCGACGGTGTGAACAGCGCCTGCAGGGCACACTGTACAGAATGCAGCGGGTGTGGGGGGGAAAGCGGATGGGGTCGTTAGGCGCTGCGGGTGGGGATGTGCGGGGGAGTGGGTTCCAGAGGCGGTATGGGTGGGGGAGGGTGGGGGGTGCCGCGGGTAGGGGAGGGGCAGGTACTGGGTTCTGGGGGCTGGGTGAGGGGGTTCCAGAGGGGCTGCAGGTGGGGAAGGGGTGAGTGCGCTGCTGGTGGGGTCCGGGGTCCGGAAGAGATGTGCGTTGGGGAGGGGCAGGTGCGGGGGTGCGGCAGATGGGGGAGGGGGTCCAGAGGCGGTGCAGGTGGTTGAGGGGCGGGTGCAGTGGGGCAGCGGGTGGGATAGGGGGTCAGGATGTGCTGTGGGTGAGGGAGGGGCGGTTGCAGGGGTTGACGGTGGATGGGGGAGGGTGTCTGTGGAGGGGGGGTGGATGGGGGGGCTGTGGTTGGGAGGGTCTGTGGTTGAGGGAGGGGCAGGGCAGTGGGGGCCGTGGCTGGTGTAGGGGGTCTGGAGGGTCCGCATGTGAGGGAGGGGTGGTGGTGCGGCGGATGGTGGAAGAGTCCAAAGGCGCTACAGGTGGTGAATGGGCAGGTGCGGCGGGTAGGGGAGGGGCAGGTACGGGGATCTGGCGGATGGGGGTTCCGGAGGCGCTGCAGGTGGGGAAGGGGCGAGTGCGCCGTGTGTGGGGGAGGGGCAGGTGCAGCACATGGGGGAGGGGGTTGGGAGGTGCTGCGGGTGGTGGAGGGGCGGGTGCAGTGGGGCAGGCTGTCAGAAGGTGGTGCGGGTGGGGAAGGGGTGAGTGCGCTGAGGGTGGGGTAGGGGGTCCAGAAGCGATGCATGTGGGGGAGGAGCAGGTGCGGGAGTGTGGCAGATGGGGGAGGGGGTCTGGAGGCACTGCGGGTGGTTGAGGGGTGGGTGCAGTGGGGTAGGAGGTCAGGAGGTGGTGCGGGTGGGGTTGGTTGCGGGGAATGACTGCGGATGGGGGAGGATGTGTGTAGATGTTGTGGGTCTCCTGCGGATGGGGGTGTGCGGATGGGATGTTCTGTGGATAAGGGAGGGGCAGCGGAGTGGGGTGCGTGGGTGGTATAGAGGGTCTGGAGGCGCTGCGTGTGGGGGAGTGGCAGGTGCGGCGGATGGTGGAAGGGTTCGAAGGCAGTGCGGGTGGTGGATGGGTGGCTGCGGGTGTGCTGCAGGTGCGGTATGGGGTGAGGAGGCGTTGTGTGTGGGGGATGTGCGGCTGCGGGGGTTGACGGTGGATGGGGGAGGGTGTCTGTAGAGGCTGGGGGGTCTGGAGGCGCGGAATGTGGGGGTGGGGTGGTGGTGCAGTGGAAGGTGGTGGATGGGCGAGTGTGGGGGTGCCACAGGTGGGGTAGGGGGTAAGGAGGCGCTGGGGGTGGTTGGCCATTAGCAGCAGCAGGTCCGCAGGCCACCCAGGCGCAGTGTCAGGGTAACTGTGGGGTGTCCCTGCTCCCGCGTGAGGCGCCCTGCGTCACATTTCCCCCGCCCCCCCCAGCCAGGCACATGTCCCCCCCCCAGCCAGCCACATGTCCCCCCCCAGCCAGGCACATCTCCCCCCCAGCCAGGCACATGTACAGTATCTCCCCCCCCCCCCCCCCCCCCCCTCCCAGCCAGGCACATGTGTACCACACGCCAGGCACACCTCCCTCGGCAGCTGGGGAGCACAGCAGTGTGCGCTGTCCCCGCTGCCGCGTGAGCCGCACATCTCCCCCGCGAGGCACATGTCCCCCCCCGCCAGGCAGACCTTCCCCCTTGGCAGGCACATCCCCCCCCCCAGGGCGCCAGGCACATCTTTCCTTCCCCCCCCCGGGGACCCGCTGTACCTGGAGGTCCGGACGGAGGGTTGCCTCTCTCCTCACTGGGCAGACGGCAGGAGAGAGGCGCCGGGGCTCAGGCGGGGAGCAGGAGTGACAGGCGCTCGGCTTCAGACAGACCGTCGCCTCCCGCCCTCACATCTTCGGCGCGGGTCCGGGGGGAGAAGGGTGTGTGACGTCAGTAGCTTAGCCCACATCTGTGACTCCGCCCAGCGTTACGGGCAGGCACAGAGTCACAGACTTGGGCTAATATATAGGAGATACAGGGTACAGTATATAGGGTACATTATATAGGGTATATACAGTATATAGGAGCAGCCCGGTGATGCGGGAACATGAAGGGATTGCCAGGCGGGGGAGGCTGGGAGGGGGTATTATTATTATGAGTATATAGGGTACAGTATATAGGATGTGTGAGAGGAACAGCCCTGTGATGAGGGAATATGATGTGATAGCCAGGCAGGAAGGTGTGGGGGGGGGGGGGGGGGAGGCTGTGAGGGGAAATTACAGGGTACAGTATATAGAATACATTATATAGGGTATATATAGTATATAGGAGCAGCCTTGTGATGCGGGAACATGAAGGGATTGCCAGGCGGGGGAGGCTGGGAGGGGATATTATTATTATGAGTATATAGGGTACAGTATATAGGGTATGTACAGTATATAGGATGTGTGAGAGGAACAGCTCTGTGATGAGAGAACATGAAGTGATAGCCAGGTGGGAGGAGGCTGGGAGGGGGATATTATTATTAGTATATAGGGTATAGTGTATAGGGTATGTACAGTATACAGGTTACATACATTATATAGGAGCAGCCCTGTGATGAGGGTACATGAAGGGATATCCAGGCGGGGGGAGGGGACATTATTATTATACAGGGTACAGTATACAGGTTACATACAGTATATAGGAACAGCCCTGTGATGAGGGAACATGAAGGGATAGCCAGGTGGGGGGAGGCTGGCATTATTATTAGTATATAGGGTATATACAGTATGATGTGTGAGGGGAGCAGCCCTGTGATGGGGGAACATGATGTGATAGCCAGTCAGGGGGAGGCTGGGAGGGGGACATTAGTAGTAGTATATAGCGTATAGTATATAGGGTATATAAGTATATATGATGTGTGAGCAGAGCAGCCCTGTGATGAGGGAACATGAAGGGATTGCCAGGCGGCGGGAGGCTGGCATTATTATTAGGAGATAGGGTATATACTGTATATATGATGTGTGAGAGGAACAGCCCTGTGATGAGGGAATATGATGTGATAGCCAGGCAGGAAGGTGTGTGTGTGTGGGGGGGGGGGGGGCTGTGAGGGGAAATTACAGGGTACAGTATATAGAATACATTATATAGGGTATATATAGTATATAGGAGCAGCCTTGTGATGCGGGAACATGAAGGGATTGCCAGGCGGGGGAGGCTGGGAGGGGGTTATTATTATTAGTATATAGGGTATAGTGTATAGGGTATGTACAGTATATAGGGTACAGTATACAGGTTACATACATTATATAGGAGCAGCCCTGTGATGAGGGTACATGAAGGGATATCCAGGCGGGGGGAGGGGACATTATTATTATTATACAGGGTACATTATATAGGGTATATACAGTATATAGGAGCAGCCCTGTGATGAGGGAACATGAAGGGATAGCCAGGTGGGGGGGAGGCTGGCATTATTATTAGTATATAGGGTATATACAGTATGATGTGTGAGGGGAGCAGCCCTGTGATGGGGGAACATGATGTGATAGCCAGGCAGGGGGAGGCTGGGAGGGGGACATTAGTAGTAGTATACAGCGTATAGTATATAGGGTATATAAGTATATATGATGTGTGAGCAGAGCAGCCCTGTGATGAGGGAATATGATGTGATAGTCAGGCAGGAAGGTGTGGGGGGGGGGGGGGGGGCTGTGAGGGGAAATTACAGGGTACAGTATATAGAATACATTATATAGGGTATATATAGTATATAGGAGCAGCCTTGTGATGCGGGAACATGAAGGGATTGCCAGGCGGGGGGGGAGGCTGCTGGGAGGGGGTTATTATTAGTATATAGGGTACAGTATATAGGGTATATAGAGTATATAGGAGCTGCCGTGTGATGAGGGAACATGAAGTGATAACCAGGCGGGGGGAGGCTGCTGGGAGGGGGTTATTATTAGTATATAGGGTAGAGTATATAGGAGCTGCCCTGTGATGAGGGAACATGGAGGGATAGCCAGGCTGGGAGGGGGGTGTATTATTAGTATATAGGGTACAGTATATAGGGTATATATAGTATATAGGAGCAGCCCTGTGATGAGGGAATATGGAGGGATAGCCAGCCTGGGAGGGGGGGGGGTGGGTGTATTATTAGTATATATGGTATATACAGTATATAGGGTACAGTATATAGGGTATATAGAGTATATAGGGGCAGCCCTGTGATGAGGGAACATGGAGGGATAGCCAGGCTGGGAGGGGTGTGTGTGTGTATTGTTAGTATATAGGGTAACTCATATGGAGTATATACAGTATATAGGGTATATATAGAGTATATAGGAGCTGCCCTGTGATGAGGGAACATGGAGGGATAGCCAGGCTGGGAGGGGGGTGTATTATTAGTATATAGGGTACAGTATATAGGGTATATACAGTATATAGGGTATATATAGTATATAGGAACAGCCCTGTGATGAGGGAACATGGAGGGACAGCCAGGCTGGAAGGGGGGGGGGGGGTGTATTATTAGTATATAGGGTACAGTATATAGGGTATATACAGTATACAGGGTATATAGAGTATATAGGAGCCGCCCTGTGATGAGGGAACATGGAGGAATAGCCAGACAGGGGAAGGGGTATTATTAGTGTATAGGGTACAGCATATGGAGTATATACAGTATACAGGGTACAGTATATAGGGTATATAGAGTATATAGGAGCAGCCCTGTGATGAGGGAACATGGAGGGATAGCCAGGCTGGGAGGGGGGTATTATTAGTATATAGGGTACAGTATATAGGGTACAGTATGCAGGGTATATAGAGTATATAGGAGCAGCCCTGTGATGAGGGAACATGGAGGGATAGCCCGGCTGGGAGGGGGGTGTATTATTAATATATAGGGTACAGTATACAGGGTATATACAGTATATAGGGTACAGTATACAGTGTATATAGAGTATATAGGAGCAGCCCTGTGATGAGGGAACATGGAGGAATCGCCGGGCGGGGGGAGTATTATTAGTATATGTGGGTACAGTATATAGGGTATATACAGAATACATGCTACACTATATAGGGTATATATAGTATATAGGAGCAGCCCTGTGATGAGGGAACATGGAGGGATAGCCAGGCTGGGAGGGGGGGGTGTATTATTAGTATATAGGGTACAGTATATAGGGTATATACAGTATATAGGTACACTATATAGGGTATATAGAGAATATAGGGGCAGCCCTGTGATGAGGGAACATGGAGGGATAGCCAGGCTGGGAGGGGGGTGTATTATTAGTATATAGGGTACAGTATATTGGGCATATACACAGTATATAGGAGCAGCCCTGTGATGAGGGAATATGGAGGGATAGCCAGGCTGGGAGGGGGGGGGGGTGTATTGTTAGTATATAGGGTATATACAGTATATAGGGTATATAGGGGCAGCCCTGTGATGAGGGAACATGGAGGGATAGCCAGGCTGGGAGGGGTGTGTGTGTATTGTTAGTATATAGGGTACATCATATGGAGTATATACAGTATATAGGGTATATAGAGTATATAGGAGCTGCCCTGTGATGAGGGAACATGGAGGGATAGCCAGGCTGGGAGGGGGGTGTATTATTAGTATATAGGGTATATACAGTATATAGGGTATATATAGTATATAGGAACAGCCCTGTGATGAGGGAACATGGAGGAATAGCCAGACAGGGGAAGGGGTATTATTAGTGTATAGGGTACAGCATATGGAGTATATACAGTATACAGGGTACAGTATATAGGGTATATAGAGTATATAGGAGCAGCCCTGTGATGAGGGAACATGGAGGGATAGCCAGGCTGGGAGGGGGGTATTATTAGTATATATGGTACAGTATGCAGGGTATATAGAGTATATAGGAGCAGCCCTGTGATGAGGGAACATGGAGGGATAGCCAGGCTGGGAGGGGGGTGTATTATTAATATATAGGGTACAGTATACAGGGTATATACAGTATATAGGGTACAGTATACAGTGTATATAGAGTATATAGGAGCAGCCCTGTGATGAGGGAACATGGAGGAATCGCCGGGTGGGGGGAGTATTATTAGTATATGTGGGTACAGTATATAGGGTATATACAGAATACAGGCTACACTATAGAGGGTATATATAGTATATAGGAGCAGCCCTGTGATGAGGGAACATGGAGGGATAGCCAGGCTGGGAGGGGGGTGTATTATTAGTATATAGGGTACAGTATATAGGGTATATACAGTATATAGGTACACTATATAGGGTATATAGAGAATATAGGGGCAGCCCTGTGATGAGGGAACATGGAGGGATAGCCAGGCTGGGAGGGGGGTGTATTATTAGTATATAGGGTACAGCATATGGAGTATATACAGTATATAGGGTATATAGAGTATATAGGAGCAGCCCTGTGATGAGGGAACATGAAGGGATAGCCAGGCTGGGAGGGGGGTGTATTATTAGTATACAGGGTATATACAGTATATAGGGTATATAGAGTCTATAGGAGCAGCCCTGTGATGAGGGAACATGGAGGGATCGCCGGGCGGGGGGGTGTATTATTAGTATATAGGGTACAGTATACAGGGTATATACAGTATACAGGGTACACTATATAGGGTATATATAGTATATAGGAGCAGCCCTGTGATGAGGGAACATGAAGGGATAGCCAGGCTGGGAGAGGGGTGTTTTATTAGTATATAGGGTACAGTATACAGGGTATATACAGTATATAGAGTCTATAGGAGCAGCCCTGTGATGAGGGAACATGGAGGGATAGCCAGGCTGGGAGGGGGGTGTATTATTAGTATATAGGGTACAGCATATGGAGTATATAGGGTATATAGAGTATATAGGGGCAGCCCTGTGATGAGGGAACATGGAGGGATAGCCAGGCTGGGGGAGGGGTATTGTTAGTATATAGGGTACAGTATACAGGGTATATACAGTATATAGGGTATATAGAGTCTATAGGAGCTGCCCTGTGATGAGGGAACATGGAGGGATAGCCAGGCTGGGAGGGGGGTGTATTATTACTATATAGGGTACAGTATATAGGGTATATCCAGTATATAGGGTATATAGAGTGTATAGGAGCTGCCCTGTGATGAGGGAACATGGAGGGATAGCCAGGCTGGGGGAGGGGTATTGTTAGTATATAGGGTACAGTATACAGGGTATATACAGTATATAGGGTATATAGAGTCTATAGGAGCAGCCCTGTGATGAGGGAACATGGAGGGATAGCCAGGCTGGGGGAGGGGTATTGTTAGTATATAGGGTACAGTATACAGGGTATATACAGTATATAGGGTATATAGAGTCTATAGGAGCAGCCCTGTGATGAGGGAACATGGAGGGATAGCCAGGCTGGGAGGGGGGTGTATTATTACTATATAGGGTACAGTATATAGGGTATATCCAGTATATAGAGTGTATAGGAGCTGCCCTGTGATGAGGGAACATGGAGGGATAGCCAGGCTGGGGGAGGGGTATTGTTAGTATATAGGGTACAGTATACAGTGTATATACAGTATATAGGGTATATAGAGTCTATAGGAGCAGCCCTGTGATGAGGGAACATGGAGGGATCGCCGGGCGGGGGGAGGCTGGGAGGGGGAGCAGGGGGAGGATATTTGGGGACGGGGGGGAGGGCTGCTGAGCGCTGCTGAGAGAAGGGGGGCTCCTCCGTGGAATCTCCGTGCACCGTGTGAGTTGGGTGAATTGTGGGCACGGAGCAGAACCCAGAAGTGATCCGCGGCGACCCGGAACCCGCCCAGCAACCGGAGCCCCCGTCAGGCCGCCGCCGGCCCTGGTGTCTATGTCCGGCCACACATCAGGTCTGTATCCCGGCCTCTTCCCGCGCTGCTGCTGCTGCCGCCGCCGGGGTATCCGGGCTGTCCGGTACCGGGGGGAGGGGGGCACCGGGGACGGGAGGAGGGCGGCTCGTGTCAGTGTCCGGGGCGGGGAGCAGCGGGTGTGGGGGTCGGTGCGGCGGGGGATGCGGGGGGGCTCCGGTTGCCCGGCCTCGCCCCCCAGTCTATGTGCTGGAGATCTGCAGAACATGGCGGCGGCTCGGGGTGATCTCCGTCCTCTGCCGCCGCCGCTGCTGCTGCCATGTTTGTTTTTCTTTTGTCTGACATTTTTAATAAAACTGTCTGAGAATGTGGGAGAGGCGGAGGGGGGCAGGCTGGGGGCAGCTCCTGAGGGGGGCATGCTGGGGGCAGCTCCTGTGGGGGGGCAGGCTGGGGGCATCACCAAGTGGGGGGCAGCTCCTGAGGGGGGCATGCTGGGGGCAGCTCCTGTGGGGGGGCAGGCTGGGGGCATAACCAAGTGGGGGGCATGCTGGGGGCAGCTCCTGTGGGGGGGGGCAGGCTGGGGGCATAACCAAGTGGGGGGCACCTCCTGAGGGGGGCAGGCTGGGGGCATTATCAAGTGGGGGGCAGACTGGGGGCATCACCAGGTGGGGGCAGATCCTGAGGGGGGCAGGCTTGTGGCATCACCAAGTGGGGGGCAGCTCCTGAGGGGGGGCAGGCTTGGGGCATCAACAGGTGGGGGCAGACCCTGAGGGGGGCAGGCTGTGGGCATCACCAAGTGGGGGACCAGCACCTGGGGGGACAGACTGGGGGGCACCTCTAGGAGGGGGTTGGCTGAGGGCATCACCAAGTGGGGGGCAGTTCCAGGAGTAGGGTCTGGCCCTGGGGCATCACCAATTGGGGGGCAACTCCGGGGGAAGACAGGCCGGGAGCATCACCAATTAGGGGGGCAGTTCTGGGAGGGGTGACTGTCCGGGGGCATCATCAGGTGAGGGTTAGCTCCGGGATGGACAGACCGGGGGCATCACCAATTAGGGGGGCAGTTCTGAGAGGGGGGGCTTTCCAGGGGCATTATCTGGTGAAGTGTATCTCCAGGATGGACAGGCCGGGGGCATCACCAATTAAGGGGGCAGTTCCTGGTGGGACTGGCTGGGGGCATCACCAAGCGGGAGGACTGGTCTGGGTTGCCATCTCCTGGGAGGACTGGCTGGGGGCATCACCAAGTGGGGCGCAACTTTGTGGGGGAACTGGCTGGGAAGACTCGCTGGGGGCATCATCAGGTGAGGAGTAGCTCCGGGATGGATGGGCCGGGGGCATCACCAATTAGAGGGGCAGCTCCTGTAAGGACTGCCTGGGGGCACCTCAGGGGGGGGACAAGCTGGGGCCACCTCCAGGAGGGGGAAGGACCTGTCATGGCATCTCTTCTGAAGGGACTGACTAGGAGAATCACCAAGGATCCCCGCATCTCCTGGGGGCACTTAGGGGGAGGTGAAAGGGTGCAGCCTGCCATGGAAACTTTATTTCTGTCTCAGTCTGGAGGGTCTGCAGGCAAGGGGGCTGAGGGACTTCCTGCTGAGATGAAGGGGGGCGATTGCAGTGGGGGGCTGCACGCATAGATGCTGGTGTGTAGAGGGAACTTTATGATGGGGTTCCAGGGTGGGTGCAGGATTGGGGACTTCATGCTGAGATGCAGGTGGACGGGTGCAGTGGGGGCTGCACGCTGAGATACTGGGTGCAGAGGGGCTGCATTCAGGGGGCTGGAATTCTCAGCACTTCAAGACATTGTGACCACACAAAGAGGAGATGTTACATCTGGAGAATGATCTGTATTGCAGTCCTCCTTGACAAGTGGTGACTTTCTACCATTGAGCACCCTTGGCCCTGTGCACCGCAGACCAACACTTGTCCGGCATTCTATTTCTGTACATTTATTGTGCGCAGGCCCTTTCGTGTGACGTGTTGTGGCCCTCTTGTTAGAGAAATGACCTCTTCTCTGGCTGCTGTAGCCGGGGTGAAGGGCCTCATCCTCTGTGTGAGGTGGAGACACTTGCGTCCATTTTTCTGGGTATCTTCTCGTACTGATGCTGCAGGACGCAGTTCCTGATCAGCCGCTGGCAGAGAGAGAAGGATATAGTGAGATGTATGTGGGCCCATTAGAGTTTGGTTTTGTTGATCACACCGCTGCTGTATGACTGGGATTACAGTGATGGGTTTTGTTCCTTGTGGTAGGAACGCTTTCCGTGTCATGTAGTAGCAAATGTATTATGGGCCTAATCCGGGGTTGGAAATGCGTTTGTGCGTGTTCTAGGCCCTTAAGTGCTGTTGCAGTGGCGTGAAAATGTCCGCAACGCTGCGTGCAAAGATCCGTGCGTCCGAGGCTACTGAACGTGTGATATCTGGCTGCATTTCTGCGTACTGGGATCCATCTCATTTCATACATTTATGTGGCTGTAAAAATCCACCTTCAATGAAGAACTTTAAGTCCAGTGCGTTTGTGGATCGCTATACCTTACTATTTGTGATCAGGAAGCTGAATGACCACCATTAACATGATGTCTCCCGTCATCCGTCCCCTAGTTACTTCCATCATTTCCCAACTAGGGGACAAATGATGGAAGTTCTGCATTTGGAGCATGAGAACAGTAATGACGTTCTCTGTGGCCAGTCTCTCGCTGCATTCTCCTGAACGGTTACCGCCATCTTGTCAGTGTCCGTGCGGTGATACACGCTTTGTAGAATGAGCCAGTTGTACCCAGACAGGGTGCTGCGAGGCACTTGCAGGGGTGCCACTGGTAGGGGGTCCCGGCCTAAATCAAATTATGTTATGGTGAATGTGATAGGTAAAACCAGAGCTGGTGGCTGCCAAACGTGAAATCTGTGGACAGACGCAAGCTCAACCCTGCCCGGTATATAACTGATCCTAAGGATGACAGGTCAGCGTGACTTACTTAATTTCATATTTTTGCTGAATATCTTGATAAGAAACGTTGGGCCCAGGGGTGTGATAGTAAAATGCGGCCCTCCATTGCTCATCCAGTGACCCTTCTGTCCTGTGGACGTGTGCTGGGTACAGGATAATGGTTGGTGGCAGAGATATGGATACACTATGGACGATGTGTTTTTTGTTGGAGCGGAGTGAACGGGCTTTTCTTCTGATTGCTAGGCCTGTCTGTCCTGAGCCGCTGTGTTCCTGTAACAACTAATTACAACCTCATTGCTGTGTCTATAGGATCGCGCACTCCCTTGTGTAAAGTTCATGGACATTAGAAGTCACCCCATGACCATATTTAACTTAAACACAAATCAGAAATCCCAGGTGACTGCTAATATCCATGATAATTTACAGTACGCTGAAGTGATGACATCAGAACACAGATATTATAAGCTATGATGTCATTACACACCATTTATACAGATATTTACATGCGTTTATGTACCGTATACTAGCATCACTTGTGTATTATATTGAGAGTTCGATGCTTTATAGTGTATCCCAACGTGCTTTAGTGATTGCAGTAATGTTGTGAGTTGGTGTTTCCAAAACCACACACAGTGGGGTAACCTGAGAGCAGCCTGGCAATTACAGTCTGCTATTCCTGGGATTTAGCAAGTTTATGGAAAGCCAGTTACAAAAACTTCTAGAATAACACAAAGTGAGAGGAGAAATGATACAGCAAAGGGAGTGCAGCCAGTGGGTGTAGCTGGGGTGTAAGGGAAGGCACCCAGTGTGTGTATCGGGGGCGTAAGGGAAGGCAGTCAGTGGGTGTAGCTGGGGTGTAAGGGAAGGCAGCCAGTGTGTGTATCGGGGGAGTAAGGGAAGGCAGCCAGTGGGTGTAGCTGGGGAATAAGGGAAGGCAGCCCGTGTGTGTAGCTGGGGAGTAAGGGAAGGCAGCCAGTGGGTGTAGCTGTGGTGAAAAGGAAGGCAGCCAGTGGGTGTAGCTGGGGAGTAAGGGAAGGCAGCCTGTGTGTGTAGCTGGGGAGTAAGGGAAGGCAGCCAGTGGGTGTAGCTGGGGAGTAAGGGAAGGCAGCCAGTGGGTGTAGCTGGGGTGTAAGGGAAGGCAGCCAGAGGGTGTAGCTGGGGAGTAAGGGAAGGCAGCCAGTGGGTGTAGCTGGGGTGTAAGGGAAGGCAGCCAGTGTGTGTAGCTGGGGAGTAAGGGAAGGCAGCCAGTGGGTGTAGCTGGGGTGTAAGGGAAGGCAGCCAGTGTGTGTAGCTGGGGAGTAAGGGAAGGCAGCCAGTGGGTGTAGCTGGGGTGTAAGGGAAGGCAGCCAGTGTGTGTAGCTGGGGAGTAAGGGAAGGCAGCCAGTGGGTGTAGCTGGGGAGTAAGGGAAGGCAGCCAGTGTGTGTAGCTGGGGTGTAAGGGAAGGCAGCCAGTGTGTGTAGCTGGGGAGTAAGGGAAGGCAGCCAGTGGGTGTAGCTGGGGTGTAAGGGAAGGCAGCCAGTGGGTGTAGCTGGGGTGTAAGGGAAGGCAGCCAGTGGGTGTAGCTGGGGAGTAAGGGAAGGCAGCCAGTGGGTGCAGCTGGGGAGTAAGGGAAGGCAGCCAGTGTGTGCAGCTGGGGTGTAAGGGAAGGCAGCCTGTGTGTGTAGCTGGGGAGTAAGGGAAGGCAGCCAGTGGGTGTAGCTGGGGTGTAAGGGAAGGCAGCCAGTGGGTGTAGCTGGGGAGTAAGGGAAGGCAGCCAGTGGGTGTAGCTGGGGAGTAAGGGAAGGCAGCCAGTGGGTGTAGCTGGGGTGTAAGGGAAGGCAGCCAGTGTGTGTAGCTGGGGAGTAAGGGAAGGCAGCCAGTGGGTGTAGCTGGGGTGTAAGGGAAGGCAGCCAGTGGGTGTAGCTGGGGAGTAAGGGAAGGCAGCCTGTGGGTGTAGCTGGGGAGTAAGGGAAGGCAGCCAGTGTGTGTAGCTGGGGTGTAAGGGAAGGCAGCCAGAGGGTGTATTGGGGGCGTAAGAGAGGGCAGGGTGTAGCAAAGTGGGTGGGCCGATCGATGGGGAATCTTCATTCCATATAAATAGGATCTTTGCAGAAATGTCTGTTTTTTTTTAATAGATGATAATTAAGGTGTAGATTTACTAAAGCTTCTTAAAATGAAAAGTGTTGGTGTTGTCCATAGCAACCAATCAGATTCTAGCTATAATTCCTCTATTGCATGCTAGAAAATAATACAATGTTATTGGTTGCTATAGGCGACACCAGGGCCATAATGAGGGGTTTGCAGCCGCAGAGGGCGGGATGGCCTGGTCGTGGTACCAGCCATGCCTGCCCTCGGCCGCATGCCGCCCCCCCCTCCACCTCACGCCCTCCACTGTGTCTTCTCCCCTGTGCGGCTGCTTGGAACGTCTGTGAGACCCCCTGAGCAGCAGCTAGTGGGCAGAAGCAGTGTGTCCCACCCACCTGACCCCCTAGGGGGTGGGTGAAGCGCAGTGACGCCCTGTTACAGGGCTGGGTAATATTTAGAATCTTAAGTAAATCTACCCCTACCCCCCACCCCTCCATGGGGCAGCTCGGTACGGAGTGCTACTGGAACGGTTGGGCAAAGGTTCTCTGTGACTAATATCCTGGCGCCTCATAGAGGTAACTCGCTGAGCTGAGGCCCTGGTGATGTCTGCCTGGTGCAGGTGTATGGATGGGAACCTCCTGAGGTATCAGCGGTGCATCTGCTGAGCGGGGGTAGGGCTTATTGTGACCGCTGCTCTCCCCAGGTGCCCCTCACGTCTGCTCGGCCAGTCTGAGACCAGGGACACGCTGTATTAGCAGGCATGCACAATGCAGTCATATCTATAGAACAGGATGTAGCCCAGAGAGCGGGCACGGTGTCTATCGCTAGTAAGGCGTACGTAATTGGTGCTAGTGGGCATGAGACCTAATACGCTGGCCAGGAGTGCCCACCTATGGTGCAGTGACACAGTGTCCTCCTGGCTGGGGGGTTATGAGGGGCTTTGATTTACTGGCCTGCAGAGAATGTGACAGGCTGTCTGCGGAACACGGTAACAGTGCCGCCCTATTAATCCGCGCGCAGGATTCTATTCATTATTCTCATATTATTATAATTACTGTTACAGGGACTGTGACATAAGGTGAGCTCTGTCATATGGCACATTTTTCCCTTCTGTCGCTATATATATATATATATATATATATTGTATTTCAGATCCATTAAAATGTGCAGTAGGCCTGTTACGGAATGAATGGAAGGACACGTGTGAGGGATAATAATATACTGACATTATAACCATAGAGTCAGCAGCTCCAGACGTGACTAAGGTGTTCCTAGACAGAGAGAGACTCTATGAGACAGACCTGGGGGAGTCACGTGGAGCTGGGCTGTTATTGATTGTCTTGTCCATATTGTCCAGTCATGTAAATAACACTTGTGCCTGTCAGACGTGTCCCAGGAGTTATTGCTGGTGCTGCACTCAGGGTTGGCTGAGGCTCAGTTACAGCTGTAAGAGTGATGTATAGATCCGCTGATTGCTCCGTCCTGAGCACTGATAGGGGAGAGCAGAGAAACCTAGAATGTGACGAGTAATGTATAGATCTGCTGATTGCTCTGTCCTGAGCACTGATAGGGGAGAGCAGAGAAACCTAGAATGTGACGAGTAATGTATAGATCTGCTGATTGCTCCGTCCTGAGCACTGATAGGGGAGAGCAGAGAAACCTAGAATGTGACGAGTAATGTATAGATCCACTGATTGCTCCGTCCTGAGCACTGATAGGGGAGAGCAGAGAAACCTAGAATGTGACGAGTAATGTATAGATCCGCTGATTGCTCCGTCCTGAGCACTGATAGGGGAGAGTAGAGAAACCTAGAATGTGACGAGTAATGTATAGATCCGCTGATTGCTCCGTCCTGAGCACTGATAGGGGAGAGCAGAGAAACCTAGAATGTGACGAGTAATGTATAGATCCGCTGATTGCTCCGTCCTGAGCACTGATAGGGGAGAGCAGAGAAACCTAGAATGTGACGAGTAATGTATAGATCCGCTGATTGCTCCGTCCTGAGCACTGATAGGGGAGAGCAGAGAAACCTAGAATGTGACGAGTAATGTATAGATCTGCTGATTGCTCCGTCCTGAGCACTGATAGGGGAGAGCAGAGAAACCTAGAATGTGACGAGTAATGTATAGATCTGCTGATTGCTCCGTCCTGAGCACTGATAGGGGAGAGCAGAGAAACCTAGAATGTGACGAGTAATGTATAGATCTGCTGATTGCTCCGTCCTGAGCACTGATAGGGGAGAGCAGAGAAACCTAGAATGTGACGAGTAATGTATAGATCCGCTGATTGCTCCGTCCTGAGCACTGATAGGGGAGAGCAGAGAAACCTAGAATGTGACGAGTGATGTATAGATCTGCCGATTTCTCCGTCCTGAGCACTGATAGGGGAGAACAGAGAAACCTAGAATGTGACGAGTGATGTATAGATCTGCTGATTTCTCCGTCCTGAGCACTGATAGGGGAGAACAGAGAAACCTAGAATGTGACGAGTAATGTTACCTGCTGATTGCTCCGTCCTGAGCACTGATAGGGGAGAGCAGAGAAACCTAGAATGTGACGAGTAATGTATAGATCTGCTGATTGCTCCGTCCTGAGCACTGATAGGGGAGAGCAGAGAAACCTAGAATGTGACGAGTAATGTATAGATCTGCTGATTGCTCCGTCCTGAGCACTGATAGGGGAGAGCAGAGAAACCTAGAATGTGACGAGTAATGTATAGATCTGCTGATTGCTCCGTCCTGAGCACTGATAGGGGAGAGCAGAGAAACCTAGAATGTGACGAGTAATGTATAGATCTGCTGATTGCTCCGTCCTGAGCACTGATAGGGGAGAGCAGAGAAACCTAGAATGTGACGAGTAATGTATAGATCCGCTGATTGCTCCGTCCTGAGCACTGATAGGGGAGAGCAGAGAAACCTAGAATGTGACGAGTAATGTATAGATCCGCTGATTGCTCCGTTCTGAGCACTGATAGGGGAGAGCAGAGAAACCTAGAATGTGACGAGTAATGTATAGATCTGCTGATTGCTCCGTCCTGAGCACTGATAGGGGAGAGCAGAGAAACCTAGAATGTGACGAGTAATGTATAGATCCGCTGATTGCTCCGTTCTGAGCACTGATAGGGGAGAGCAGAGAAACCTAGAATGTGACGAGTAATGTATAGATCTGCTGATTGCTCCGTCCTGAGCACTGATAGGGGAGAGCAGAGAAACCAAGAATGTGACGAGTAATGTATAGATCTGCTGATTGCTCCGTCCTGAGCACTGATAGGGGAGAGCAGAGAAACCTAGAATGTGACGAGTAATGTATAGATCCGCTGATTGCTCCGTACTGAGCACTGATAGGGGAGAACAGAGAAACCTAGAATGTGACGAGTAATGTATAGATCTGCTGATTGCTCCGTCCTGAGCACTGATAGGGGAGAGCAGAGAAACCTAGAATGTGACGAGTAATGTATAGATCTGCTGATTGCTCCGTCCTGAGCACTGATAGGGGAGAGCAGAGAAACCTAGAATGTGACGAGTAATGTATAGATCCGCTGATTGCTCCGTACTGAGCACTGATAGGGGAGAGCAGAGAAACCTAGAATGTGACGGCAGAACCACGCGGCCCATCTAGTCTGCCCCTTTTTTATCCTTTAGGTAATCTCAACCCTTTTTGATACTTAGTTCTTGTCTATCCCAAGCATGTTACATTGCTCTACTGTCTTAGCCTCTACCACCTCTGATGGGAGGTTATACCACTTTTCTCTTACGTCCTAGAGGATGCTGGGGACTCCGTAAGGACCATGGGGTATAGACGGGCTCCGCAGGAGACATGGGCACTCTAAAAGACTTTAGATGGGTGTGCACTGGCTCCTCCCTCTATGCCCCTCCTCCAGACCTCAGTTAGAGCCTGTGCCCAGAGGAGATAGGGTGCATTACAGGGGAGCTCTCCTGAGTATCTCTGAAAAAGACTTTTGTTAGGTTTTTTATTTTCAGGGAGCACTGCTGGCAACAGGCTCCCTGCATCGTGGGACTGAGGAGAGAGGAGCAGACCTACTTAAATGATAGGCTCTGCTTCTTAGGCTACTGGACACCATTAGCTCCAGAGGAATCGGTACGCAGGTCTCACCCTCGCCGTCCGTCCCAGAGCCGCGCCGCCGTCCTCCTTGCAGAGCCGGAAGATAGAAGCCGGGTGAGTATGAGAAGAAAAGAAGACTTCAGAGGCGGCAGAAGACTTCAGATCTTCACTGAGGGCAGCAATAAACCTCATTTTCTGGCAAAAAGTATATATATATATATATATATATATACAGCTGGGCACTGTATATATAAAGAGCCCCAGCCAGGTTTTTTGGATATTTTAGTGGGACAGAAGGCCGCCGCTGAGGGGGCGGGGCTTCTTCCTCAGCACTCACCAGCGCCATTTTCTCCACAGCACAGCGCTGAGAGGAAGCTCCCCGGACTCTCCCCTGCTTATCCACGGTGAAAGAAGGTTTTAAAGAAGGGGGGGGGGCACATATTTGGCGCAAAATACATACAGCGCTATCTAGGTAAACATATTGTGTGTGGTTTTTTCCTGGGTCATATAGTGCTGGGTGTGTGCTGGCATACTCTCTCTCTGTCTCTCCAAAGGGCCTTGTGGGGGAACTATCTTCAGATAAGAGGATTCCCTGAGTGTGTGGTGTGTCGGTACGCGTGTGTCGACATGTCTGAGGTAGAAGGCTCTCCTAGGGAGGAGGGGGAGCAAATGAAAGTGGTGTCTCCGTCGACAACGCCGACACCTGACTGGCTGGATATGTGGAATGTTTTAAGTGCTAATGTAAATTTATTGCACAAAAGATTAGACAAAGCTGAAGCTAGGAAACAGCCAGGGAGTCAACCCATGTCTGTCCCTATGTCGCAGGGACCTTCGGGGTCTCAAAAGCGCCCACTATCCCAAATAGTAGACACAGATACCGACACGGATTCTGACTCCAGTGTCGACTACGATGATGTAAAGTTACAGCCAAAATTGGCTAAATGTATTCGATATATGATTATTGCAATAAAAGATGTTTTGCATATCACAGAGGAACCCCCTGTCCCTGACACGAGGGTACACATGTATAAGGGAAAGAAACATGAGGTAACCTTTCCCCCCTCACATGAGCGGAACGAGTTATGTGAAAAAGCTTGGGAATCTCCAGACAAAAAAGTGCAGATTCCCAAAAGGATTCTTATGGCGTATCCTTTTCCGCCAATGGACAGGATACGGTGGGAATCCTCCCCTAAGGTGGACAAAGCGTTGACACGCCTATCCAAAAAGGTAGCGCTGCCATCCCAAGATACGGCTACCCTCAGGGATCCTGCTGATCGCAAGCAGGAGGTTACCTTGAAGTCCGTTTACAAACATTCAGGTACCTTACTCAGACCGGCTATTGCGTCGGCTTAGGTTTGTAGCGCTGTAGCAGCGTGGAGAGATACCTTATCAGCGGAAATTGAAACCCTGGATAAGGATACCATCTTATTGACCCTAGGACATATAAAAGATGCTGTCTTATATATGAGAGATGCTCAAAGAGACATTGGTCTACTGGGTTCTAGAATCAATGTTATGTCGATTTCTGCTAGACGAGTCCTATGGACCCGGCAATGGACAGGTGATGCCGACTCAAAGAGGCATATGGAGGTTTTACCTTACAGGGGTGAGCAATTGTTTGGGGAAGGTCTCTCGGACCTGGTCTCCACAGCTACAGCTGGTAAATCAAATTTTTTGCCTTATATTCCCTCACAGCCTAAGAAAGCGCCACATTATCAAATGCAGTCCTTTCGGTCACAAAGAAACAAGAGAGTACGAGGTGCGTCCTTTCTTGCCAGAGGTAAGGGCAGAGGGAAAAAGCTGCACAACACAGCTAGTTACCAGGAACAGAAGTCCTCCCCGGCCTCTACAAAATCCACCGCATGACGCTGGGGCTCCACTAAGGGAGTCCGCCCCAGTGGGGGCACGTCTTCGAATTTTCAGCCACATCTGGGTTCACTCACAGGTGGATCCCTGGGCAATAGAAATTGTTTCTCAAGGTTACAAGCTGGAATTCGAAGAGGTGCCTCCTCGCCGGTTTTTCAAATCGGCCCTGCCGACTTCTCCCCAAGAAAGGGAGATAGTGTTAAATGCAATTCACAAATTGTATCTTCAACAGGTGGTGGTCAAGGTTCCCCTACTTCAACAAGGGAGGGGATATTACTCAACCCTGTTCGTATTCCCGAAACCGGACGGTTCGGTCAGACCCATTTTAAATTTAAAATCCCTGAACTTATACTTGAAAAGGTTCAAGTTCAAGATGGAATCGCTCAGGGCGATCATCGCCAGCTTGGAAGGGGGGGATTTTATGGCATCTCTAGACATAAAGGATGCATACCTTCATGCTCCCATATATCCACCTCATCAGGCGTACCTGAGATTTGCGGTACAGGATTGTCATTACCAATTTCAGACGTTGCCGTTTGGGCTTTCCACAGCCCCGAGGATTTTCACCAAGGTAATGGTGGAAATGATGGTGCTCCTGCGCAAGCAGGGTGTCACAATTATCCCATACTTGGACGATCTCCTCATAAAAGCGAGATCACGAGAGCAGTTACTGAACAGCGTGTCACTTTCACTGAAGGTGTTACAGCAACACGGCTGGATTCTCAATATCCCGAAGTCGCAGTTGGTTCCTACGACTCGTCTGACCTTCTTGGGCATGATTCTGGATACGGACCAGAAAAGCGTTTATCTTCCGATGGAAAAGGCTCAGGAACTCATGACTCTGGTCAGGAACCTATTGAAACCAAAACAGGTGTCAGTGCATCACTGCACTCGAGTCCTGGGAAAGATGGTGGCATCTTACGAGGCCATTCCATTCGGCAGGTTCCATGCGAGGACCTTCCAATGGGACCTACTGGACAAGTGGTCCGGGTCACATCTACAGATTCATCAGTTGATCACCCTGTCCCCCAGGGCCAGGGTATCTCTTCTGTGGTGGCTGCAGAGTGCGGCATTCAGGACTGGGTTCTGGTGACCACGGACGCGAGCCTCCGAGGTTGGGGAGCAGTCACACAAGGAAGAAACTTCCAGGGTCTTTGGTCAAGTCAAGAGACTTGTCTTCACATCAACGTCCTGGAGCTGAGGGCCATATACAACACCCTTCGTCAAGCGGAGACCTTGCTTCGCGACTTACCAGTTCTGATCCAGTCAGACAACATCACTGCAGTGGCTCATGTAAACCACCAGGGCGGCACAAGGAGCAGAGTGGCAATGGCGGAAGCCACCAGGATTCTTCGCTGGGCGGAAAATCATGTAAGCGCACTGTCAGCAGTGTTCATTCCGGGAGTGGACAACTGGGAAGCAGACTTCCTCAGCAGACACGACCTGCATCCAGGAGAGTGGGGACTTCATCAGGAAGTCATCGCACAGATTGCAAGTCAGTGGGGACTGCCCCAGATAGACATGATGGCGTCCCGCCTCAACAAAAAGCTGCAGAGGTATTGCGCCAGGTCAAGAGACCCTCAGGCGGTAGCTGTGGACGCCCTAGTGACACCGTGGGTTTTCCAGTCGGTCTATGTGTTTACTCCTCTTCCTTTCATCCCAAAGGTGTTGAGAATAGAGGAGTACAGACAATTCTCATTGTTCCAGATTGGCTACGAAGGGCCTGGTATCCGGATCTGCAGGAGATGCTCACAGAAGATTCGTGGCATCTTCCTCTAAGACAGGACCTGTTGCAACAGGGGCCCTGTCTGTTCCAAGACTTACCGCGGCTGCGTTTGACGGCATGGCGGTTGAACGCCGGATCCTAGCGGAAAAGGGTATTCCGGATGAGGTCATTCCTACTCTGATAAAGGCTAGGAAGGACGTGACAGCAAAACATTATCACCGTATATGGCGAAAATATGTTTCTTGGTGTGAGGCCAGGAATGCTCCTACGGAACAATTCCATCTGGGCCGTTTCCTTCACTTCCTACAAACTGGAGTGAAGTTGGGCCTAAAATTAGGCTCCATTAAGGTTCAGATTTCGGCCTTATCCATTTTCTTTCAAAAACAATTGGCTTCTCTCCCAGAAGTACTGACCTTTGTGAAGGGAGTACTGCATATTCAGCCTCCTTTTGTGCCTCCGGTGGCGCCTTGGGACCTTAACGTGGTTTTGAGTTTCCTTAAGTCGCACTGGTTTGAACCACTTAAAACGGTGGAGTTAAAATATCTCACTTGGAAGGTGGTCATGTTGTTGGCCTTGGCTTCGGCTAGGCGAGTGTCGGAATTGGCGGCTTTGTCTCATAAAAGCCCCTATCTGGTTTTCCATATGGATAGAGCGGAATTGTGGACCCGTCCTCAATTCTTGCCTAAGGTGGTGTCATCTTTTCATATGAACCAACCTTTTGTAGTGCCTGTGGCTACGCGAGACTTGGAGCATTCCGAGTCCCTTGATGTGGTCAGGGCTTTGAAAATTTACGTGGCCAGAACGGATAGAGTCAGAAAAACAGAAACACTGTTTGTCCTGTATGCAGCCAATAAGGTTGGCGCTCCTGCTTCAAAGCAGACTATTGCTCGCTGGATCTGTAACACGATTCAGCAGGCGCATGCGACGGCTGGATTGCCGTTACCAAAATCGGTCAAGGCCCATTCCACTAGGAAGGTGGGCTCGTCTTGGGCGGCTGCCCGAGGGGTCTCGGCACTACAGCTGTGCCGAGCTGCTACTTGGTCGGATTCAAACACCTTTGCAAAGTTCTATAAGTTGGCTCAGGAGGACCTCCTGTTTGCTCATTCGGTGCTGCAGAGTCATCCGCACTCTCCCGCCCGTTTGGGAGCTTTGGTATAATCCCCATGGTCCTTACGGAGTCCCCAGCATCCTCTAGGACGTAAGAGAAAATAAGTTTTAAACCTACCGGTAAATCTTTTTCTCGTAGTCCGTAGAGGATGCTGGGCGCCCGTCCCTAGTGCGGACTACTTCTGCAAGACTTGTATATAGTTTTGCTTACATAAGGGTTATGTTATAGTTTCATCGGTCTCCGACTGATGCTATGTTGTTTTTTCATACTGTTAACTGGTTAGTTTATCACAAGTTATACGGTGTGAATGGTGTGGGCTGGTATGAATCTTGCCCTTGGTTTAACAAAAATACTTTCCTCGTACTGTCCGTCTCCTCTGGGCACAGTTTCTCTAACTGAGGTCTGGAGGAGGGGCATAGAGGGAGGAGCCAGTGCACACCCAAACCTAAAGTCTTTCTTAAAGTGCCCATGTCTCCTGCAGAGCCCGTCTATCCCCATGGTCCTTACGGAGTCCCCAGCATCCTCTACGGACTACGAGAAAAAGATTTACCTGTAGGTTTAAAATCTTATTTTATCCTTTATGTCACCTGAAATAGTGACTCCTAGATCCCTTTCCTCCTCAGTAGTTTCCAGTATAGTGCCATTAATACTATATTTATCCTTTGTCACATGAGATAGTGACTCCTAGATCCCTTTCCTCCTCAGTAGTTTCCAGTATAGTGCCATTAATACTATATTTATCCTTTATGTCACCTGAAATAGTGACTCCTAGATCCCTTTCCTCCTCAGTAGTTTCCAGTATAGTGCCATTAATACTATATTTCTCTATCGTCCTAGTGGATGCTGGGGTTCCTGAAAGGACCATGGGGAATAGCGGCTCCGCAGGAGACAGGGCACAAAAGTAAAGCTTTCCGATCAGGTGGTGTGCACTGGCTCCTCCCCCTATGACCCTCCTCCAAGCCAGTTAGATTTTTGTGCCCGGCCGAGAAGGGTGCAATCTAGGTGGCTCTCCTAAAGAGCTGCTTAGAAAAGTTTAGCTTAGGTTTTTTATTTTACAGTGAGTCCTGCTGGCAACAGGATCACTGCAACGAGGGACTTAGGGGAGAAGAAGTGAACTCACCTGCGTGCAGGATGGATTGGCTTCTTGGCTACTGGACATCAGCTCCAGAGGGACGATCACAGGTACAGCCTGGATGGTCACCGGAGCCTTGCCGCCGGCCCCCTTGCAGATGCTGAAGTAAGAAGAGGTCCAGAATCGGCGGCAGAAGACTCCTCAGTCTTCTAAAGGTAGCGCACAGCACTGCAGCTGTGCGCCATTTTCCTCTCAGCACACTTCACACGGCAGTCACTGAGGGTGCAGGGCGCTGGGAGGGGGGCGCCCTGGGAGGCAAATGAATACCTATTTTGGCTAAAAATACCTCACATATAGCCTCCGGAGGCTATATGGAGATATTTAACCCCTGCCAGAATCCGTTAAAAGCGGGAGACGAGGCCGCCGAAAAAGGGGCGGGGCCTATCTCCTCAGCACACAGCGCCATTTTCCCTCACAGAAAGGCTGGAGGGAAGGCTCCCAGGCTCTCCCCTGCACTGCACTACAGAAACAGGGTTAAAACAGAGAGGGGGGGCACTAATTTGGCGTTAAAAATATATAAAAAAGATGCTATAAGGGAAAACACTTATATAAGGTTGTCCCTATATAATTATAGCGTTTTTGGTGTGTGCTGGTAAACTCTCCCTCTGTCTCTCCAAAGGGCTAGTGGGTCCTGTCCTCTATCAGAGCATTCCCTGTGTGTGTGCTGTGTGTCGGTACGTGTGTGTCGACATGTATGAGGACGATGTTGGTGAGGAGGCGGAGCAATTGCCTGTAATGGTGATGTCACTCTCTAGGGAGTCGACACCGGAATGGATGGCTTATTTAGGGAATTACGTGATAATGTCAACACGCTGCAAGGTCGGTTGACGACATGAGACGGCCGACAAACAATTAGTACCGGTCCAGACGTCTCAAAAACACCGTCAGGGGTTTTAAAACGCCCGTTTACTTTAGTCGGTCGACACAGACACAGACAGGGACACTGAATCCAGTGTCGACGGTGAATAAACAAACGTATTCCTTATTAGGGCCACACGTTAAAGGCAATGAAGGAGGTGTTTCATATTTCTGATACTACAAGTACCACAAAAGAGGGTATTATGTGGGATGTGAAAAAACTACCGTAGTTTTTCCTGAATCAGATAAATTAAATAAAGTGTGTGATGATGCGTGGGTTCCCCCCGATAGAAAATTATGGGCGGTATACCCTTTCCCGCCAGAAGTTAGGGCGCGTTGGGAAACACCCCTTAGGGTGGATAAGGCGCTCACACGCTTATCAAAACAAGTGGCGGTACCGTCTATAGATAGGGCCGTCCTCAAGGACCAGCTGACAGGAGGCTGGAAAATATCATAAAAAGTATATACACACATACTGGTGTTATACTGCGACCAGCGATCGCCTCAGCCTGGATGTGCAGAGCTGGGGTGGCTTGGTCGGATTCCCTGACTAAAAATATTGATACCCTTGACAGGGACAGTATTTTATTGACTATAGAGCATTTTAAAGGATGCATTTCTATATATGCGAGATGCACAGAGGGATATTGGCACTCTGGCATCAAGAGTAAATGCGATGTCCATATCTGCCAGAAGATGTTATGGACACGACAGTGGTCAGGTGATGCAGATTCCAAACGGCACAAAGGTGTATTGCCGTATAAAGGAAGAGGAGTTATTTGGGGTCGGTCCATCGGACCTGGTGGCCACGGCAACTGCTGGAAAATCCGCCGTTTTTACCCTAAGTCACATCTCTGCAGAAAAAGACACCGTCTTTTCAGCCTCAGTCCTTTCGTCCCTATAAGATCATATCTGCCCAGGGATAGAGGAAAGGGAAGAAGACTGCAGCAGGCAGCCCATTCCCAGGAACAGAAGCGTTCCACCGCTTCTGACAAATTCTCAGCATGGCGCTGAGACCGTACAGGACCCCTGGATCCTACAAGTAGTATCCCAGGGGTACAGATTGGAATGTCGAGACGTTTCCCCTTCGCAGGCTCCTGAAGTCTGCTTTACCAAGGTCTCCCTCCGACAAGGAGGCAGTATGGGAAAAAATTCACAAGCTGTATTCCCAGCAGGTGATAATTAAATTACCCCTCCTACTACAAGAAAAGGGGTATTATTCCACACTATATTGTGGTACTGAAGCCAGAAGGCTAGGTGAGACTTATTCTAAAAAATTTTTTGAACACTTACAAAGGTTCTAATCAAGATGGAGTCACTCAGAGCAGTGATAACGAACCAGGAAGAAGGGGACTATATAGTGTCCCGGGACATTAGGGATGCTTACCTCTATGTCCCAAATTTGCCCTTCTCACTAAGGGTACCTCAGGTTCGTGGTGCAGAACTGTCACTATCAGTTTCAGACGCTGCCGTTTGGATTGTCCACGGCACCCCGGGTCTTTACCAAGGTAATGGCCGAAATGATGATTCTTCTTCGAAGAAAAGGCGTCTTAATTATCCCTTACTTGGACGATCTCCTGATAAGGGCATAGTCCAGGGAACAGTTGGAGGTCGGAGTAGCACTATCTCGGATACTGCTACAACAGCACGGGTGGATTCTAAATATTCCAAAATCGCAGCTGATCCCGACGACACGTCTGCTGTGCCTAGGGATGATTCTGGACACAGTCCAGAAAAAGGTGTTTCTCCCGGAAGAGAAAGCCAGGGAGTTATCCGAGCTAGTCAGGAACCTCCTAAAAACAGTGCATCATTGCACAAGGGTCCTGGTAAAAATGGTGGCTTCCTACGAAGCAATTCCATTCGGCAGATTTCACGCAAGAACTTTTCAGTGGGATCTGCTGGACAAATGGTCCGGATCGCATCTTCAGATGCATCAGCGGATAACCCTATATCCAAGGACAAGGGTGTCTCTCCTGTGGTGGTTATAGAGTGCTCATCTTCTAGAGGGCCGCAGATTCGGCATTCAGGATTGGATGCTGGTGACCACGGAGCCCAGCCCGAGAGGCTGGGGAGCAGTCACACAAGGAAAAAATTTCCAGGGAGTGTGATCAAGTCTGGAGACTTTTCTCCACATAAATATACTGGAGCTAAGGGTAAATTTATAATGCTCTAAGCTTAGCAAGACCTCTGCTTCAAGGTCAGCCGGTATTGATCCAGTGGGAAAAACATCACGGCAGTCGCCCACGTAAACAGACAGGGCGACACAAGAAGCAGGAGGGCAATGGCAAAAACTGCAAGGACTTTTCGCTGGGCGGAAAATCATGTGATAGCACTGTCAGCAGTGTTTCATCCCGGGAATGGAAACTGGGAAGCAGACTTCCTCAGCAGGCACGACCTCCACCCGGGAGAGTGGAAACTTCATCGGGAAGTTTTTTCCACTTGATTGTAAACCGTTGGGAAATACCAAAGGTGGACATGATGGCGTCCCGTCTGAACAAAAAACGGGACAGGTATTGCGCCAGGTCAAGAGACCCTCAGGCAATAGCTGTGGACGTTCTGGTAACACCGTGGGTGTACCAGTCGGTGTATGTGTTCCCTCCTCTGCTTCTCATACCTAAGGTGCTGAGAATTATAAGACGTAGAGGAGTAAGAACTATACTCATGGCTCCGGATTGGCCAAGAAGGACTTGGTACCCGGAACTTCAAGAGATGCTTACAGAGGTCTTATGGCCTCTGCCGCTAAGAAGGGACTTGCTTCAGCAAGTACCATGTCTGTTCCAAGACTTACCGCAGCTGCGTTTGTCGGCATGGAGGTGGAAAGCCGGATCCTAAGGGAAAAAGGCATTCCGGAAGAGGTCATTCCTACCCTGGTCAAAGCCAGAAAGGAGGTGACCGCACAACATTATCACCACATGTGGCGAAAATATGTTGCGTGGTGTGAGGCCAGGAAGGCCCCACAAAGAAATTTCAACTCGGTCGTTTCCTGCATTTCCTGCAAACAGGAGTGTCTATGGGCCTCAAATTGGGGTCCATTAAGGTTCAAATTTCGGCCCTGTCGATTTTCTTCCAAAAAGAATTGGCTTCAGTTCCTGAAGTCCAGAAGTTTGTCAAGGGAGTATTGCATATACAACCCCCTTTTGTGCCTCCAGTGGCACTGTGGGATCTCAACGTAGTTCTGGGATTCCTCAAATCACATTGGTTTAAAACCAGTCAAATCTGTGGATTTGAAGCATCTCACATAAAAAGTGACCATGCTCTTGGCCCTGGCCTGGACCAGGCGAGTGTCAAATTGGTGGTTTTTTTCTCAAAAAAGCCCATATCTGTTTGTCCATTCGGACAGGGCAGAGCTGCGGACTCGTCCCCAGTTCTCTCCCTAAGGTGGTGTCAGTGTTTCACCTGAACCAGCTTATTGTGGTGCCTTGCACCTACTAGGGACTTGGAGGACTCCAAGTTGCTAGATGTTGTCAGGGCCCTGAAAATATGTTCCAGGACGGCTGGAGTCAGGAAAACTGACTTGCTGTTATCCTGTATGCACCCAACAAACTGGGTGCTCTTGCTTCTAAGCAGACTATGGCTAGTTGGATGTGTAATACAATTCAGCTTGCACATTCTGTGGCAGGCCTGCCACAGCCAAAATATGTAAATGCCCATTCCACAAGGAAGGTGGGCTCATCTTGGGCGGCTGCCCGAGGGGTCTCGGCTTTACAACTTTGCCGAGCAGCTACTTGGTCAGGGGCAAACACGTTTGCTAAATTCTACAAATTTGATACCCTGGCTAAGGAGGACCTGGAGTTCTCTCATTCGGTGCTGCAGAGTCATCCGCACTCTCCCGCCCGTTTGGGAGCTTTGGTATAATCCCCATGGTCCTTTCAGGAACCCCAGCATCCACTAGGACGATAGAGAAAATAAGAATTTACTTACCGATAATTCTATTTCTCGGAGTCCGTAGTGGATGCTGGGCGCCCATCCCAAGTGCGGATTATCTGCAATACTTGTACATAGTTACAAAAATCGGGTTATTATTGTTGTGAGCCATCTTTTCAGAGGCTCCGCTGTTATCATACTGTTAACTGGGTTTAGATCACAAGTTGTACGGTGTGATTGGTGTGGCTGGTATGAGTCTTACCCGGGATTCAAAATTCCTCCCTTATTGTGTACGCTCGTCCGGGCACAGTGCCTAACTGGCTTGGAGGAGGGTCATAGGGGGAGGAGCCAGTGCACACCACCTGATCGGAAAGCTTTACTTTTGTGCCCTGTCTCCTGCGGAGCCGCTATTCCCCATGGTCCTTTCAGGAACCCCAGCATCCACTACGGACTCCGAGAAATAGAATTATCGGTAAGTAAATTCTTATTTTATCCTTTATGTCACCTGAAATATTGACTCCTAGATCCCTTTCCCCCTCAGTAGTTTCCAGTATACTGCCATTAATACTATATTTATCCTTTATGTCACCTGAAATAGTGACTCCTAGATCCCTTTCCTCCTCAGTAGTTCCCAGTATAGTGCCATTAATACTATATTTATCCTTTATGTCACCTGAAATAGTGACTCCTAGATCCATTTCCTCCTCAGTAGCTCCCAGTATAGTGCCATTAATACTATATTTATCCTTTATGACACCTGAAATAGTGACTCCTAGATCCCTTTCCTCCTCAGTAGTTTCCAGTATAGTGCCATTAATACTATATTTATCCTTTATGTTACATGAAATAGTGACTCCTAGATCCCTTTCCTCCTCAGTAGTTCCCAGTATAGTGCCATTAATACTATATTTATCCTTTGTCACCTGAGATAGTGACTCCTAGATCCCTTTCCTCCTCAGTAGTTTCCAGTATAGCGCCATTAATACTATATTTATCCTTTATGTCACCTGAAATAGTGACTCCTAGATCCCTTTCCTCCTCAGTAGTTTCCAGTATAGTGCCATTAATACTATATTTATCCTTTATGTCACCTGAAATAGTGACTCCTAGATCCCTTTCCTCCTCAGTAGTTTCCAGTATAGTGCCATTAATACTATATTTATCCTTTATGTCACCTGAAATATTGACTCCTAGATCCCTTTCCCCCTCAGTAGTTTCCAGTATACTGCCATTAATACTATATTTATCCTTTATGTCACCTGAAATAGTGACTCCTAGATCCCTTTCCTCCTCAGTAGTTCCCAGTATAGTGCCATTAATACTATATTTATCCTTTATGTCACCTGAAATAGTGACTCCTAGATCCCTTTCCTCCTCAGTAGCTCCCAGTATAGTGCCATTAATACTATATTTATCCTTTATGACACCTGAAATAGTGACTCCTAGATCCCTTTCCTCCTCAGTAGTTTCCAGTATAGTGCCATTAATACTATATTTATCCTTTATGTTACATGAAATAGTGACTCCTAGATCCCTTTCCTCCTCAGTAGTTCCCAGTATAGTGCCATTAATACTATATTTATCCTTTGTCACCTGAGATAGTGACTCCTAGATCCCTTTCCTCCTCAGTAGTTTCCAGTATAGCGCCATTAATACTATATTTATCCTTTATGTCACCTGAAATAGTGACTCCTAGATCCCTTTCCTCCTCAGTAGTTTCCAGTATAGTGCCATTAATACTATATTTATCCTTTATGTTACATGAAATAGTGACTCCTAGATCCCTTTCCTCAGTAGTTTCCAGTATATCGCCATTAATACTATATTTATCCTTTATGTCACCTGAAATAGTGACTCCTAGATTCCTGTCCTCCTCAGTAGTTTCCAGTATAGTGCCATTAATACTATATTTATCCTTTATGTCACCTGAGATAGTGACTCCTAGATCCCTTTCCTCCTCAGTAGTTTCCAGTATAGTGCCATTAATACTATATTTATCCTTTATGTCACCTGAGATAGTGACTCCTAGATATCTTTCCTCCTCAGTATCTTCCAGTATAGTGCCAATAATACTATATTTATCCTTTTATGTCACCTGAGATAGTGACTCCTAGATCCCTTTCCTCCTCAGTAGTGTCCAGTATAGTGCCATTAATACTATATTTATCCTTTATGTCACCTGAAATAGTGACTCCTAGATCCCTTTCCTCCTCAGTAGTTTCCAGTATAGTAGCATTAATACTATATTTATCCTTTATGTCACCTGAGATAGTGACTCCTAGATCCCTTTCCTCCTCAGTAGTTCCCAGTATAGTGCCATTAATACTATATTTATCCTTTATGTCACCTGAGATAGTGACTCCTAGATCCCTTTCCTCCTCAGTAGTTCCCAGTATAGTGCCATTAATACTATATTTATCCTTTATGTCACCTGAAATAGTGACTCCTAGATCCCTTTCCTCCTCAGTAGTTTCCAGTATAGTGCCATTAATACTATATTTATCCTTTGTCACCTGAAATAGTGACTCCTAGATCCCTTTCCTCCTCAGTATTTACCAGTATAGTGCCATTAATACTATATTTATCCTTTATATCACCTGAAATAGTGACTCCTAGATCCCTTTCCTCCTCAGTAGTTCCCAGTATAGTGCCATTAATACTATATTTATCCTTTGTCACCTGAAATAGTGACTCCTAGATCCCTTTCCTCCTCAGTAGCTCCCAGTATAGCGCCATTAATACTATATTTATCCTTTATGACACCTGAAATAGTGACTCCTAGATCCCTTTCCTCCTCAGTAGTTTCCAGTATAGTGACATTAATATTATATTTATCCTTTATGTCACCTGAGATAGTGACTCCTAGATCCCTTTCCTCCTCAGTATCTTCCAGTATAGTGCCATTAATACTATATTTTCTCTGACGTCCTAGTGGATGCTGGGACTCCGTAAGGACCATGGGGAATAGCGGCTCCGCAGGAGACAGGACACAAGAATAAAAGCTTTAGGATCAGGTGGTGTGCACTGGCTCCTCCCCCTATGACCCTCCTCCAAGCCTCAGTTAGATTTTTGTGCCCGAACGAGAAGGGTACAGGCTAGGTGGCTCTCCTGAGCTGCTTAGAATAAAAGTGTTTTTTAGGTTTTTTATTTTCAGTGAGTCCTGCTGGCAACAGGCTCACTGCATCGTGGGACTAAGGGGAGAAGAAACGGACTCACCTGCGTGCAGAGTGGATTGGGCTTCTTAGGCTACTGGACATTAGCTCCAGAGGGACAATCACAGGTTCAGCCTGGATGGGTCCCGGAGCCGCGCCGCCGGCCCCCTTACAGAGCCAGAAGAGCGAAGAGGTCCGGTGAAATCGGCGGCAGAAGACGATCCTGTCTTCAGGCTAAGGTAGCGCACAGCACCGCAGCTGTGCGCCATTGCTCTCAGCACACTTCACACTCCGGTCACTGAGGGTGCAGGGCGCTGGGGGGGAGCGCCCTGAGACGCAATATAACAGATGATACCTTAGGTTGGCAAAAGAATACATCACATATAGCTCTTGGGCTATATGGATGTATTTTAACCCCTGCCATTTTTACAGCAAAAAGCGGGAGATAAGGACGTCGTGAAGGGGCGGAGCCTATCTCCTCAGCACACAAGCGCCATTTTCCCTCACAGCTCCGCTGGAAGGACGGCTCCCTGACTCTCCCCTGCAGACTTGCTACAGAATCAGGGTAAAAAAGAGAAGGGGGGGCACTCTTGGCAGCTAAAAATTATATAAACAGCAGCTATAAGGGAATAACACTTTTATATAAGGTTATTCCTGTATATATATATATAGCGCTTGGTGTGTGCTGGCAGACTCTCCCTCTGTCTCTCCAAAGGGCTTGTGGGGTCCTGTCCTCTATCAGAGCATTCCCGGTGTGTGTGCTGTGTGTCGGTACGTGTGTGTCGACATGTATGAGGAGGAAAATGATGTGGAGGCGGAGCAATTGCCTGGGTTAGTGATGTCACCCCCTAGGGAGTCGACACCTGACTGGATGATCGTATTTAAAGAATTAAGTGATAATGTCAGCACTTTGCAAAGAACGGTTGATGACATGAGACAGCCGGCAAATCAATTAGTGCCTGTCCAGGCGTCTCAGACACCGTCAGGGGCCCTAAAACGCCCGTTACCTCAGTGGGTCGACACAGACCCAGACACAGATACTGAGTCTAGTGTCGACGGTGAGGAGACAAACGTAATGTCCAGTAGGGCCACACGTTACATGATCACGGCAATGAAGGAGGCATTGAACATTTCTGACACTACAAGTACCACAAAGAAGGGTATTATGTGGGGTGTGAAAAAACTACCAATAGTTTTCCCTGAGTCAGATGAATTAAATGAGGTGTGTGATGAAGCGTGGGTTTCCCCCGACAAAAAACTGCTAATTTCTAAAAAATTATTGGCACTATATCCTTTCCCGTCAGAGGTTAGGACGCGTTGGGAAACACCCCCTAGGGTAGATAAGGCGCTCACACGTTTATCTAAACAAGTAGCGTTACCGTCTCCTGATACGGCCACCCTCAAAGAACCAGCAGATAGAAGGCTGGAAAATATTCTTAAAAGTATATACACACATACTGGTGTTATACTGCGATCAGCAATCGCCTCAGCCTGGATGTGCAGTGCTGGAGTCGCGTGGTCGGATTCCCTGACTGAAAATATTGATACCCTGGATAGGGACAATATTCTGTTAACTATAGAGCATTTGAAGGATGCATTACTATATATGCGTGATGCACAGAGGGATATTTGCACCCTGGCATCAAGAGTAAGTGCTATGTCCATTTCTGCCAGAAGAGCGTTATGGACGCGACAGTGGTCAGGCGATGCGGATTCCAAACGACATATGGAAGTATTGCCGTATAAAGGGGAGGAGTTATTTGGGGCTGGTCTATCGGACCTGGTGGCCACGGCAACGGCTGGAAAATCCACCTTTTTACCCCAGGTCACTTCACATCAGCAGAAAAAGACACCGTCTTTTCAAACTCAGTCCTTTCGTTCCCATAAGTACAAGCGAGCCAAAGGCCATTCCTTCCTGCCCCGGGGCAGAGGAAGGGGAAAAAGACTGCACCATGCAGCCACTTCCCAGGAGCAGAAGCCCTCCCCTGCTTCTGCCAAGTCTTCAGCATGACGCTGGGGCTTTACAAGCAGACTCAGACATGGTGGGAGCCCGTCTCAAGAATTTCAACGCGCAGTGGGCTCACTCGCAAGTGGACCCCTGGATTCTACAGGTAGTGTCGCAGGGGTACAAACTGGAATTCGAGGCGTTTCCCCCTCGCCGGTTCCTGAAGTCTGCTCTACCAAAGTCTCCCTCCGACAGGGAGGCAATTTTGGAAGCCATTCACAAGCTGTATTCCCAGCAGGTGATAATCAAGGTACCCCTCCTACAACAGGGAAAGGGGTATTATTCCACGCTGTTTTGTGGTACCGAAGCCGGACGGCTCGGTGAGACCAATTTTAAATCTGAAATCCTTGAACACTTACATAAAGAGGTTCAAATTCAAGATGGAATCACTCAGAGCGGTGATAGCAAACCTGGAAGAAGGGGACTATATGGTGTTTCTGGACATCAAGGATGCTTATCTCCACGTCCCAATCTACCCGTCTCACCAAGGGTACCTCAGGTTTGTAGTACAAGACTGTCATTATCAGTTTCAGACGCTGCCGTTTGGGTTGTCCACGGCACCTCGGGTCTTTACCAAGGTAATGGCCGAAATGATGATTCTTCTTCGAAGAAAAGGCATCTTAATTATCCCTTACTTGGACGATCTCCTGATAAGGGCAAGGTCCAGGGAACAGTTAGAAGTCGGAGTAGCACTATCTCAGATAGTGTTACGTCAGCACGGGTGGATCCTAAATATTCCAAAATCGCAGCTGATTCCAACGACACGTCTACTGTTCCTAGGAATGATTCTGGACACAGTCCAGAAAAAGGTGTTTCTCCCGGAGGAGAAGGCCAGGGAGTTATCCGAGCTAGTCAGGAACCTCCTAAAACCAGGCCAGGTGTCAGTGCATCAGTGCACGAGGGTCCTGGGAAAAATGGTGGCTTCTTACGAAGCGATTCCATTCGGAAGATTCCATGCAAGAACTTTTCAGTGGGATCTACTGGACAAATGGTCCGGATCGCATCTTCAGATGCATCAGCGGATAACCCTGTCGCCAAGGACAAGGGTGTCTCTTCTGTGGTGGCTGCAGAGTGCTCATCTACTAGAGGGCCGCAGATTTGGCATTCAGGATTGGATCCTGGTGACCACGGATGCAAGCCTGAGAGGCTGGGGAGCAGTCACACAGGGAAGAAATTTCCAGGGCTTGTGGTCAAGCATGGAAGCATCTCTTCATATAAACATTCTGGAACTAAGGGCCATTTACAATGCCCTAAGTCAAGCGAAACCCCTGCTTCAGGGTCAGGCGGTATTGATCCAATCGGACAACATCACGTCAGTCGCCCACGTAAACAGACAGGGCGGCACGAGAAGCAGGAGGGCAATGGCAGAAGCTGCAAGGATTCTTCGCTGGGCGGAAAATCATGTGATAGCACTGTCAGCAGTGTTCATTCCGGGAGTGGACAACTGGGAAGCAGACTTCCTCAGCAGACACGACCTCCACCCGGGAGAGTGGGGACTTCACCCAGAAGTCTTCCACCTGATAGTAAACCGTTGGGAAGAACCAAAGGTGGACATGATGGCGTCCCGTCTAAACAAAAAACTAGACAGATATTGCGCCAGGTCAAGGGACCCTCAGGCAATAGCGGTGGACGCCCTGGTAACGCCGTGGGTGTACCAGTCAGTGTATGTGTTCCCTCCTCTGCCTCTCATACCAAAGGTACTGAGAATCATAAGAAGGAGAGGAGTAAGAACTATACTCGTGGCTCCGGATTGGCCAAGAAGGACTTGGTACCCGGAACTTCAAGAGATGCTCACGGACGAACCGTGGCCTCTACCTCTGAGAAAGGACCTGCTCCAGCAGGGGCCTTGTCTGTTCCAAGACTTACCGCGGCTGCGTTTGACGGCATGGCGGTTGAACGCCGGATCCTGAGGGAAAAAGGCATTCCAGATGAAGTCATCCCTACCCTGGTCAAGGCCAGGAAGGACGTAACCGCAAAACATTATCACCGCATTTGGCGAAAATATGTTGCGTGGTGTGAGGCCAAGAAGGCCCCTACAGAGGAATTTCAACTGGGTCGTTTCCTCCATTTCCTGCAAACAGGACTATCTATGGGCCTAAAATTAGGGTCCATTAAGGTTCAAATTTCGGCCCTGTCGATTTTCTTCCAGAAAGAACTGGCTTCAATGCCTGAAGTTCAGACATTTGTAAAAGGGGTACTGCATATACAGCCTCCTTTTGTGCCTCCAGTGGCACCTTGGGATCTCAATGTTGTGTTGAGTTTTCTAAAGTCACATTGGTTTGAACCACTCACCACTGTGGACTTCAAATATCTCACATGGAAGGTGACGATGCTGTTAGCCCTGGCTTCAGCCAGGCGTGTGTCAGAATTGGCGGCTTTATCATATAAAAGTCCTTACTTAATTTTTCATTCTGACAGGGCAGAATTGAGGACTCGTCCTCAATTTCTACCTAAGGTGGTTTCTGCATTTCACATGAACCAACCTATTGTGGTACCTGCGGCTACTAGGGACTTGGAGGAATCCAAGTTGCTTGACGTTGTCAGGGTCCTGAAAATATATGTTTCCAGGACGGCTGGAGTCAGAAAATCTGACTCGCTGTTTATCCTGTATGCACCCAACAAGCTGGGTGCTCCTGCTTCTAAGCAGACGATTGCTCGTTGGATTTGTAGTACAATTCAGCTTGCACATTCTGTGGCAGGCCTGCCACAGCCAAAATCGGTAAAAGCCCATTCCACAAGGAAAGTGGGCTCATCTTGGGCGGCTGCCCGAGGGGTCTCGGCTTTACAACTTTGCCGAGCAGCTACTTGGTCAGGGGCAAACACGTTTGCGAAATTCTACAAATTTGATACCCTGGCTGAGGAGGACCTGGAGTTCTCTCATTCGGTGCTGCAGAGTCATCCGCACTCTCCCGCCCGTTTGGGAGCTTTGGTATAATCCCCATGGTCCTTACGGAGTCCCAGCAACCACTAGGACGTCAGAGAAAATAAGATTTTACTTACCGATAAATCTATTTCTCGTAGTCCGTAGTGGATGCTGGGCGCCCATCCCAAGTGCGGATTGTCTGCAATACTTGTATATAGTTATTGTTACAAAAATTCGGGTTATTATTGTTGTGAGCCATCTTTTCAGAGGCTCCTTTTCGTTTTATCATACTGTTAACTGGGTTCAGATCACAAGTTGTACGGTGTGATTGGTGTGGCTGGTATGAGTCTTACCCGGGATTCAATATCCTTCCTTATTATGTACGCTCGTCCGGGCACAGTATCCTAACTGAGGCTTGGAGGAGGGTCATAGGGGGAGGAGCCAGTGCACACCACCTGATCCTAAAGCTTTTATTCTTGTGCCCTGTCTCCTGCGGAGCCGCTATTCCCCATGGTCCTTACGGAGTCCCAGCATCCACTACGGACTACGAGAAATAGATTTATCGGTAAGTAAAATCTTATTTATCCTTATATCACCTGAAATAGTGACTCCTAGATCCCTTTCCTCCTCAGTAGTTTCCAGTATAGTGCCATTAATACTATATTTATCCTTTATGTCACCTGAGATAGTGACTCCTAGATCCCTTTCCTCCTCAGTAGTATCCAGTATAGTGCCCTTAATACTATATTTATCCTTTATGTCACCTGAGATAGTGACTCCTAGATCCCTTTCCTCCTCAGTAGTTCCCAGTATAGTGCCATTATACTATATTTATCCTTTATGTCACCTGAGATAGTGACTCCTAGATCCCTTTCCTCCTCAGTAGTTCCCAGTATAGTGCCATTAATACTGTATTTATCCTTTATGTCACCTGAAATAGTGACTCCTAGATCCATTTCCTCCTCAGTAGTTTCCAGTATAGTGCCATTAATACTATATTTATCCTTTGTCACCTGTAATAGTGACTCCTAGATCCCTTTCCTCCTCAGTAGTTCCCAGTATAGGTCAATTAATACTATATCCTTTATGTCACCTGAGATAGTGACTCCTAGATCCCTTTCCTCCTCAGTAGTTTCCAGTATAGTGCCATTAATACTATATTTATCCTTTATGTCACCTGAGATAGTGTCTCCTAGATCCCTTTCCTCCTCAGTAGTTTCCAGTATAGTGCCATTAATACTATATTTATCCTTTATGTCACCTGAGATAGTGACTCCTAGATCCCTTTCCTCCTCAGTAGTTTCCAGTATAGTGCCATTAATACTATATTTATCCTTTATGTCACCTGAGATAGTGTCTCCTAGATCCCTTTCCTCCTCAGTAGTTTCCAGTATAGTGCCATTAATACTATATTTATCCTTTATGTCACCTGAAATAGTGACTCCTAGATTCCTGTCCTCCTCAGTAGTTCCCAGTATATCGCCATTAATACTATATTTATCCTTTATGTCACCTGAGATAGTGACTCCTAGATCCCTTTCCTCCTCAGTAGTTTCCAGTATAGTGCCATTAATATTATATTTATCCTTTATGTCACCTGAAATAGTGACTCCTAGATCCCTTTCCTCCTCAGTAGTCTCCAGTATAGAGCCATTAATGCTATATTTATCCTTTATGTCACCTGAAATAGTGACTCCTAGATCCCTTTCCTCCTCAGTAGTTTCCAGTATAGTTCCATTAATATTATATTTATCCTTTATGTCACCTGAAATAGTGACTCCTAGATCCCTTTCCTCCTCAGTAGTTCCCAGTATAGTGCCATTAATACTATATTTATCCTTTATATCACCTGAGATAGTGACTCCTAGATCCCTTTCCTCCTCAGTAGTCCCCAGTATAGTGCCATTAATACTATATTTATCCTTTATATCACCTGAGATAGTGACTCCTAGATCCCTTTCCTCCTCAGTAGTTCCCAGTATAGTGCCATTAATACTATATTTATCCTTTATATCACCTGAAATAGTGACTCCTAGATCCCTTTCCTCCTCAGTAGTTCCCAGTATAGTGCCATTATACTATATTTATTCTTTATGTCACCTGAAATAGTGACTCCTAGATCCCTTTCCTCCTCAGTAGTCTCCAGTATAGAGCCATTAATGCTATATTTATCCTTTATATCACCTGAAATAGTGACTCCTAGATCCCTTTCCTCCTCAGTAGTCCCCAGTATAGTGCCATTAATTCTATATTTATCCTTTATGTCACCTGAGATAGTGACTCCTAGATCCCTTTCCTCCTCAGTAGTTTCCAGTATAGTGCCATTATACTATATTTATTCTTTATGTCACCTGAAATAGTGACTCCTAGATCCCTTTCCTCCTCAGTAGTCTCCAGTATAGAGCCATTAATGCTATATTTATCCTTTATATCACCTGAAATAGTGACTCCTAGATCCCTTTCCTCCTCAGTAGTTTCCAGTATAGTGCCATTAATACTATATTTATCCTTTATGTCACCTGAGATAGTGACTCCTAGATCCCTTTCCTCCTCAGTAGTCCCTAGTATAGTGCCATTAATACTATATTTATCCTTTATGTCACCTGAGATAGTGACTCCTAGATCCCTTTCCTCCTCAGTAGTCCCTAGTATAGTGCCATTAATACTATATTTATTCTTTATGTCACCTGAAATAGTGACTCATAGATCCCTTTCCTCCTCAGTAGTCCCCAGTATAGTGCCATTAATACTATATTTATTCTTTATGTCACCTGAGGTAGTGACTCCTAGATCCCTTTCCTCCTCAGTAGTTCCCAGTATAGTGCCATTATACTATATTTATTCTTTATGTCACCTGAAATAGTGACTCCTATATCCCTTTCCTCCTCAGTAGTCCCCAGTATAGTGCCATTAATACTTTATTTATACTTTGTCACCTGAAATAGTGACTCCTAGATCCCTTTCCTTCTCAGTAGTTCCCAGTATGGCGCCATTAATACTATATTTATCCTTTGTCACCTGAAATAGTAATTCCTAGATCCCTTTCCTCCTGAGTAGTTTCCAGTATTGCGCCATTAATTCTATATTTAGCCTTTGAATTTTTGAGACCCAAGTGCAGGATTTTGCATTTTTTAGCATTAAACTGTAGTTGCCACACTCTTGACCATTCCTCTAGTCTACCTAGTCCTGACCCTCAATCATTTGTTTTACCCCTCCTGTTGTGTGCACCCTGTTGCATACCTTTTGTGTCATCTGCAATAAGGAATAATTTCCCTTCAATACCATGTACAATGCCACCAACAAAGATATTAAAGAGCGCTGGTCCAAGTACAGATCCCTGGGGTACTCCATTGGTAATATTTTACTCCTGTGAATGCACTCCATTTACTACAACTCTCTGTTTCTTTTCCTGCAACCAGGTTCTTATCCAACTGTTTTATAATCCAATGTGGGACAGTGTCAAATGGGTTAGTATGAAATGCCTGCAGTCAGGATACCGACCGTCACATGACTGACCGCAACAGTTAGAATCCAGACACCGTATGGGGGTAAGAATTTTACCCCTATCCCTAACCCTCCAGGGGCTTCGGCTAGGACTAATCCTCGTGGAGTGTCGGCTATGTCTGGATTCCAGCATCAGTCACATGACCGACGACATCCCAACCCCTGGGATGCCAAATGCATCCCGTGCCTTACTAAAGATATGCTACATCTATGGCGCCTCCCTCTTGATCTATTATTTTAGTCACGATTTGTTTGGCATGATCTCCCGCCAGTAAATCCATGCTGTTTGGGATCCTGTAAACTGTTTCTTTTAAGATATTCCACTACTCTTTCTTCTAATGGTGTTTCATTACTTTCCCACTACTGATGTAAGGCTTACTGGTCTGTAGTTACTTGACTCTTCCTTGCTTCCACTTTTGTGCAGTGGGGCTACGTTTGCTCTTTTCCAGTCCTCTGGACTTACTCCTGTAGCTAGTGACTGGTTGAATAATTCTAATAATGGTGTTACCAGCACCCCTTTATGCTCTTTTAGTATTCTCCCATTTGGCCCCATTGATTTATCTACTTTCTGCTTTGAGCGTTCTGTTATACCCTTCTCCTCTGTGATACTCTTTTTCAGAAAGAAACGTCTGAAAATCCCGGCATATTGCCCGGCATTTCAGTGCTGGGTCGTTTTGCCGGTCCCCGCCTGACCCCCCTTTCACACAGACAAGCAAGTTACCGGGCCAAGAATTTCTACCCGGTAATTTGCGGATCAACATGGGTATTTCGTCTGTGTGAAAGGGTGGAAATTCCCGGGTAAAATCCTGGGTCGAAGTCCCGGGAATTTCAACCAGAGTTGAGCCTATCAGACTCTAAAAGGACCGGTGTTTATCGGCAAATTACCGGGTAGTACTTCTTCACCCGGGAATTTCACTGTCTGTCTGAAAAGGTTCCGTCTACCTTATATGCGTATGAATGTCCTTGTGGCCCCTTCCCCTCTCTTGTGGTGAATACTGAGCACAAATAGTAATTTAGATGATCTGCTATTACATTGTCTCCCTCTCCGTCTTATTATTCCTCCATTTGATTTTCTTCTTTCACTAATATACTTAAATGTTCCAGTGGGGTTAGGGGGCGACAGGGTGACGCTGGGAGAGCTGACTCAGCAGTCAGTCACCCCAAGCTGTAGATCGTGCTAAACATGGAAGCCGTGTATGCAGAGGTTTATTTCCATTTCTCAGTATACGCCGTCTCTCAGTCTGACCTTGTAACCCGCCCCCATATACACACCAGGAGGGCACTGAGAGAGTGTGGCCGCAGAAGAGTCCTTCATCAGTTACCTCCTCTCTCTCAGGTGTCCGGGCGCGATCTCTGCAGCTGGGAGAATAACACTGGTAACTCCCCCCCCTCCCCCCAGATATCGGGAACCCTCCTATGCAATGCAGTGATGTGCTATTTATGATGGCAATTTGCCCTAATTATTCATGCATTCCTGGTTATTCCTCACGTGCGGAATGGCCTGCAGCGTGTCGTACAGATATGATTTGCTGGTTGAGGGTTGGAAGTGTAGGAACACTTGCTGCCAGTGTTCTGCCGATCTGAGGTGAATTGATGGAACCTGAATATCATTCCTATAGATCCCAATGCTCCATAGAAACATATCGCTTTAATATTACCTATTATTACTATGATTCCATAATACTCCTCTATCACAGTGGCTGGGGTGAGGTATTATCTGTTTACTCCACTCATTGTGATTGTGAGTCGCTCCCCAAACCCTCATTTACCAATTTAGTCATTAAATAAAATTGAGAGATGGATTATTTGCGTTCAGCCAATAACACGTGGTTTGCCTCACTAACCATGATGTGATTGGTCAGTGGAGGGGGTGTTCGAGCTTCCCTGTATTGATGACCCCTCAGTAGGGAGTGACGCTCTGGCATCCATATAGCTCCAACATAGGCACAAGCGTGAACGCAGATTTCTTAGCACATAGAAAATACACTTTATGTTTCAGGCATCCTCCAGCTTCTCGCTTGTGTAAAAACGGCAGTGGGTAAAAGTTACAGGGTTAGGGATATTCCCAGAAATAAGGCAGCGTTCACTGCACAACCTGTGAATGATTTCAGATGGGAACAGGCTCACGTTACAGGGCAGACAAGGCGTATAGTTCACCTGCTTAGCGTCACTTTCACGTGTATTCTCTAATCCTTTATTATATGACGTTCTATATAGCGTGACGCGTTCCCTCCTGACGTGTGGTCACTTATCACGGACTAGTCACCAGCCCGTCAAAATGACGAAACAGCAGTGACGTCAGTGGCGGCGGCTGTGCACGCTCGAATGGAGCAACAATTCAATTGGTCCGTTGGGTGTCATCTAGGGGCCGCCAGTGCACAAAACACTTGAATTCCCCCCATAAAGGTGAGGAGCAGCGTTGGCCTGTATAGGATATGTGTGAAATTGATGATAATTGGAGGGAATTCCCGGGATAAGTGCCCAAAGCTGTCCCAGTGCCCCGGCGTAAGCCCGTGATTAGCAGAGGGGCCTGCATCAGCCAGTGCCTCAGGGCTGGTGTCGGACTGACCGCATGTGGTAACCGCGTCGTGCCCGATACTTCCCTTTTGAGGTGCGGTTTACCACGACAAACCACCGGGCATGCTCAGTAGGTGCGTCTCCCGGGGTAAGTGCTGGGCACGATGCAGTCAGTTGAATAGCTCCGGGCACGATGCAGTCAGTTGAATAGCTCCGGGCACGATGCAGTCAGTTGAATAGCTCCGGGCACGATGCAGTCAGTTGAATAGCTCCTGGCACGATGCAGTCAGTTTAATAGCTCCGGGCTCGATGCAGTCAGTTGAATAGCTCCGGGCACGATGCAGTCAGTTGAATAGCTCCGGGCACGATGCAGTCAGTTGAATAGCTCCTGGCACGATGCAGTCAGTTTAATAGCTCCGGGCTCGATGCAGTCAGTTGAATAGCTCCGGGCACGATGCAGTCAGTTGAATAGCTCCGGGCACGATGCAGTCAGTTGAATAGCTCCGGGCACGATGCAGTCAGTTGAATAGCTCCGGGCACGATGCAGTCAGTTGAATAGCTCCGGGCACACAACCAGGGAGCACGGCCCATAATTTACTCCAGCTCTCGCTGTACGTAGTACAAGTTGTGTATTGTGTTGCTGTAATACAAAGTGACATTTGTTGGCAGTGTCTTGTGTTTGTGTGGTGGAGCAGTTGTGTTAAGCCAGGGGGTGGCATCGGCAATGCATATACACTTGCTGATCCCAGCAGTGACGGCGGGGGCATTAGTGTGTACTGCGCCATAGTGTATGCACTTGCTGATCCCGGCAGTGACGGCGGGGGCATTAGTGTGTACTGCGCCATAGTGTATGCACTGGCTGATCCCAGCAGTGACGGCGGGGGCATTAGTGTGTACTGCGCCATAGTGTATGCCCTTGCTGATCCCAGCAGTGACGGCGGGGGTATTAGTGTGTACTGCGCCATAGTGTATGCTCTTGCTGATCCCAGCAGTGACGGCGGGGGCATTAGTGTGTACTGCGCCATAGTGTATACACTTGCTGATCCAAGGAGTGACGGCGGGGGCATTAGTGTGTACTGCGCCATAGTGTATGCCCTTGCTGATCCCAGCAGTGACGGCGGGGGCATTAGTGTGTACTGTGCCATAGTGTATGCACTTGCTGATCCCAGCAGTGACGGCGGGGGCATTAGTGTGTACTGCGCCATAGTGTATGCACTGGCTGATCCCAGTAGTGACGGCGGGGGCATTAGTGTGTACTGCGCCATAGTGTATGCCCTTGCTGATCCCAGCAGTGACGGCGGGGGTATTAGTGTGTACTGCGCCATAGTGTATGCACTGGCTGATCCCAGCAGTGACGGCGGGGGAATTAGTGTGTACTGCGCCATAGTGTATGCACTTGCTGATCCCAGCAGTGACGGCGGGGGCATTAGTGTGTACTGCGCCATAGTGTATGCACTTGCTGATCCTAGGAGTGATGGCGGGGGCATTAGTGTGTACTGCGCCATAGTGTATGCACTTGCTGATCCCGGCAGTGACGGCGGGGGCATTAGTGTGTACTGCGCCATAGTGTATGCACTTGCTGATCCCAGCAGTGACGCAGCGACGGCATTAGTGTGTACTGCGCCATAGTGTATGCACTAGCTGATCCCGGCAGTGACGGCGGGGGCATTAGTGTGTACTGCGCCATAGTGTATGCACTTGCTGATCCCAGCAGTGACGGCGGGGGCATTAGTGTGTACTGCGCCATAGTGTATGCACTTGCTGATCCTAGGAGTGATGGCGGGGGCATTAGTGTGTACTGTGCCATAGTGTATGCACTGGCTGATCCCGGCAGTGACGGTGGGGGCATTAGTGTGTACTATGCCATAGTGTATGCACTAGCTGATCCCGGCAGTGACGGCGGGGGCATTAGTGTGTACTGCGTGTTAGTGTGCTGGGTGTAGACTGTTTGGGTGATTTGTGAAAAGGATAAGATGACACATAGGGGTCTATTTACTAAGCCTTGGAGAGAGTTAAAGTACCAACCAATCAGTATTGGAGGTATCTGCTCCGGTCCCTCCTACATACGTTCAGGTGTTACAGAATGTTGGCAGCTACCCCCTGAAAACGGGTGTTTTTGGGGATATATCCACATATATACACTGATAAATGGCACCTGTGTCACTAGTCCCTACACTGTGATCCTGGACACGGTTCCTCGTCATACGCTAGACGATTACAGACGGGTCTCCCCGCTGCCAGTTCTAAATTGTTCCTGAAAGGTTACGTAGCTGCCAACATCTCACAGTAACGTCCAGCGACACTTTGCTGCTCAGCCATTTGTATTTAAGGCTCGAGTGCTGCTAAGTGGACTTGTGGCACTACAGATCCCATACTGACCTGTTTAGGGGACTTAGTGCTTTTTGTTTATAGGGGAAAATGCATACAAGGTGCAGAATAAGAACATTTCTTCTGTACAGTAATGTGCAGGAACTCTCCCTGGGACCGGTGGCTCCGCGGGCCGCTACAGGCTGTCTTACAACATGCTGAGAATTACAGGGTAGAAGGTGAGGGCCAACCTGACATGTTACCTGGCTGTGCTGTGATTGGCTGGAAAGATTTGGGGTATAGGCCTGCTGGCGCACCCTGAAGCTGCGGGCACACTAAGAAGCGCTCAGACCTGTGTCAGCAATTGGTGATGAAATCTCATCATTCCGAATCCCGGTTTCCTTTGGTCTGGTTCCTGTGTAAACCTTTCCCGGGATTTGTTTAGACCTGTCGCCTAGCATTGTACAAAGGCAATATGGCGTACAGTAGGAGTTCCAGCTGGCTGGTGTGCACACATCTTCCCGGCAACAGAAGGCCCGTAAGACCTGGAGCTGTTCAGTATCCTATGGGTTAAGCTGAGAATTTCTCTTGCAAGTCAGGATTGTGCCCTCTTTCTGTGTGAGGCCTGGAGCGGAGCAGGAACTGACCATGGAACCTGCTGAGATGTTCATCTGACTAAAAATAAACACAGCCTTTCATAGCATTCCTCAGAAAGCCTCATCTCTGGATTAACGCCTTGACTGCCGGGCCTGGGGCCTGCACTGTTGTGAGCCAGGAATGGATGCTTGCTGGGAATCGGGGCCTGTGCATGGCTTAAGCCTTGTTGCTACACTATGGTGAAGGCCGTGATGTAGACATCTGAAGAGGGAGCCTGATAAACCCGTCATTACTGTTGTCTGAGCTGTCAGAAGTCACTTGGCGTTGGCTGAGGAGCTAATGGGTGGGCAATTCCCCGTCTGACCTGTACAACGCTGGAGGTCCGTGACGCAGTGCGATTTGTGCTTTCCTCCCGCCGTGTGCCCCGCTTTCCGGCGAGGTGTAAGATGGCAACGTTTGCAGAGGCGGAGGCAGGACATTCTTAGCAAAGGCCTGACAGTCTCCAGAGGGGCTCTGTACAGTGTGCAATGTGATAGGAAAGGGAGCATTTGTAGGGGTGTAGCCAGCCTGAGGGGACACACAGGCCCTGAATGTAGGGCCAGCTAATATGTAACTTGCAGGCTCTATGTGCTATGTGTAGCTGACAGGTTATATTGTGCTAGGACCAGTTTTGGACCTCCGTGTTGCACACTGAGAAATGATAATTATAGCGGATGTTCTCTCGTAAACTAAGCCGTAGTCTAAGTAAAAAAAGTACCTGCAGTAGATGAAAGAGGCAGTTCCTAAAGCCTGGTTATGTCTCTGTACAGCTCCGCTCTGGAGATGTTCCTGAGAGCACACTATACAGATACAGAGGCAGTGCAGAGGGAATATATGCCTGGTTATGTCTCTGTACAGCTCCGCTCTGGAGATGTTCCTGAGAGCACACTATACAGATACACAGAGGCAGTGCAGAGGGGAATATATGCCTGGTTATGTCTCTGTACAGCTCCGCTCTGGAGATGTTCCTGAGAGCACACTATACAGATACAGAGGCAGTGCAGAGGGAATATATGCCTGGTTATGTCTCTACAGCTCCGCTCTGGAGATGTTTCCGAGAGCACACTATACAGATACACAGAGGCAGTGCAGAGGGGAATATATGCCTGGTTATGTCTCTACAGCTCCGCTCTGGAGATGTTCCAGAGAGCACACTATACAGATACACAGAGGCAGTGCAGAGGGGAATATATGCCTGGTTATGTCTGTACAGCTCCGCTCTGGAGATGTTCCAGAGAGCACACTATACAGATACAGAGGCAGTGCAGAGGGGAATATATGCCTGGTTATGTCTCTGTACAGCTCCGCTCTGGAGATGTTCCTGAGAGCACACTATACAGATACACAGAGGCAGTGCAGAGGGGAATATATGCCTGGTTATGTCTGTACAGCTCCGCTCTGGAGATGTTCCTGAGAGCACACTATACAGATACACAGAGGCAGTGCAGAGGGGAATATATGCCTGGTTATGTCTGTACAGCTCCGCTCTGGAGATGTTCCAGAGAGCACACTATACAGATACAGAGGCAGTGCAGAGGAGAATATATGCCTGGTTATGTCTCTGTACAGCTCCGCTCTGGAGATGTTCCCGAGAGCACACTATACAGATACAGAGGCAGTGCAGAGGGAATATATGCCTGGTTATGTCTCTACAGCTCCGCTCTGGAGATGTTTCCGAGAGCACACTATACAGATACACAGAGGCAGTGCAGAGGGGAATATATGCCTGGTTATGTCTGTACAGCTCCGCTCTGGAGATGTTCCAGAGAGCACACTATACAGATACACAGAGGCAGTGCAGAGGGGAATATATGCCTGGTTATGTCTCTACAGCTCCGCTCTGGAGATGTTCCTGAGAGCACACTATACAGATACACAGAGGCAGTGCAGAGGGGAATATATGCCTGGTTATGTCTCTACAGCTCCGCTCTGGAGATGTTCCTGAGAGCACACTATACAGATACAGAGGCAGTGCAGAGGGGAATATATGCCTGGTTATGTCTCTGTACAGCTCCGCTCTGGAGATGTTCCCGAGAGCACACTATACAGATACAGAGGCAGTGCAGAGGGGAATATATGCCTGGTTATGTCTGTACTGCTCTGCTCTGGAGTTGTTCCTGAGAGCACACTATACAGATACAGAGGCAGTGCAGAGGGGAATATATGCCTGGTTATGTCTCTACAGCTCCGCTCTGGAGATGTTCCTGAGAGCACACTATACAGATACAGAGGCAGTGCAGAGGGGAATATATGCCTGGTTATGTCTCTACAGCTCCGCTCTGGAGATGTTCCTGAGAGCACACTATACAGATACAGAAGCAGTGCAGAGGGGAATATATGCCTGGTTATGTCTCTACAGCTCCGCTCTGGAGATGTTCCTGAGAGCACACTATACAGATACAGAGGCAGTGCAGAGGGGAATATATGCCTGGTTATGTCTCTACAGCTCCGCTCTGGAGATGTTCCTGAGAGCACACTATACAGATACAGAGGCAGTGCAGAGGGGAATATATGCCTGGTTATGTCTCTACAGCTCCGCTCTGGAGATGTTCCTGAGAGCACACTATACAGATACAGAAGCAGTGCAGAGGGGAATATATGCCTGGTTATGTCTCTACAGCTCCGCTCTGGAGATGTTCCTGAGAGCACACTATACAGATACAGAGGCAGTGCAGAGGGGAATATATGCCTGGTTATGTCTCTACAGCTCCGCTCTGGAGATGTTCCTGAGAGCACACTATACAGATACAGAAGCAGTGCAGAGGGGAATATATGCCTGGTTATGTCTGTACAGCTCCGCTCTGGAGATGTTCCCGAGAGCTCACTATACAGATACACAGAGGCAGTGCAGAGGGGAATATATGCCTGGTTATGTCTCTGTACAGCTCCGCTCTGGAGATGTTCCCGAGAGCACACTATACAGATACACAGAGGCAGTGCAGAGGGGAATATATGCCTGGTTATGTCTCTGTACAGCTCCGCTCTGGAGATGTTCCTGAGAGCACACTATACAGATACACAGAGGCAGTGCAGAGGGGAATATATGCCTGGTTATGTCTCTACAGCTCCGCTCTGGAGATGTTCCTGAGAGCACACTATACAGATACAGAGGCAGTGCAGAGGGGAATATATGCCTGGTTATGTCTCTGTACAGCTCCGCTCTGGAGATGTTCCCGAGAGCACACTATACAGATACACAGAGGCAGTGCAGAGGGGAATATATGCCTGGTTATGTCTCTCTACAGCTCCGCTCTGGAGATGTTCCCGAGAGCACACTATACAGATACACAGAGGCAGTGCAGAGGGGAATATATGCCTGGTTATGTCTCTGTACAGCTCCGCTCTGGAGATGTTCCTGAGAGCACACTATACAGAGGCAGTGCAGAGGGGAATATATGCCTGGTTATGTCTCTGTACAGCTCCGCTCTGGAGATGTTCCTGAGAGCACACTATACAGATACACAGAGGCAGTGCAGAGGGGAATATATGCCTGGTTATGTCTCTGTACAGCTCCGCTCTGGAGATGTTCCTGAGAGCACACTATACAGATACACACAGGCAGTGCAGAGGGGAATATGTGCCTGATTATGTCTGTACTGCTCTGCTCTGGAGATGTTCCTGAGAGCACACTATGCAGATACAGAGGCAGTGCAGAGGGAAATATATGCCTGGTTATGTCTCTACAGCTCCGCTCTGGAGATGTTCCTGAGACCACACTATACAGATACACAGAGGCAGTGCAGAGGGGAATATATGCCTGGTTATGTCTGTACTGCTCCGCTCTGGAGATGTTCCTGAGAGCACACTATACAGATACACAGAGGCAGTGCAGAGGGGAATATATGCCTGGTTATGTCTCTGTACAGCTCCGCTCTGGAGATGTTCCTGAGAGCACACTATACAGATACACAGAGGCAGTGCAGAGGGGAATATATGCCTGGTTATGTCTCTGTACAGCTCCGTTCTGGAGATGTTCCTGAGAGCACACTATACAGATACACAGAGGCAGTGCAGAGGGGAATATATGCCTGGTTATGTCTCTGTACAGCTCCGCTCTGGAGATGTTCCTGAGAGCACACTATACAGATACACAGAGGCAGTGCAGAGGGGAATATATGCCTGGTTATGTCTCTACAGCTCCGCTCTGGAGATGTTCCTGAGAGCACACTATACAGATACACAGAGGCAGTGCAGAGGGGAATATATGCCTGGTTATGTCTCTGTACAGCTCCGTTCTGGAGATGTTCCTGAGAGCACACTATACAGATACACAGAGGCAGTGCAGAGGGGAATATATGCCTGGTTATGTCTCTGTACAGCTCCGCTCTGGAGATGTTCCTGAGAGCACACTATACAGATACACAGAGGCAGTGCAGAGGGGAATATATGCCTGGTTATGTCTCTGTACAGCTCCGCTCTGGAGATGTTCCTGAGAGCACACTATACAGATACAGAGGCAGTGCAGAGGGGAATATATGCCTGGTTATGTCTCTGTACAGCTCCGCTCTGGAGATGTTCCTGAGAGCGCACTATACAGATACACAGAGGCAGTGCAGAGGGGAATATATGCCTGGTTATGTCTGTACAGCTCCGCTCTGGAGATGTTCCTGAGAGCACACTATACAGATACACAGAGGCAGTGCAGAGGGGAATATATGCCTGGTTATGTCTCTACAGCTCCGCTCTGGAGATGTTCCCGAGAGCACACTATACAGATACACAGAGGCAGTGCAGAGGGGAATATATGCCTGGTTATGTCTGTACAGCTCCGCTCTGGAGATAGTATAAGGGAAGGTGGAGTGGGTGAGATAGTATAAGGGAAGGTGGAGGGGGTGAGATACTATAAGGGAAGGTGGAGGGGGTGAGATAGTATAATGGAAGGTGGAGGGGTGAGATAGTATAAGGGAAGTAGGAGGGGGTGAGATAGTATAAGGGAAGGTGGAGGGGGTGAGATAGTATAAGGGAAGGTGGAGGGGGTGAGATACTATAAGGGAAGGTGGAGTGGGTGAGATACTATAAGGGAAGGTGGAGAGGGTGAGATAGTATAAGGGAAGGTGGATGGGGTGAGATAGTATAAGGGAAGGTGGAGGGGGTGAAATAGTATAAGGGAAGGTGGAGGGGGCGAGATACTATAAGGGAAGGTGGAGAAGGTGAGATAGTATAAGGGAAGGTGGAGGGGGTGAGATACTATAAGGGAAGGTGGAGTGGGTGAGATACTATAAGGGAAGGTGGAGTGGGTGAGATACTATAAGGGAAGGTGGAGTGGGTGAGATAGTATAAGGGAAGGTGGAGGGGGTGAGATAGTATAAGGGAAGGTGGAGGGGGTGAGATACTATAAGGGAAGGTGGAGGGGGTGAGATACTATAAGGGAAGGTGGAGGGGGAGAGATACTATAAGGGAAGGTGGAGGGGGTGAGATACTATAAGGGAAGGTGGAGGGGGTGAGATAGTATAAGGGAAGGTGGAGGGGGTGAGATACTATAAGGGAAGGTGGAGAGGGTGAGTTACTCTAAGGGAAGGTGGAGGGGGTGAGATAGTATAAGGGAAGGTGGAGAGGGTGAGATAGTATAAGGGAAGGTGGAGGGGGTGAGATACTATAAGGGAAGGTGGAGGTGGTGAGATACTATAAGGGAAGGTGGAGGGGGAGAGATACTATAAGGGAAGGTGGAGGGGGTGAGATACTATAAGGGAAGGTGGAGGGGGTGAGATAGTATAAGGGAAGGTGGAGGGGGCGAGATAGTATAAGGGAAGGTGGATGGGGTGAGATAGTATAAGGGAAGGTGGAGGGGGTGAGATAGTATAAGGGAAGGTGGAGGGGGCGAGATACTATAAGGGAAGGTGGAGGGGGTGAGATACTATAAGGGAAGGTGGAGGGGGTGAGATAGTATAAGGGAAGGTGGAGGGGGTAAGATAGTATAAGGGAAGGTGGAGGGGGTGAGATAGTATAAGGGAAGGTGGAGGGGGGTGAGATACTATAAGGGAAGGTGGAGGGGGTGAGATACTATAAGGGAAGGTGGAGTGGGTGAGATACTATAAGGGAAGGTGGAGAGGGTGAGATAGTATAAGGGAAGGTGGAGGGGGTGAGATAGTATAAGGGAAGGTGGAGGGGGTGAGATAGTATAAGGGAAGGTGGAGGGGGTGAGATAGTATAAGGGAAGGTGGAGGGGGTGAGATACTATAAGGGAAGGTGGAGGGGGTGAGATACTATAAGGGAAGGTGGATGGGGTGAGATAGTATAAGGGAAGGTGGAGTGGGTGAGATAGTATATGGGAAGGTGGAGGGGGTGAGATACTATAAGGGAAGGTGGAGAGGGTGAGGTACTGTAAGGGAAGGTGGAGGGGGTGAGATAGTATAAGGGAAGGTGGAGAGGGTGAGATAGTATAAGGGAAGGTGGAGGGGGTGAGATACTATAAGGGAAGGTGGAGGGGGTGAGATACTATAAGGGAAGGTGGAGGGGGTGAGATAGTATAAGGGAAGATGGAGGGGGTGAGATAGTACAAGGGAAGGTGGAGGGGGTGAGATACTATAAGGGAAGGTGGAGGGGGTGAGATACTATAAGGGAAGGTGGAGGGGGTGAGATACTATAAGGGAAGGTGGAGGGGGTGAGATACTATAAGGGAAGGTGGAGGGGGTGAGATAGTATAAGGAAAGGTGGAGAGGGTGAGGTACTATAAGGGAAGGTGGAGGGGGTGAGATACTATAAGGGAAGGTGGAGGGGGTGAGATAGTAGAAGGGAAGGTGGAGGGGGTGAGATACTATAAGGGAAGGTGGAGGGGGTGAAATAGTATAAGGGAAGGTGGAGAGTGTGAGGTACTATAAGGGAAGGTGGAGGGGGTGAAATAGTATAAGGGAAGGTGGAGAGTGTGAGATACTATAAGGGAAGGTGGAGGGGGTGATATACGATAAGGGAAGGTGGAGGGGGTGAGATACTATAAGGGAAGGTGGAGGGGGTGAGGTACTATAAGGGAAGGTGGAGAGGGTGAGATAGTATAAGGGATGGTGGAGGGGGTGAGATACTATAAGGTAAGGTGGAGGGGGTGAGATAGTATAATGGAAGATGGAGGGGGTGAGATAGTATAAGGGAAGGTGGAGTGGGTGAGATAGTATATGGGAAGGTGGAGGGGGTGAGATACTATAAGGGAAGGTGGAGAGGGTGAGGTACTCTAAGGGAAGGTGGAGGGGGTGAGATAGTATAAGGGAAGGTGGAGAGGGTGAGATAGTATAAGGGAAGGTGGAGGGGGTGAGATACTATAAGGGAAGGTGGAGGGGGTGAGATAGTATAAGGGAAGATGGAGGGGGTGAGATAGTACAAGGGAAGGTGGAGGGGGTGAGATACTATAAGGGAAGGTGGAGGGGGTGAGATACTATAAGGGAAGGTGGAGGGGGTGAGATACTATAAGGGAAGGTGGAGGGGGTGAGATACTATAAGGGAAGGTGGAGGGGGTGAGATACTATAAGGGAAGGTGGAGGGGGTGAGATAGTATAAGGAAAGGTGGAGAGGGTGAGGTACTATAAGGGAAGGTGGAGGGGGTGAGATACTATAAGGGAAGGTGGAGGGGGTGAGATAGTAGAAGGGAAGGTGGAGGGGGTGAGATACTATAAGGGAAGGTGGAGGGGGTGAAATAGTATAAGGGAAGGTGGAGAGGGTGAGGTACTATAAGGGAAGGTGGAGGGGGTGAAATAGTATAAGGGAAGGTGGAGAGGGTGAGATAGTATAAGGGAAGGTGGAGGGGGTGAGATACTATAAGGGAAGGTGGAGGGGGTGAGATACTATAAGGGAAGGTGGAGGGGGTGAGATACTATAAGGGAAGGTGGAGGGGGTGAGATAGTATAAGGGAAGGTGGAGGGGGTGAGATAGTATAAGGGAAGGTGGAGGGGGTGAGATACTATAAGGGAAGGTGGAGAGGGTGAGATACTATAAGGGAAGGTGGAGGGGGTGAGATAGTATAAGGGAGGGTGTGAGATAGTATAAGGGAAGGTGGAGGGGGTGAGATACTATAAGGGAAGGTGGAGGGGGTGAGGTACTATAAGGGAAGGTGGAGGGGGTGAGATAGTATAAGGGAAGGTGGAGGGGGTGAGATACTATAAGGGAAGGTGGAGGGGGTGAGATACTATAAGGGAAGGTGGAGGGGGTGAGGTACTATAAGGGAAGGTGGAGGGGGTGAGATACTATAAGGGAAGGTGGAGGGGGTGAGATACTATAAGGGAAGGTGGAGGGGGTGAGATACTATAAGGGAAGGTGGAGGGGGTGAGATACTATAAGGGAAGGTGGAGGGGGTGAGGTACTATAAGGGAAGGTGGAGAGGGTGAGATAGTATAAGGGATGGTGGAGGGGGTGAGATACTATAAGGTAAGGTGGAGGGGGTGAGATAGTATAATGGAAGATGGAGGGGGTTAAATAGTATATGGGAAGTTGGAGGGGGTGAGATAGTATTAGGGAAGGTGGAGGGGGTGAGATACTATAAGGGAAGGTGGAGGGGGTGAGATACTATAAGGGAAGGTGGAGGGGGTGAGATAGTATAAGGGAAGTTGGAGGGGGTGAGATAGTATAAGGGAAGGTGGAGGGGGTGAGATAGTATAAGGGAAGGTGGAGGGGGTGAGATACTATAAGGGAAGGTGGAGGGGGTGAGATAGTATAAGGGAAGGTGGAGGGGGTGAGATAGTATAAGGGAAGGTGGAGGGGGTGAGATAGTATAAGGGAAGGTGGATGGGGTGAGATAGTATAAGGGAAGGTGGAGGGGGTGAGATAGTATAAGGGAAGGTGGAGGGGGTGAGATACTATAAGGGAAGGTGGAGGGGGTGAGATAGTATAAGGGAAGGTGGAGGGGGTGAGATAGTATAAGGGAAGGTGGAGGGGGTGAGATACTATAAGGGAAGGTGGAGGGGGTGAGATACTATAAGGGAAGGTGGAGGGGGTGAGATAGTATAAGGGAAGTTGGAGGGGGTGAGATAGTATAAGGGAAGGTGGAGGGGGTGAGATAGTATAAGGGAAGGTGGATGGGGTGAGATAGTATAAGGGAAGGTGGAGGGGGTGAGATAGTATAAGGGAAGGTGGAGGGGGTGAGATACTATAAGGGAAGGTGGAGGGGGTGAGATAGTATAAGGGAAGGTGGAGGGGGTGAGATAGTATAAGGGAAGGTGGAGGGGGTGAGATAGTATAAGGGAAGGTGGAGGGGGTGAGATAGTATAAGGGAAGGTGGAGGGGGTGAGATACTATAAGGGAAGGTGGAGGGGGTGAGATAGTATAAGGGAAGGTGGAGAGGGTGAGATAGTATAAGGGAAGGTGGAGAGGGTGAGATAGTATATGGGAAGGTGGAGGGGGTGAGATAGTATAAGGGAAGGTGGAGAGGGTGAGATAGTATAAGGGAAGGTGGAGAGGGTGAGATAGTATAAGGGAAGGTGGAGGGGGTGAGATAGTATAAGGGAAGGTGGAGGGGGTGAGATAGTATAAGGGAAGGTGGAGGGGGTGAGATACTATAAGGGAAGGTGGAGGGGGTGAGATAGTATAAGGGAAGGTGGAGGGGGTGAGATACTATAAGGGAAGGTGGAGGGGGTGAGATAGTATATGGGAAGGTGGATGGGGTGAGATAGTATAAGGGAAGGTGGAGAGGGTGAGATAGTATAAGGGAAGGTGGAGGGGGTGAGATACTATAAGGGAAGGTGGAGAGGGTGAGATAGTATAAGGGAAGGTGGAGGGGGTGAGATACTATAAGGGAAGGTGGAGAGGGTGAGATAGTATAAGGGAAGGTGGAGGGGGTGAGATAGTATAAGGGAAGGTGGAGGGGGTGAGATACTATAAGGGAAGGTGGAGAGGGTGAGATAGTATAAGGGAAGGTGGAGGGGGTGAGATAGTATAAGGGAAGGTGGAGGGGGTGAGATACTATAAGGGAAGGTGGAGAGGGTGAGATAGTATAAGGGAAGGTGGAGAGGGTGAGATAGTATAAGGGAAGGTGGAGGGGGTGAGATACTATAAGGGAAGGTGGAGTGGGTGAGATAGTATAAGGGAAGGTGGAGAGGGTGAGATAGTATATGGGAAGGTGGATGGGGTGAGATAGTATAAGGGAAGGTGGAGAGGGTGAGATAGTATAAGGGAAGGTGGAGGGGGTGAGATAGTATAAGGGAAGGTGGAGAGGGTGAGATAGTATAAGGGAAGGTGGAGGGGGTGAGATACTATAAGGGAAGGTGGAGAGGGTGAGATAGTATAAGGGAAGGCAGAGAGAGGGCAGCAATGTGCAGACAGATAAGCCAGGAGCCGGCCTGAGTACAGAACGTGGGGACAGAAAGGGGGACTCAATGCAAATTTATTTTTGTATAGAACAATATATAACAATATATAATGTCTGTGCATCACCTGAATTACACGTAATGATTATTGTGTAAACTGTGAATGGAAAATGCATTATAAAAATGGGCTGAAGTCCCCAGTGCTTTACACGGCTACGAATAACGATGGTGAAGAGCGTTTCCCCCTTACCCTACACAGCGCACAACCTTACATACAGCGATGGTCTTCTGTGCTCAGTAGCCGCTTTCCCTGAGCATCCCCCCATACAGCTGAGCGCGGAGGTACTGGGGACACATTGCACAGGTCAGGGGAAAGGAGCGTAACTGCACAAACTACCCCTGCTTTCGGGGGTGACCCTGCGGCTGCTTTCGGGGGTGACCCTGCGGCTGCTTTGGGGGTGTAGCTGAGCCTGCGACTGCTTCTCCCTCCACAGTTGTACAGGCGCTGGCGGCTTACTTGTGACTGACATCCTGATCAGCTATAATGATGTCATTAGCATATTTTTGCATATCCGCTGCATGTGAATACGTAGTTGCTGTATTAGGCCCCTAGTCCCCCTGTCCCGGCCTTTCCCAAGCTGCCATCTGCTAGTGTACAGTGTACAGACCCTGTATCCTTTCACTCGCTCATTACATAGCACTGTGCAAAGCGTTGGTGCTTTAGGGATACCAGATGAAATGTATCCTCTGTGTCACTTGTAACAAGAACTGGAGCTATGGGTGTCTATAAACGTTTGTGTACCCGCAGACAGCGTCCGCCAGCTGTGTGTAAGGGAGTGATCTGCGGCCCTTCCCCTGACGTGTAGTAAGCCCTGTGTCTGCGTCTTTCTGCTCCTGCGGCCGTGTGGCTTCATCCTGTATCTTCTAATACGTATTATGTATAATGCTGCCTGGCATCTAGGTGCATGCTTATAACTGACTGCATCACTTCTGTACCCTCCAGCCAGCAGCGTAACTCTCTTTCCTTCTTGCAGGATGGCCGAACCCCGCTTTAACAATCCTTATTTTTGGCCTCCACCTCCAGCAATGCCCAGCCAGGTGAGAATGATGAAATTACCTTTATCCAATACTATGGTGATTGATACAGTGTCTTATTACTGTCTATTATTTGTATGATGTCACATAGCTCCGGACAGCGCACATAAAGCTGGGACATGTTACAGAGAGGGTAGGAAGACCACTGCCCGGGACAGAGCTTATTACTGTCTATTATCTGTATGATGTCACATAGCTCCGGACAGCGCACATAAAGCTGGGACATGTTACAGAGAGGGTAGGAAGACCACTGCCCGGGACAGAGCTTATTACTGTCTATTATCTGTATGGTGTCACATAGCTCCGGACAGCGCACATAAAGCTGGGACATATTACACAGAGGGGAGAACCCTGCCCGGGACAGAGCTTATTACTGTCTATTATCTGTATGATGTCACATAGCTCCGGACAGCGCACATAAAGCTGGGACATATTACAGAGAGGGTAGGGAGAACCCTGCCCGGGACAGAGCATATTACTGTCTATTATCTGTATGATGTCACATAGCTCCGGACAGCGCACATAAAGCTGTGACATATTACAGAGAGGGTAGGGAGAACCCTGCCCGGGACAGAGCTTATTACTGTCTATTATCTGTATGTCACATAGCTCCGGACAGCGCACATAAAGCTGGGACATATTACAGAGAGGGGAGAACCCTGCCCGGGACAGAGCTTATTACTGTCTATTATCTGTATGATGTCACATAGCTCCGGACAGCGCACATAAAGCTGTGACATATTACAGAGAGGGTAGGGAGAACCCTGCCCGGGACAGAGCTTATTACTGTCTATTATTTGTATGATGTCACATAGCTCCGGACAGCGCACATAAAGCTGGGACATATTACAGAGAGGGTAGGGAGAACCCTGCCCGGGACAGAGCTTATTACTGTCTATTATCTATATGATGTCACATAGCTCCGGACAGCGCACATAAAGCTGGGACATATTACAGAGAGGGTAGGTAGAACCCTGCCCGGGACAGAGCATATTACTGTCTATTATCTGTATGATGTCACATAGCTCCGGACAGCGCACATAAAGCTGGGACATATTACAGAGAGGGTAGGGAGAACCCTGCCCGGGACAGAGCATATTACTGTCTATTATCTGTATTATGTCACATAGCTCCGGACAGCGCACATAAAGCTGGGACATATTACAGAGAGGGGAGAACCCTGCCCGGGACAGAGCTTATTACTGTCTATTATCTGTATGATGTCACATAGCTCCGGACAGCGCACATAAAGCTGGGACATATTACAGAGAGGGTAGGGAGAACCCTGCCCGGGACAGAGCTTATTACTGTCTATTATCTGTATGATGTCACATAGCTCCGGACAGCGCACATAAAGCTGGCACATATTACAGAGAGGGTAGGGAGAACCCTGCCCGGGACAGAGCTTATTACTGTCTATTATCTGTATGTCACATAGCTCCGGACAGCGCACATAAAGCTGGGACATATTACAGAGAGGGTAGGGAGAACCCTGCCCGGGACAGAGCTTATTACTGTCTATTATCTGTATGATGTCACATAGCTCCGGACAGCGCACATAAAGCTGGGACATATTACAGAGAGGGTAGGTAGAACCCTGCCCGGGACAGAGCTTATTACTGTCTATTATCTGTATGTCACATAGCTCCGGACAGCGCACATAAAGCTGGGACATATTACAGAGAGGGTAGGGAGAACCCTGCCCGGGACAGAGCTTATTACTGTCTATTATCTGTATGATGTCACATAGCTCCGGACAGCGCACATAAAGCTGGGACATGTTACAGAGAGGGGAGAACCCTGCCCGGGATAGAGCATATCACTGTCTATTATCTGTATGATGTCACATAGCTCCGGACAGTGCACATAAAGCTGGGACATATTACAGAGAGGGTAGGGAGAACCCTGCCCGGGACAGAGCTTATTACTGTCTATTATCTGTATGATGTCACATAGCTCCGGACAGCGCACATAAAGCTGGGGCATATTACAGAGAGGGTAGGTAGAACCCTGCCCGGGACAGAGCTTATTACTGTCTTATCTGTATGATGTCACATAGCTCCGGACAGCGCACATAAAGCTGGGACATATTACAGAGAGGGGAGAACCCTGCTCGGGACAGAGCTTATTACTGTCTATTATCTGTATGATGTCACATAGCTCCGGACAGCGCACATAAAGCTGGGACATATTACAGAGAGGGTAGGGAGAACCCTGCCCGGGACAGAGCTTATTACTATCTATTATCTGTATGATGTCACATAGCTCCGGACAGCGCACATAAAGCTGGGACATATTACAGAGAGGGTAGGGAGAACCCTGCTCGGGACAGAGCGTATTACTGTCTATTATCTGTATGGTGTCACATAGCTCCGGACAGCGCACATAAAGCTGGGACATATTACAGAGAGGGTAGGTAGAACCCTGCCTGGGACAGAGCTTATTACTGTCTATTATCTGTATGATGTCACATAGCTACGGACAGCGCACATAAAGCTGGCACATATTACAGAGAGGGTAGGGAGAACCCTGCCCGGGACAGAGCATACTACTGTCTATTATCTGTATGATGTCACATAGCTCCGGACAGCGCACATAAAGCTGGGACATATTACAGAGAGGGTAGGGAGAACCCTGCCCGGGACAGAGCTTATTACTGTCTATTATCTGTATGATGCCACATAGCTCCGGACAGCGCACATAAAGCTGGCACATATTACAGAGAGGGTAGGGAGAACCCTGCCCGGGACAGAGCTTATTACTGTCTATTATCTGTATGTCACATAGCTCCGGACAGCGCACATAAAGCTGGGACATATTACAGAGAGGGTAGGGAGAACCCTGCCCGGGACAGAGCTTATTACTGTCTATTATCTGTATGATGTCACATAGCTCCGGACAGCGCACATAAAGCTGGGGCATATTACAGAGAGGGTAGGTAGAACCCTGCCCGGGACAGAGCTTATTACTGTCTTATCTGTATGATGTCACATAGCTCCGGACAGCGCACATAAAGCTGGGACATATTACAGAGAGGGGAGAACCCTGCCCGGGACAGAGCATATTACTGTCTATTATCTGTATGATGTCACATAGCTCCGGACAGCGCACATAAAGCTGGGACATATTACAGAGAGGGTAGGGAGAACCCTGCCCGGGACAGAGCTTATTACTGTCTATTATCTGTATGATGTCACATAGCTCCGGTCAGCGCACATAAAGCTGGGACATATTACAGAGGGGGTAGGGAGAACCCTGCCCGGGACAGAGCTTATTACTGTCTATTATCTGTATGATGTCAGAAAGCTCCGGACAGCGCACATAAAGCTGGGACATATTACAGAGAGGGTAGAACCCTGCCCGGGACAGAGCTTATTACTGTCTATTTTCTGTATGATGTCACATAGCTCCGGACAGCGCACATAAAGCTGGGACATATTACAGAGAGGGTAGGGAGAACCCTGCCCGGGACAGAGTGTATTACTGTCTATTATCTGTATGATGTCACATAGCTCCGGACAGCGCACATAAAGCTGGGACATATTACAGAGAGGGGAGAACCCTGCCCGGGACAGAGCGTATTACTGTCTATTATCTGTATGATGTCACATAGCTCGGGACAGCGCACATAAAGCTGGGACATATTACAGAGAGGGTAGGGAGAACCCTGCCAGGGACAGAGCGTATTACTGTCTATTATCTGTATGTCACATAGCTCCGGACAGCGCACATAAAGCTGGGACATATTACAGAGAGGGTAGAACCCTGCCCGGGACAGAGCTTATTACTGTCTATTATCTGTATGATGTCACATAGCTCCGGACAGCGCACATAAAGCTGGGACATATTACAGAGAGGGTAGGGAGAACCCTGCCCGGGACAGAGCGTATTACTGTCTATTATCTGTATGATGTCACATAGCTCCGGACAGCGCACATAAAGCTGGGACATATTACAGAGAGGGTAGGGAGAACCCTGCCCGGGACAGAGCTTATTACTGTCTATTATCTGTATGATGTCACATAGCTCCGGACAGCGCACATAAAGCTGGGGCATATTACAGAGAGGGTAGGTAGAACCCTGCCCGGGACAGAGCTTATTACTGTCTTATCTGTATGATGTCACATAGCTCCGGACAGCGCACATAAAGCTGGGACATATTACAGAGAGGGTAGGGAGAACCCTGCCCGGGACAGAGCGTATTACTGTCTATTTTCTGTATGATGTCACATAGCTCCGGACAGCGCACATAAAGCTGGGACATATTACAGAGAGGGTAGGGAGAACACTGTCCGGGACAGAGCTTATTACTGTCTATTATCTGTATGGTGTCACATAGCTCCGGACAGCGCACATAAAGCTGGGACATATTACAGAGAGGGTAGGGAGAACCCTGCCCGGGACAGAGCTTATTACTGTCTATTATCTGTATGATGTCACATAGCTCCGGACAGCGCACATAATGCTGGGGCATATTACAGAGAGGGTAGGTAGAACCCTGCCCGGGACAGAGCTTATTACTGTCTTATCTGTATGATGTCACATAGCTCCGGACAGCGCACATAAAGCTGGGACATATTACAGAGAGGGGAGAACCCTGCCCGGGACAGAGCTTATTACTGTCTATTATCTGTATGATGTCACATAGCTCCGGACAGCGCACATAAAGCTGGGACATATTACAGAGAGGGTAGGGAGAACCCTGCCCGGGACAGAGCTTATTACTATCTATTATCTGTATGATGTCACATAGCTCCGGACAGCGCACATAAAGCTGGGACATATTACAGAGAGGGTAGGGAGAACCCTGCTCGGGACAGAGCGTATTACTGTCTATTATCTGTATGGTGTCACATAGCTCCGGACAGCGCACATAAAGCTGGGACATATTACAGAGAGGGTAGGTAGAACCCTGCCTGGGACAGAGCTTATTACTGTCTATTATCTGTATGATGTCACATAGCTACGGACAGCGCACATAAAGCTGGCACATATTACAGAGAGGGTAGGGAGAACCCTGCCCGGGACAGAGCATATTACTGTCTATTATCTGTATGATGTCACATAGCTCCGGACAGCGCACATAAAGCTGGGACATATTACAGAGAGGGTAGGGAGAACCCTGCCCGGGACAGAGCTTATTACTGTCTATTATCTGTATGATGTCACATAGCTCCGGTCAGCGCACATAAAGCTGGGACATATTACAGAGGGGGTAGGGAGAACCCTGCCCGGGACAGAGCTTATTACTGTCTATTATCTGTATGATGTCAGAAAGCTCCGGACAGCGCACATAAAGCTGGGACATATTACAGAGAGGGTAGAACCCTGCCCGGGACAGAGCTTATTACTGTCTATTATCTGTATGATGTCACATAGCTCCGGACAGCGCACATAAAGCTGGGACATATTACAGAGAGGGTAGGGAGAACCCTGCCCGGGACAGAGTGTATTACTGTCTATTATCTGTATGATGTCACATAGCTCCGGACAGCGCACATAAAGCTGGGACATATTACAGAGAGGGGAGAACCCTGCCCGGGACAGAGCGTATTACTGTCTATTATCTGTATGATGTCACATAGCTCGGGACAGCGCACATAAAGCTGGGACATATTACAGAGAGGGTAGGGAGAACCCTGCCAGGGACAGAGCGTATTACTGTCTATTATCTGTATGTCACATAGCTCCGGACAGCGCACATAAAGCTGGGACATATTACAGAGAGGGTAGAACCCTGCCCGGGACAGAGCTTATTACTGTCTATTATCTGTATGATGTCACATAGCTCCGGACAGCGCACATAAAGCTGGGACATATTACAGAGAGGGTAGGGAGAACCCTGCCCGGGACAGAGCTTATTACTGTCTATTATCTGTATGATGTCACATAGCTCCGGACAGCGCACATAAAGCTGGGGCATATTACAGAGAGGGTAGGTAGAACCCTGCCCGGGACAGAGCTTATTACTGTCTTATCTGTATGATGTCACATAGCTCCGGACAGCGCACATAAAGCTGGGACATATTACAGAGAGGGTAGGGAGAACCCTGCCCGGGACACAGCGTATTACTGTCTATTTTCTGTATGATGTCACATAGCTCCGGACAGCGCACATAAAGCTGGGACATATTACAGAGAGGGTAGGGAGAACACTGTCCGGGACAGAGCTTATTACTGTCTATTATCTGTATGGTGTCACATAGCTCCGGACAGCGCACATAAAGCTGGGACATATTACAGAGAGGGTAGGGAGAACCCTGCCCGGGACAGAGCTTATTACTGTCTATTATCTGTATGATGTCACATAGCTCCGGACAGCGCACATAAAGCTGGGGCATATTACAGAGAGGGTAGGTAGAACCCTGCCCGGGACAGAGCTTATTACTGTCTTATCTGTATGATGTCACATAGCTCCGGACAGCGCACATAAAGCTGGGACATATTACAGAGAGGGGAGAACCCTGCCCGGGACAGAGCTTATTACTGTCTATTATCTGTATGATGTCACATAGCTCCGGACAGCGCACATAAAGCTGGGACATATTACAGAGAGGGTAGGGAGAACCCTGCCCGGGACAGAGCTTATTACTATCTATTATCTGTATGATGTCACATAGCTCCGGACAGCGCACATAAAGCTGGGACATATTACAGAGAGGGTAGGGAGAACCCTGCTCGGGACAGAGCGTATTACTGTCTATTATCTGTATGGTGTCACATAGCTCCGGACAGCGCACATAAAGCTGGGACATATTACAGAGAGGGTAGGTAGAACCCTGCCTGGGACAGAGCTTATTACTGTCTATTATCTGTATGATGTCACATAGCTACGGACAGCGCACATAAAGCTGGCACATATTACAGAGAGGGTAGGGAGAACCCTGCCCGGGACAGAGCATATTACTGTCTATTATCTGTATGATGTCACATAGCTCCGGACAGCGCACATAAAGCTGGGACATATTACAGAGAGGGTAGGGAGAACCCTGCCCGGGACAGAGCTTATTACTGTCTATTATCTGTATGATGTCACATAGCTCCGGTCAGCGCACATAAAGCTGGGACATATTACAGAGGGGGTAGGGAGAACCCTGCCCGGGACAGAGCTTATTACTGTCTATTATCTGTATGATGTCAGAAAGCTCCGGACAGCGCACATAAAGCTGGGACATATTACAGAGAGGGTAGAACCCTGCCCGGGACAGAGCTTATTACTGTCTATTATCTGTATGATGTCACATAGCTCCGGACAGCGCACATAAAGCTGGGACATATTACAGAGAGGGTAGGGAGAACCCTGCCCGGGACAGAGTGTATTACTGTCTATTATCTGTATGATGTCACATAGCTCCGGACAGCGCACATAAAGCTGGGACATATTACAGAGAGGGGAGAACCCTGCCCGGGACAGAGCGTATTACTGTCTATTATCTGTATGATGTCACATAGCTCGGGACAGCGCACATAAAGCTGGGACATATTACAGAGAGGGTAGGGAGAACCCTGCCAGGGACAGAGCGTATTACTGTCTATTATCTGTATGTCACATAGCTCCGGACAGCGCACATAAAGCTGGGACATATTACAGAGAGGGTAGAACCCTGCCCGGGACAGAGCTTATTACTGTCTATTATCTGTATGATGTCACATAGCTCCGGACAGCGCACATAAAGCTGGGACATATTACAGAGAGGGTAGGGAGAACCCTGCCCGGGACAGAGCGTATTACTGTCTATTATCTGTATGATGTCACATAGCTCCGGACAGCGCACATAAAGCTGGGACATATTACAGAGAGGGTAGGGAGAACCCTGCCCGGGACAGAGCTTATTACTGTCTATTATCTGTATGATGTCACATAGCTCCGGACAGCGCACATAAAGCTGGGGCATATTACAGAGAGGGTAGGTAGAACCCTGCCCGGGACAGAGCTTATTACTGTCTTATCTGTATGATGTCACATAGCTCCGGACAGCGCACATAAAGCTGGGACATATTACAGAGAGGGTAGGGAGAACCCTGCCCGGGACAGAGCGTATTACTGTCTATTTTCTGTATGATGTCACATAGCTCCGGACAGCGCACATAAAGCTGGGACATATTACAGAGAGGGTAGGGAGAACACTGTCCGGGACAGAGCTTATTACTGTCTATTATCTGTATGGTGTCACATAGCTCCGGACAGCGCACATAAAGCTGGGACATATTACAGAGAGGGTAGGGAGAACCCTGCCCGGGACAGAGCGTATTACTGTCTTTCTCTAACGTCCTAGTGGATGCTGGGACTCCGTCAGGACCATGGGGAATAGCGGGCTCCGCAGGAGACAGGGCACATCTAAATAAAGCTTTTAGGATCACATGGTGCGTACTGGCTCCTCCCCCTATGACCCTCCTCCAAGCCTCAGTTAGGTTTTTGTGCCCGTCCGAGAAGGGTGCAATCTAGGTGGCTCTCCTAAAGAGCTGCTTAGAAAAAGTTTTTTTAGGTTTAAATCTCAGTGAATCCTGCTGGCAACAGGATCACTGCATCGAGGGACTTAGGGGAGAGATTTCCAACTCACCTGCGTGCAGGATGGATTGGAGTCTTAGGCTACTGGACACTTAGCTCCAGAGGGAGTCGGAACACAGGTCCTCCTGGGGTTCGTCCCGGAGCCGCGCCGCCGATCCCCCTTACAGACGCTGAAGACGGAGGTCCGGAAAGCAGGCGGCAGAAGACTCCTCAGTCTTCATGAAGGTAGCGCACAGCACTGCAGCTGTGCGCCATTGTTGCTACACGTCTCACTGATTCAGTCACGGAGGGTGCAGGGCGCTGCTGGGGGCGCCCTGGGCAGCAATATTAAATACCTTTAGTGGCAAAATAAATACATCACATATAGCCATTAAGGCTATATGTATGTATTTAACCCAGGCCAGTTTTCTTAAAACCCGGGAGAAAAACCCGCCGAAAAAGGGGCGGAGCTTATTCTCCTCAGCACTCAGCGCCATTTTCCTGCTCAGCTCCGCTGGTGAGGAAGGCTCCCAGGACTCTCCCCTGCACTGCACTACAGAAACAGGGTAACAAAGAGAAGGGGGGCATAATTTGGCGATATTGATATATTAAAAGCGCTTATATCAAAAACAACACCTTCTAGGGTTGTTTATATACATTTATAGCGCTTTTGGTGTGTGCTGGCAAACTCTCCCTCTGTCTCCCCAAAGGGCTAAGAGGGTCCTGTCTTCGATTAGAGCATTCCCTGTGTGGCTGCTGTGTGTCGGTACGTGTGTGTCGACATGTATGAGGACGATGTTGGTGTGGAGGCAGAGCAATTGCCGGTAATGGTGATGTCACCCCCTAGGGAGTCGACACCGGAATGGATGGCTTTAGTTATGGAATTACGTGATAATGTTAGCACATTACAAAAGTCAGTTGACGAAATGAGACGGCCGGAAAACCAGTTAGTACCGGCTCAGGCGTCTCAGACACCGTCAGGGGCTGTAAAACGTCCCTTACCTCAGTCAGTCGACACGGGTACCGACACAGATGAATCTAGTGTCGACGGTGAAGAAACAAACGTATTTTCCAATAGGGCCACACGTTATATGATCACGGCAATGAAGGAGGCTTTGCAGATCTCTGATACTGCTGGTACCTCAAAAAGGGGTATTATGTGGGGGGTGAAAAAACTACCTGTAGCTTTTCCAGAATCAGAGGAATTGAATGACGTGTGTGACGAAGCGTGGGTTAACCCAGATAGAAAACTGCTAATTTCCAAGAAGTTATTGGCATTATACCCTTTCCCACCAGAGGTTAGGGCGCGCTGGGAAACACCCCCTAGGGTGGATAAGGCGCTCACACGTTTATCAAAGCAAGTGGCGTTGCCGTCTCCTGATACGGCCGCCCTCAAGGATCCAGCAGATAGGAGGCTGGAAACTACACTGAAGAGTATATACACACATACTGGTGTTATACTGCGACCGGCAGTAGCCTCAGCCTGGATGTGCAGTGCTGGGGTAGTGTGGTTGGATTCTCTGACTGAAAATATTGATACCCTGGATAGGGACAGTATTTTATTGACTCTAGAGCAATTAAAGGATGCTTTTCTTTATATGCGAGATGCTCAGAGGGATATTGTACTCTAGCATCAAGAGTAAGCGCGATGTCCATATCTGCCAGAAGAAGTTTATGGACGCGACAGTGGTCAGGTGATGCGGATTCCAAAAGGCATATGGAAGTATTGCCATATAAAGGAGAGGAATTATTTGGGGTCGGTCTTTCGGACCTGGTGGCCACGGCAACTGCCGGCAAATCCACTTTTTTACCTCAGACCCCCTCCCAACAGAAAAAGACACCGTCTTTTCAGCCGCAGTCCTTTCGCTCCTATAAAAACAAGCGACCAAAAGGACAGTCTTATCTGCCGCGAGGCAGAGGAAAGGGTAAGAGAGGGCAGCAAGCAGCCCCTGCCCAGGACCAGAAGCCCGCCCCGGGTTCTACAAAGCCATCAGCATGACGCTGGGGCTTTACAAGCGGACTCAGGAGCGGTGGGGGGTCGACTCAAGATTTTCAGCAATCAGTGGGCTCGCTCACAAGTGGACCCGTGGATCCTGCAGATAATATCTCAGGGTTACATGTTGGAGTTCGAAAGGTCTCCCCCTCGCCGGTTCCTAAAGTCTGCTTTACCAACGTCTCCCTCAGAAAGGACGTCGGTTTTGGAAGCCATTCACAAGCTGTATTCTCAGCAGGTGATAGTCAAGGTACCCCTCCTACAACAGGGAAAGGGGTATTATTCCACACTATTTGTGGTACCGAAGCCGGACGGTTCGGTAAGACCTATTCTAAACCTGAAATCCTTGAACCTGTACATACAGAAATTCAAGTTCAAGATGGAGTCACTCAGAGCAGTGATAGCGAATCTGGAAGAAGGGGACTTCATGGTGTCCCTGGACATAAAGGATGCTTATCTGCATGTCCCAATTTACCCCTCACACCAAGGGTATCTCAGGTTCGTGATACAAGACTGTCATTATCAGTTTCAAACGCTGCCGTTTGGTTTGTCCACGGCCCCTCGGGTCTTTACCAAGGTAATGACCGAAATGATGGTTCTTCTACGAAGAAAAGGCGTATTAATTATCCCTTACTTGGACGATCTCCTGATAAGGGCAAAGTCCAGAGAACAGCTGAAAGTCGGTGTAGCACTAACCCAGGTAGTGCTTCAGCAACACGGGTGGATTCTGAATCTTCCAAAATCTCAATTGACCCCGACAACTCGTCTGCTGTTCCTGGGAATGATTCTGGACACGGTTCAGAAAAAGGTGTTTCTCCCGGAGGAGAAAGCAAGGGAGTTATCCGAACTTGTCAGGAACCTCCTAAAACCAGGAACTGTGTCAGTACATCAATGCACAAGAGTCCTGGGAAAGATGGTGGCTTCTTACGAAGCGATTCCATTCGGCAGATTCCATGCACGGACATTTCAGTGGGATCTGCTGGACAAATGGTCCGGATCGCATCTGCACATGCATCAGCGGATAACACTGTCACCAAGAACAAGGTTGTCTCTCCTGTGGTGGTTGCAGAGTGCCCATCTGTTAGAGGGCCGCAGATTCGGCATACAGGACTGGGTCCTGGTGACTACGGATGCCAGCCTACGAGGCTGGGGAGCAGTCACACAGGGAAGAAACTTCCAGGGCGTGTGGTCAAACCTGGAGACGTCCCTTCACATAAATATACTGGAGCTAAGAGCGATCTACAATGCTCTAAGCCTGGCAAAATCGCTGCTTCAGGGTCAGCCGGTGTTGATCCAGTCGGACAACATCACGGCAGTCGCCCACGTAAACCGACAAGGCGGCACGAGAAGCAGAAGAGCAATGACAGAAGCTGCAAGGATTCTGCGCTGGGCGGAGAATCATGTCATAGCACTGTCAGCAGTGTTCATCCCGGGAGTGGACAACTGGGAAGCAGACTTCCTCAGCAGACACGACCTTCACCCGGGAGAGTGGGGACTTCATCCAGAAGTCTTCCACATGATTGTGAACCGTTGGGAAAGACCAAAGGTGGACATGATGGCGTCTCGCCTCAACAAAAAATTGGACAGATATTGCGCCAGGTCAAGAGACCCTCAGGCAATAGCTGTGGACGCTCTGGTAACACCGTGGGTGTACCAGTCAGTGTATGTGTTCCCTCCTCTGCCTCTCATACCAAAGGTACTGAGAATTATACGGAAAAGAGGAGTAAGAACAATACTGGTGGCTCCGGACTGGCCAAGAAGAACTTGGTATCCGGAACTTCAAGAGATGCTCACGGAGGATCCATGGCCTCTACCTCTAAGAAGGGATCTGCTTCAGCAGGGACCTTGTATGTTCCAAGACTTACCGCGTCTGCGTTTGACGGCATGGCGGTTGAACGCCGGATTCTAAAAGAAAAGGGCATTCCAGAGGAAGTTATTCCTACCTTGATTAAGGCTAGAAAGGAAGTGACTGTACAACATTATCACCGCATTTAGCGAAAATATGTTGCGTGGTGTGAGGCCAAGAAGGCTCCAACGGAAGAATTTCAATTGGGTCGATTCTTACATTTCATGCAAGCAGGATTGTCTATGGGCCTAAAATTGGGGTCCATTAAAGTTCAAATTTCGGCCTTATCAATCTTCTTCCAGAAGGAATTGGCATCAGTGCCTGAAGTACAAACTTTTGTCAAAGGTGTACTACATATACAACCCCCAATAGTGCCTCCAGTGGCACCGTGGGATTTGAACGTAGTTTTGAATTTTCTCAAATCTCATTGGTTTGAGCCTCTAAAATCGGTAGATTTAAAATACCTTACATGGAAGGTAACCATGCTATTGGCCCTGGCTTCAGCCAGGAGAGTTTCAGAGTTGGCGGCTTTATCATACAAAAGCCCATATCTGATTTTCCATTCGGACAGGGCAGAACTGCGGACACGTCCTCATTTTCTCCCTAAGGTGGTTTCGGCTTTTCACTTGAACCAGCCTATTGTGGTGCCTGCGGCTACTAGCGACTTGGAGGACTCCAAGTTACTGGACGTTGTCAGAGCATTAAAAATATATATATTTCAAGGACAGCTGGAGTCAGAAAATCTGACTCGTTGTTTATATTGTATGCACCCAACAAGATGGGTGCTCCTGCGTCTAAACAGACGATTGCACGTTGGATCTGTAGCACAATCCAACTTGCACATTCTGTGGCAGGCCTGCCACAGCCTAAATCTGTAAAGGCCCACTCCACAAGGAAAGTGGGCTCATCTTGGGCGGCTGCCCGAGGGGTCTCGGCATTACAACTTTGCCGAGCAGCTACGTGGTCAGGGGAGAACACGTTTGTAAAATTTTACAAATTTGATACTCTGGCTAAGGAGGACCTGGAGTTCTCTCATTCGGTGCTGCAGAGTCATCCGCACTCTCCCGCCCGTTTGGGAGCTTTGGTATAATCCCCATGGTCCTGACGGAGTCCCAGCATCCACTAGGACGTTAGAGAAAATAAGAATTTACTTACCGATAATTCTATTTCTCATAGTCCGTAGTGGATGCTGGGCGCCCATCCCAAGTGCGGATTGTCTGCAATACTTGTACATAGTTATTGTTACAAAGATCGGGTTATTACTATTGTTGTGAGCCATCTTTTCAGAGGCTACTTCGTTTTTTGTTATCATACTGTTAACTGGGTTCAGATCACAAGTTGTACGGTGTGATTGGTGTGGCTGGTATGAGTCTTACCCGGGATTCAAGATCCTTCCTTATTGTGTACGCTCGTCCGGGCACAGTACCTAACTGAGGCTTGGAGGAGGGTCATAGGGGGAGGAGCCAGTACGCACCATGTGATCCTAAAAGCTTTATTTAGATGTGCCCTGTCTCCTGCGGAGCCCGCTATTCCCCATGGTCCTGACGGAGTCCCAGCATCCACTACGGACTATGAGAAATAGAATTATCGGTAAGTAAATTCTTATTATTTTCTGTATGATGTCACATAGCTCCGGACAGCGCACATAAAGCTGGGGCATATTACAGAGAGGGTAGGGAGAACCCTGCCCGGGACAGAGCGTATTACTGTCTATTATCTGTATGGTGTCACATAGCTCCGGACAGCGCACATAAAGCTGGGACATATTACAGAGAGGGTAGGGAGAACCCTGCCCGGGACAGAGCGTATTACTGTCTATTATCTGTATGATGTCACATAGCTCCGGACAGCGCACATAAAGCTGGGACATATTACAGAGAGGGTAGGGAGAACCCTGCCCGGGACAGAGCATATTACTGTCTATTATCTGTATGATGTCACATAGCTCCGGACAGCGCACATAAAGCTGGGACATATTACAGAGAGGGTAGGGAGAACCCTGCCCGGGACAGAGCTTATTACTGTCTATTACCTGTATGATGTCACATAGCTCCGGACAGCGCACCTAAAGCTGGGACATATTACAGAGAGGGTAGGGAGAACCCTGCCCGGGACAGAGCTTATTACTGTCTATTACCTGTATGATGTCACATAGCTCCGGACAGCGCACATAAAGCTGGGACATATTACAGAGAGGGTAGGGAGAACCCTGCCCGGGACAGAGCTTATTACGGTCTATTATCTGTATGTCACATAGCTCCGGACAGCGCACATAAAGCTGGGACATATTACAGAGAGGGGAGAACCCTGCCCGGGACAGAGCATATTACTGTCTATTATCTGTATGATGTCACATAGCTCCGGACAGCGCACATAAAGCTGGGACATGTTACAGAGGGGGTAGGGAGAACCCTGCCCGGGACAGAGCTTATTACTGTCTATTATCTGTATGATGTCACATAGCTCCGGACAGCGCACATAAAGCTGGGACATATTACAGAGAGGGGAGAACCCTGCCCGGGACAGAGCATATTACTGTCTATTATCTGTATGATGTCACATAGCTCCGGACAGCGCACATAAAGCTGGGACATATTACAGAGAGGGGAGAACCCTGCCCGGGACAGAGCTTATTACTGTCTATTATCTGTATGTCACATAGCTCCGGACAGCGTACATAAAGCTGGGACATATTACAGAGAGGGTAGGGGTGAACCCTGTCCGGGACAGAGCTTATTACTGTCTATTATCTGTATGATGTCACATAGCTACGGACAGCGCACATAAAGCTGGCACATATTACAGAGAGTGTAGGGAGAACCCTGCCCGGGACAGAGCATATTACTGTCTATTATCTGTATGATGTCACATAGCTCCGGACAGCGCACATAAAGCTGGGACATATTACAGAGAGGGTAGGGAGAACCCTGCCCGGGACAGAGCTTATTACTGTCTATTATCTGTATGATGTCACATAGCTCCGGACAGCGCACATAAAGCTGGGACATATTACAGAGAGGGTAGGGAGAACCCTGCCCGGGACAGAGCGTATTACTGTCTATTATCTGTATGATGTCACATAGCTCCGGACAGCGCACATAAAGCTGGGACATATTACAGAGAGGGTAGGGAGAACCCTGCCCGGGACAGAGCTTATTACTGTCTATTATCTGTATGATGTCACATAGCTCCGGACAGCGCACATAAAGCTGGGACATATTACAGAGAGGGTAGGGAGAACCCTGCCCGGGACAGAGCGTATTACTGTCTATTATCTGTATGATGTCACATAGCTCCGGACAGCGCACATATAGCTGGGACATATTACAGAGAGGGGTGAACCCTGCCCGGGACAGAGCGTATTACAGTCTATTATCTGTATGATGTCACATAGCTCCGGACAGCGCACATAAAGCTGGGACATATTACAGAGAGGGTAGGGAGAACCCTGCCCGGGACAGAGCGTATTACTGTCTATTATCTGTATGATGTCACATAGCTCCGGACAGCGCACATAAAGCTGGGACATATTACAGAGAGGGTAGGTAGAACCCTGCCCGGGACAGAGCTTATTACTGTCTATTATCTGTATGATGTCACATAGCTACGGACAGCGCACATAAAGCTGGCACATATTACAGAGAGGGTAGGGAGAACCCTGCCCGGGACAGAGCATATTACTGTCTATTATCTGTATGATGTCACATAGCTCCGGACAGCGCACATAAAGCTGGGACATATTACAGAGCCGGTAGGGAGAACCCTGCCCGGGACAGAGCTTATTACTGTCTATTATCTGTATGATGTCACATAGCTCCGGACAGCGCACATAAAGCTGGGACATATTACAGAGAGGGTAGGGAGAACCCTGCCCGGGACAGAGCTTATTACTGTCTATTATCTGTATGATGTCACATAGCTCCGGACAGCGCACATAAAGCTGGGACATATTACAGAGGGGGTAGGGAGAACCCTGCCCGGGACAGAGCTTATTACTGTCTATTATCTGTATGATGTCAGAAAGCTCCGGACAGCGCACATAAAGCTGGGACATATTACAGAGAGGGTAGAACCCTGCCCGGGACAGAGCTTATTACTGTCTATTATCTGTATGATGTCACATAGCTCCGGACAGCGCACATAAAGCTGGGACATATTACAGAGAGGGTAGGGAGAACCCTGCCCGGGACAGAGTGTATTACTGTCTATTATCTGTATGTCACATAGCTCCGGACAGCGCACATAAAGCTGGGACATATTACAGAGAGGGTAGAACCCTGCCCGGGACAGAGCTTATTACTGTCTATTATCTGTATGATGTCACATAGCTCCGGACAGCGCACATAAAGCTGGGACATATTACAGAGAGGGTAGGGAGAACCCTGCCCGGGACAGAGCGTATTACTGTCTATTATCTGTATGATGTCACATAGCTCCGGACAGCGCACATAAAGCTGGGACATATTACAGAGAGGGGAGAACCCTGCCCGGGACAGAGCTTATTACTGTCTATTATCTGTATGATGTCACATAGCTCCGGACAGCGCACATAAAGCTGGGACATATTACAGAGAGGGTAGGGAGAACCCTGTCCGGGACAGAGCTTATTACTGTCTATTATCTGTATGGTGTCACATAGCTCCGGACAGCGCACATAAAGCTGGGACATATTACAGAGAGGGTAGGGAGAACCCTGCCCGGGACAGAGCTTATTACTGTCTATTATCTGTATGATGTCACATAGCTCCGGACAGCGCACATAAAGCTGGGACATATTACAGAGAGGGGAGAACCCTGCCCGGGACAGAGCATATTACTGTCTATTATCTGTATGATGTCACATAGCTCCGGACAGCGCACATAAAGCTGGGACATATTACAGAGAGGGGAGAACCCTGCCCGGGACAGAGCTTATTACTGTCTATTATCTGTATGTCACATAGCTCCGGACAGCGTACATAAAGCTGGGACATATTACAGAGAGGGTAGGGGTGAACCCTGTCCGGGACAGAGCTTATTACTGTCTATTATCTGTATGATGTCACATAGCTACGGACAGCGCACATAAAGCTGGCACATATTACAGAGAGTGTAGGGAGAACCCTGCCCGGGACAGAGCATATTACTGTCTATTATCTGTATGATGTCACATAGCTCCGGACAGCGCACATAAAGCTGGGACATATTACAGAGAGGGTAGGGAGAACCCTGCCCGGGACAGAGCTTATTACTGTCTATTATCTGTATGATGTCACATAGCTCCGGACAGCGCACATAAAGCTGGGACATATTACAGAGAGGGTAGGGAGAACCCTGCCCGGGACAGAGCGTATTACTGTCTATTATCTGTATGATGTCACATAGCTCCGGACAGCGCACATAAAGCTGGGACATATTACAGAGAGGGTAGGGAGAACCCTGCCCGGGACAGAGCTTATTACTGTCTATTATCTGTATGATGTCACATAGCTCCGGACAGCGCACATAAAGCTGGGACATATTACAGAGAGGGTAGGGAGAACCCTGCCCGGGACAGAGCGTATTACTGTCTATTATCTGTATGATGTCACATAGCTCCGGACAGCGCACATATAGCTGGGACATATTACAGAGAGGGGTGAACCCTGCCCGGGACAGAGCGTATTACAGTCTATTATCTGTATGATGTCACATAGCTCCGGACAGCGCACATAAAGCTGGGACATATTACAGAGAGGGTAGGGAGAACCCTGCCCGGGACAGAGCGTATTACTGTCTATTATCTGTATGATGTCACATAGCTCCGGACAGCGCACATAAAGCTGGGACATATTACAGAGAGGGTAGGTAGAACCCTGCCCGGGACAGAGCTTATTACTGTCTATTATCTGTATGATGTCACATAGCTACGGACAGCGCACATAAAGCTGGCACATATTACAGAGAGGGTAGGGAGAACCCTGCCCGGGACAGAGCATATTACTGTCTATTATCTGTATGATGTCACATAGCTCCGGACAGCGCACATAAAGCTGGGACATATTACAGAGCCGGTAGGGAGAACCCTGCCCGGGACAGAGCTTATTACTGTCTATTATCTGTATGATGTCACATAGCTCCGGACAGCGCACATAAAGCTGGGACATATTACAGAGAGGGTAGGGAGAACCCTGCCCGGGACAGAGCTTATTACTGTCTATTATCTGTATGATGTCACATAGCTCCGGACAGCGCACATAAAGCTGGGACATATTACAGAGGGGGTAGGGAGAACCCTGCCCGGGACAGAGCTTATTACTGTCTATTATCTGTATGATGTCAGAAAGCTCCGGACAGCGCACATAAAGCTGGGACATATTACAGAGAGGGTAGAACCCTGCCCGGGACAGACCTTATTACTGTCTATTATCTGTATGATGTCACATAGCTCCGGACAGCGCACATAAAGCTGGGACATATTACAGAGAGGGTAGGGAGAACCCTGCCCGGGACAGAGTGTATTACTGTCTATTATCTGTATGTCACATAGCTCCGGACAGCGCACATAAAGCTGGGACATATTACAGAGAGGGTAGAACCCTGCCCGGGACAGAGCTTATTACTGTCTATTATCTGTATGATGTCACATAGCTCCGGACAGCGCACATAAAGCTGGGACATATTACAGAGAGGGTAGGGAGAACCCTGCCCGGGACAGAGCGTATTACTGTCTATTATCTGTATGATGTCACATAGCTCCGGACAGCGCACATAAAGCTGGGACATATTACAGAGAGGGGAGAACCCTGCCCGGGACAGAGCTTATTACTGTCTATTATCTGTATGATGTCACATAGCTCCGGACAGCGCACATAAAGCTGGGACATATTACAGAGAGGGTAGAGAGAACCCTGTCCGGGACAGAGCTTATTACTGTCTATTATCTGTATGGTGTCACATAGCTCCGGACAGCGCACATAAAGCTGGGACATATTACAGAGAGGGTAGGGAGAACCCTGCCCGGGACAGAGCGTATTACTGTCTATTTTCTGTATGATGTCACATAGCTCCGGACAGCGCACATAAAGCTGGGACATATTACAGAGAGGGTAGGGAGAACACTGTCCGGGACAGAGCTTATTACTGTCTATTATCTGTATGGTGTCACATAGCTCCGGACAGCGCACATAAAGCTGGGACATATTACAGAGAGGGTAGGGAGAACCCTGCCCGGGACAGAGCGTATTACTGTCTATTTTCTGTATGATGTCACATAGCTCCGGACAGCGCACATAAAGCTGGGGCATATTACAGAGAGGGTAGGGAGAACCCTGCCCGGGACAGAGCGTATTACTGTCTATTATCTGTATGGTGTCACATAGCTCCGGACAGCGCACATAAAGCTGGGACATATTACAGAGAGGGTAGGGAGAACCCTGCCCGGGACAGAGCGTATTACTGTCTATTATCTGTATGATGTCACATAGCTCCGGACAGCGCACATAAAGCTGGGACATATTACAGAGAGGGTAGGGAGAACCCTGCCCGGGACAGAGCATATTACTGTCTATTATCTGTATGATGTCACATAGCTCCGGACAGCGCACATAAAGCTGGGACATATTACAGAGAGGGGAGAACCCTGCCCGGGACAGAGCATATTACTGTCTATTACCTGTATGATGTCACATAGCTCCGGACAGCGCACATAAAGCTGGGACATATTACAGAGAGGGTAGGGAGAACCCTGCCCGGGACAGAGCTTATTACTGTCTATTATCTGTATGTCACATAGCTCCGGACAGCGCACATAAAGCTGGGACATATTACAGAGAGGGGAGAACCCTGCCCGGGACAGAGCATATTACTGTCTATTATCTGTATGATGTCACATAGCTCCGGACAGCGCACATAAAGCTGGGACATGTTACAGAGGGGGTAGGGAGAACCCTGCCCGGGACAGCTTATTACTGTCTATTATCTGTATGATGTCACATAGCTCCGGACAGCGCACATAAAGCTGGGACATATTACAGAGAGGGGAGAACCCTGCCCGGGACAGAGCATATTACGGTCTATTATCTGTATGATGTCACATAGCTCCGGACAGCGCACATAAAGCTGGGACATATTACAGAGAGGGGAGAACCCTGCCCGGGACAGAGCTTATTACTGTCTATTATCTGTATGTCACATAGCTCCGGACAGCGTACATAAAGCTGGGACATGTTACAGAGAGGGTAGGGAGAACCCTGTCCGGGACAGAGCTTATTACTGTCTATTATCTGTATGATGTCAAATAGCTCCGGACAGTGCACATAAAGCTGGGACATATTACAGAGAGGGTAGGGAGAACCCTGCCCGGGACAGAGCTTATTACTGTCTATTATCTGTATGATGTCACATAGCTCCGGACAGCGCACATAAAGCTGGGACATATTACAGAGAGGGTAGGGAGAACCCTGCCCGGGACAGAGCTTATTACTGTCTATTATCTGTATGATGTCACATAGCTCCGGACAGCGCACATAAAGCTGGGACATATTACAGAGAGGGTAGGGAGAACCCTGCCCGGGACAGAGCTTATTACTGTCTATTATCTGTATGTCACATAGCTCCGGCCAGCGCACATAAAGCTGGCACATATTACAGAGAGGGTAGGGAGAACCCTGCCCGGGACAGAGCGTATTACTGTCTATTATCTGTATGATGTCACATAGCTCCGGACAGCGCACATATAGCTGGGACATATTACAGAGAGGGGTGAACCCTGCCCGGGACAGAGCGTATTACAGTCTATTATCTGTATGATGTCACATAGCTCCGGACAGCGCACATAAAGCTGGGACATATTACAGAGAGGGTAGGGAGAACCCTGCCCGGGACAGAGCGTATTACTGTCTATTATCTGTATGATGTCACATAGCTCCGGACAGCGCACATATAGCTGGGACATATTACAGAGAGGGTAGGGAGAACCCTGCCCGGGACAGAGCTTATTACTGTCTATTATCTGTATGATGTCACATAGCTCCGGACAGCGCACATAAAGCTGGGACATATTACAGAGAGGGTAGGGAGAACCCTGCCCGGGACAAAGCGTATTACTGTCTATTTTCTGTATGATGTCACATAGCTCCGGACAGCGCACATATAGCTGGGACATATTACAGAGAGGGGTGAACCCTGCCCGGGACAGAGCGTATTACAGTCTATTATCTGTATGATGTCACATAGCTCCGGACAGCGCACATAAAGCTGGGACATATTACAGAGAGGGTAGAACCCTGCCCGGGACAGAGCTTATTACTGTCTATTATCTGTATGATGTCACATAGCTCCGGACAGCGCACATAAAGCTGGGACATATTACAGAGAGGGGAGAACCCTGCCCGGGACAGAGCGTATTACTGTCTATTATCTGTATGATGTCACATAGCTCCGGACAGCGCACATAAAGCTGGGACATATTACAGAGAGGGGAGAACCCTGCCCGGGACAGAGCGTATTACTGTCTATTATCTGTACGATGTCACATAGCTCGGGACAGCGCACATAAAGCTGGGACATATTACAGAGAGGGTAGGGAGAACCCTGCCAGGGACAGAGCGTATTACTGTCTATTATCTGTATGTCACATAGCTCCGGACAGCGCACATAAAGCTTTGACATATTACAGAGAGGGTAGAACCCTGCCCGGGACAGAGCTTATTACTGTCTATTATCTGTATGATGTCACATAGCTCCGGACAGCGCACATAAAGCTGGGACATATTACCGAGAGGGTAGGGAGAACCCTGTCCGGGACAGAGCTTATTACTGTCTATTATCTGTATGATGTCACATAGCTCCGGACAGCGCACATAAAGCTGGGACATATTACAGAGAGGGTAGGGAGAACCCTGCCCGGGACATAGCTTATTACTGTCTATTATCTGTATGGTGTCACATAGCTCCGGACAGCGCACATAAAGCTGGGACATATTACAGAGAGGGTAGGGAGAACCCTGCCCGGGACAGAGCGTATTACTGTCTATTATCTGTATGATGTCACATAGCTCCGGACAGCGCACATATAGGTGGGACATATTACAGAGAGGGTAGGGAGAACCCTGCCCGGGACAGAGCGTATTACTGTCTATTAAATGTATGATGTCACATAGCTCCGGACAGCGCACATAAAGCTGGGACATATTACAGAGAGGGTAGGGAGAACCCTGCCCGGGACAGAGCTTATTACTGTCTATTATCTGTATGATGTCACATAGCTCCGGACAGCGCACATAAAGCTGGGACATATTACAGAGAGGGTAGGGAGAACCCTGCCCGGGACAGAGCGTATTACTGTCTATTATCTGTATGATGTCACATAGCTCCGGACAGCGCACATATAGGTGGGACATATTACAGAGAGGGTAGGGAGAACCCTGCCCGGGACAGAGCGTATTACTGTCTATTATCTGTATGATGTCACATAGCTCCGGACAGCGCACATAAAGCTGGGACATATTACAGAGAGGGTAGGGAGAACCCTGCCCGGGACAGAGCTTATTACTGTCTATTATCTGTATGATGTCACATAGCTCCGGACAGCGCACATATAGCTGGGACATATTACAGAGAGGGGTGAACCCTGCCCGGGACAGAGCTTATTACTGTCTATTATCTGTATGTCACATAGCTCCGGACAGCGCACATAAAGCTGGGACATATTACAGAGAGGGTAGGGAGAACCCTGCCCGGGACAGAGCTTATTACTGTCTATTATCTGTATGGTGTCACATAGCTCCGGACAGCGCACATAAAGCTCGGACATATTACAGAGAGGGGAGAACCCTGCCCGGGACAGAGCGTATTACTGTCTATTATCTGTATGTCACATAGTTCCGGACAGCGCACATAAAGCTGGGGCATATTACAGAGAGGGTAGGGAGAACCCTGCCCGGGACAGAGCGTATTACTGTCTATTATCTGTATGTCACATAGCTCCTGACAGCGCACATAAAGCTGGGACATATTACAGAGAGGGTAGGTAGAACCCTGCCCGGGACAGAGCGTATTACTGTCTATTATCTGTATGATGTCACATAGCTCCGGACAGCGCACATAAAGCTGGGACATATTACAGAGAGGGTAGGGAGAACCCTGCCCGGGACAGAGCGTATTACTGTCTATTATCTGTATGTCACATAGCTCCGGACAGCGCACATAAAGCTGTGACATATTACAGAGAGGGTAGGGAGAACCCTGCCCGGGACAGAGCTTATTACTGTCTATTATCTGTATGATGTCACATAGCTCCGGACAGCGCACATAAAGCTGGGACATATTACAGAGAGGGTAGGGAGAACCCTGCCCGGGACAGAGCTTTTTACTGTCTATTATTTGTATGATGTCACATAGCTCCGGACAGCGCACATAAAGCTGGGACATATTACAGAGAGGGTAGGGAGAACCCTGCCCGGGACAGAGCTTATTACTGTCTATTATCTGTATGATGTCACATAGCTCCGGACAGCGCACATAAAGCTGGGACATATTACAGAGAGGGGAGAACCCTGCCCGGGACAGAGCATTTCTCTATCGTCCTAGTGGATGCTGGGGTTCCTGAAAGGACCATGGGGAATAGCGGCTCCGCAGGAGACAGGGCACAAAAAGTAAAGCTTTTCCAGATCAGGTGGTGTGCACTGGCTCCTCCCCCTATGACCCTCCTCCAGACTCCAGTTAGATTTTTGTGCCCGGCCGAGAAGGGTGCAATCTAGGTGGCTCTCCTAAAGAGCTGCTTAGAAAAAGTTTAGCTTAGGTTTTTTATTTTACAGTGAGTCCTGCTGGCAACAGGATCACTGCAACGAGGGACTGAGGGGAGAAGAAGTGAACTCACCTGCGTGCAGGATGGATTGGCTTCTTGGCTACTGGACATCAGCTCCAGAGGGACGATCACAGGTACAGCCTGGATGGTCACCGGAGCCGCGCCGCCGGCCCCCTTGCAGATGCTGAAGTCAGAAGAGGTCCAGAATCGGCGGCTGAAGACTCCTGCAGTCTTCTAAAGGTAGCGCACAGCACTGCAGCTGTGCGCCATTTTCCTCTCAGCACACTTCACACGCAGTCACTGAGGGTGCAGGGCGCTGGGGGGGGGGGCGCCCTGGGAGGCAAATGTAACCTATATAAAGGCTAAAAATACCTCACATATAGCCCCCAGAGGCTATATGGAGATATTTAACCCCTGCCTGGATTCACTAAATAGCGGGAGACGAGCCCGCCGGAAAAGGGGCGGGGCCTATCTCCTCAGCACACGGCGCCATTTCCTCTCACAGCTCCGCTGGTCAGGACGGCTCCCAGGTCTCTCCCCTGCACTGCACTACAGAAACAGGGTAAAACAGAGAGGGGGGGCAAATTTATGGCGATATTTTGATATATATAAAGCAGCTATAAGGGAGCACTTATTATAAGGCTATCCCTGTTATATATATAGCGCTTTTGGTGTGTGCTGGCAAACTCTCCCTCTGTCTCCCCAAAGGGCTAGTGGGTCCTGTCTTCGTTAGGAGCATTCCCTGTGTGTCTGCTGTGTGTCGGTACGTGTGTGTCGACATGTATGAGGACGATATTGGTGTGGAGGCGGAGCAATTGCCAAATATGAGGATGTCACCCCCTAGGGAGTCGACACCAGAATGGATGCCTTTATTTATGGAACTACGGGATAGTGTCAACACGCTAAAGCAGTCGTTTGACGACATGAGACGGCCGGACAATCAATTAGTGCCTGTCCAGGCGACTCAAACACCGTCAGGGGCTGTGAAACGCCCTTTGCCTCAGTCGGTCGACACAGACCCAGACACAGGCACTGACTCCAGTGGTGACGGTGACGAATCAACCGTATTTTCCAGTAGGGCCACACGTTATATGATTTTGGCAATGAAGGAGGCGTTACATTTAGCTGATACTACAGGTACCACTAAACAGGGTATTATGTGGGGTGTGAAAAAACTACCTATAGTTTTTCCTGAATCAGAAGAATTAAATGACGTGTGTAATGAAGCGTGGGTTGCCCCTGATAAAAAGCTGATAATTTCAAAGAAATTATTGGCATTATACCCTTTCCCGCCAGAGGTTAGGGAGCGCTGGGAAACACCTCCTAGGGTGGACAAGGCGCTAACACGCTTATCTAAACAAGTGGCGTTACCCTCTCCTGAGACGGCCGCACTTAAAGATCCATCAGATAGGAGGATGGAAAATATCCAAAAAAGTATATACACACATGCAGGTGTTATACTACGACCAGCTATAGCGACTGCCTGGATGTGCAGTGCTGGGGTAGTTTGGTCAGAGTCCCTGATTGAAAATATTGATACCCTGGACAGGGACAATATTTTACTGTCGTTAGAACAAATAAAGGATGCATTTCTTTATATGCGTGATGCACAGAGGGATATCTGCACACTGGCATCACGGGTAAGTGCTATGTCCATTTCGGCCAGAAGAGCTTTATGGACGCGACAGTGGACAGGCGATGCGGATTCAAAACGACATATGGAAGTTTTGCCGTATAAAGGGGAGGAGTTATTTGGAGTCGGTCTATCAGATTTGGTGGCCACGGCTACAGCCGGGAAATCCACCTTTCTACCTCAAGTCACTCCCCAACAGAAAAAGGCACCGACTTTTCAACCGCAGCCCTTTCGTTCCTTTAAAAATAAGAGAGCAAAGGGCTATTCATATCTGCCACGAGGCAGAGGTCGAGGGAAGAAACAGCAACAGGCAGCTCCTTCCCAGGAACAGAAGCCTTCCCCGGCTTCTACAAAAGCCTCAGCATGACGCTGGGGCTTCTCAAGCGGACTCGGGGACGGTGGGTGGTCGTCTCAAAAATTACAGCGCGCAGTGGGCTCACTCGCAGGTAGATCCCTGGATCCTGCAGATAATATCTCAGGGGTACAGGTTGGAATTAGAGACAGATCCACCTCGCCGTTTCCTGAAGTCTGCTTTACCAACGTCCCCCTCCGAAAGGGAGACGGTTTTGGAAGCCATTCACAAGCTGTACTCTCAGCAGGTGATAGTCAAGGTACTTCTTCTACAACAAGGGAAGGGGTATTATTCCACTCTTTTTGTGGTACCGAAGCCGGATGGCTCGGTAAGGCCTATTCTAAATCTGAAGTCCTTGAACCTGTACATAAAGAAGTTCAAGTTCAAGATGGAGTCACTCAGAGCAGTGATAGCGAACCTGGAAGAGGGGGACTTTATGGTATCCTTGGACATCAAGGATGCGTATCTCCACGTTCCAATTTACCCCTCACACCAGGGGTACCTCAGGTTCGTTGTACAAAACTGTCACTATCAGTTTCAGACGCTGCCGTTCGGATTGTCCACGGCACCTCGGGTCTTTACAAAGGTAATGGCCGAGATGATGATTCTTCTTCGAAGAAAAGGCATATTAATTATCCCATACTTGGACGATCTCCTAATAAGGGCAAGGTCCAGAGAACAGCTAGAGATGGGATTAGCACTGTCGCAAGAAGTGCTAAAACAGCACGGGTGGATTCTGAATATTCCAAAATCCCAGTTAATGCCGACAACTCGTCTGCTGTTCCTAGGGATGATTCTGGACACGGTTCAGAAAAAGGTTTTTCTCCCGGAGGAAAAAGCCAAGGAGTTATCCGAGCTTGTCAGGAACCTCCTAAAACCAGGAAAAGTGTCTGTACATCAATGCACAAGAGTCCTGGGAAAAATGGTGGCTTCTTACGAAGCAATTCCATTCGGCAGATTCCACGCAAGAATTTTCCAAAGGGATCTGTTGGACAAATGGTCAGGGTCGCATCTTCAGATGCACCTGCGGATAACCCTGTCTCCAAGGACAAGGGTGTCTCTTCTGTGGTGGTTGCAGAGTGCTCATCTATTGGAGGGCCGCAGATTCGGCATACAGGATTGGATCCTGGTGACCACGGACGCCAGCCTGAGAGGCTGGGGAGCAGTCACACAAGGAAGAAACTTCCAGGGAGTATGGACGAGCCTGGAAACGTCTCTTCACATAAACATTCTGGAACTAAGAGCAATATACAATGCTCTAAGCCAGGCAGAACCTCTGCTTCAGGGAAAACCGGTGTTGATCCAGTCGGACAACATCACGGCAGTCGCCCATGTGAACAGACAGGGCGGCACAAGAAGCAGGAGTGCAATGGCAGAAGCTGCAAGGATTCTTCGCTGGGCAGAGAATCATGTGATAGCACTGTCAGCAGTGTTCATCCCGGGAGTGGACAACTGGGAAGCAGACTTCCTCAGCAGACACGATCTTCACCCGGGAGAGTGGGGACTTCATCCAGAAGTCTTCCACTTGCTGGTAACCCGTTGGGAAAGACCAATGGTGGACATGATGGCGTCTCGCCTCAACAAAAAACTGGACAGGTATTGCGCCAGGTCAAGAGATCCGCAGGCAATAGCTGTGGACGCGCTGGTAACGCCTTGGGTGTACCAGTCGGTGTATGTGTTTCCTCCTCTGCCTCTCATACCAAAAGTATTGAGAATTATACGGCAAAGAGGCGTAAGGACGATACTAGTGGTTCCGGATTGGCCAAGAAGGACTTGGTACTCGGAACTTCAAGAGATGATCACGGAAGATCCGTGGCCTCTACCTCTAAGGAGGGACTTGCTTCAGCAGGGTCCCTGTCTGTTTCAAGACTTACCGCGGCTGCGTTTGACGGCATGGCGGTTGAACGCCGGATCCTAAAGGAAAAAGGCATGCCGGAAGAAGTCATTCCTACTTTGATTAAAGCAAGGAAGGAAGTAACCGTGCAACATTATCACCGAATTTGGCGAAAATATGTTGCGTGGTGCGAAGATCGGAGTGCTCCGACGGAGGAATTTCAACTGGGTCGATTCCTACATTTCCTGCTATCAGGATTGTCTATGGGTCTCAAATTGGGATCTATTAAGGTTCAAATTTCGGCCCTGTCGATTTTCTTTCAAAAAGAATTGGCTTCAGTCCCTGAAGTCCAGACCTTTGTTAAGGGAGTGCTACATATACAGCCTCCTGTGGTGCCTCCAGTGGCACCGTGGGATCTCAATGTGGTTTTGGACTTTCTAAAATCTCATTGGTTTGAACCACTAAAGAAGGTGGATTTGAAATATCTCACATGGAAAGTGACCATGCTTCTAGCCCTGGCTTCGGCCAGGAGAGTGTCAGAACTGGCAGCTTTATCTTACAAAAGCCCATATCTGATTTTCCATTCGGACAGGGCAGAACTGCGGACTCGTCCGCATTTTCTCCCTAAGGTGGTGTCAGCATTTCATCTGAACCAGCCTATTGTAGTGCCTGCGGCTACAAGTGACTTGGAGGACTCCAAGTTACTGGACGTTGTCAGAGCATTAAAAATATATATTGCAAGGACAGCTGGAGTCAGAAAATCTGACTCGTTGTTTATATTGTATGCACCCAACAAGATGGGTGCTCCTGCGTCTAAGCAGACGATTGCTCGTTGGATCTGTAGCACAATCCAACTTGCACATTCTGTGGCAGGCCTGCCACAGCCTAAATCTGTAAAGGCCCACTCCACAAGGAAGGTGGGCTCATCTTGGGCGGCTGCCCGAGGGGTCTCGGCATTACAACTTTGCCGAGCAGCTACGTGGTCAGGGGAGAACACGTTTGTAAAATTTTACAAATTTGATACTCTGGCTAAGGAGGACCTGGAGTTCTCTCATTCGGTGCTGCAGAGTCATCCGCACTCTCCCGCCCGTTTGGGAGCTTTGGTATAATCCCCATGGTCCTTTCAGGAACCCCAGCATCCACTAGGACGATAGAGAAAATAAGATTTTACTTACCGATAAATCTATTTCTCGGAGTCCGTAGTGGATGCTGGGCGCCCATCCCAAGTGCGGATTATCTGCAATAATTGTACATAGTTATTGTTAACTAATTCGGGTTATTGTTGAAGGAAGCCATCTTTCAGAGGCTCCGCTGTTATCATACTGTTAACTGGGTTTAGATCACAAGTTGTACGGTGTGATTGGTGTGGCTGGTATGAGTCTTACCCGGGATTCAAAATCCTCCCTTATTGTGTACGCTCGTCCGGGCACAGTACCTAACTGGAGTCTGGAGGAGGGTCATAGGGGGAGGAGCCAGTGCACACCACCTGATCTGGAAAAGCTTTACTTTTTGTGCCCTGTCTCCTGCGGAGCCGCTATTCCCCATGGTCCTTTCAGGAACCCCAGCATCCACTACGGACTCCGAGAAATAGATTTATCGGTAAGTAAAATCTTATTATTACTGTCTATTATCTGTATGATGTCTCATAGCTCCGGACAGCGCACATAAAGCTGGGACATATTACAGAGAGGGTAGGGAGAACCCTGACCGGGATAGAGCGTATTACTGTCTATTATCTGTATGATGTCACATAGCTGCGGACAGCGCACATAAAGCTGGGACATATTACAGAGCCGGTAGGGAGAACCCTGCCCGGGACAGAGCTTATTACTGTCTATTATCTGTATGATGTCACATAGCTCCGGACAGCGCACATAAAGCTGGGACATATTACAGAGCCGGTAGGGAGAACCCTGCCCGGGACAGAGCTTATTACTGTCTATTATCTGTATGGTGTCACATAGCTCCGGACAGCGCACATAAAGCTGGGACATATTACAGAGAGGGGAGAACCCTGCCCGGGACAGAGCTTATTACTGTCTATTATCTGTATGATGTCACATAGCTCCGGACAGCGCACATAAAGCTGGGACATATTACAGAGAGGGTAGGGAGAACCCTGCCCGGGACAGAGCTTATTACTGTCTATTATCTGTATGATGTCACATAGCTCCGGACAGCGCACATAAAGCTGGGACATATTACAGAGAGGGTAGGGAGAACCCTGCCCGGGACAGAGCGTATTACTGTCTATTATCTGTATGATGTCACATAGCTCCGGACAGCGCACATAAAGGTGGGACATATTACAGAGAGGGTAGGGAGAACCCTGCCCGGGACAGAGCTTATTACTGTCTATTATCTGTATGATGTCACATAGCTCCGGACAGCGCACATAAAGCTGTGACATATTACAGAGAGGGTAGGGAGAACCCTGCCCGGGACAGAGCTTATTACTGTCTATTATCTGTATGATGTCACATAGCTCCGGACAGCGCACATAAAGCTGGGACATATTACAGAGAGGGGAGAACCCTGCCCGGGACAGAGCGTATTACTGTCTATTATCTGTATGATGTCACATAGCTCCGGACAGCGCACATAAAGCTGGGACATATTACAGAGAGGGTAGGGAGAACCCTGCCCGGGACAGAGCGTATTACTGTCTATTATCTGTATGGTGTCACATAGCTCCAGACAGCGCACATAAAGCTGGGACATATTACAGAGAGGGTAGGGAGAACCCTGCCCGGGACAGAGCGTATTACAGTCTATTATCTGTATGATGTCACATAGCTCCGGACAGCGCACATAAAGCTGGGACATATTACAGAGAGGGTAGGGAGAACCCTGCCCGGGACAGAGCGTATTACTGTCTATTATCTGTATGATGTCACATAGCTCCGGACAGCGCACATAAAGCTGGGACATATTACAGAGAGGGTAGGTAGAACCCTGCCCGGGACAGAGCATATTACTGTCTATTATCTGTATGATGTCACATAGCTCCGGACAGCGCACATAAAGCTGGGACATATTACAGAGAGGGTAGGGAGAACCCTGCCCGGGACAGAGCTTATTACTGTCTATTATCTGTATGATGTCACATAGCTCCGGACAGCGCACATAAAGCTGGGACATATTACAGAGAGGGGAGAACCCTGCCCGGGACAGAGCGTATTACTGTCTATTATCTGTATGATGTCACATAGCTCCGGACAGCGCACATAAAGCTGGGACATATTACAGAGAGGGTAGGGAGAACCCTGCCCGGGACAGAGCGTATTACTGTCTATTATCTGTATGGTGTCACATAGCTCCAGACAGCGCACATAAAGCTGGGACATATTACAGAGAGGGTAGGGAGAACCCTGCCCGGGACAGAGCGTATTACTGTCTATTATCTGTATGGTGTCACATAGCTCCAGACAGCGCACATAAAGCTGGGACATATTACAGAGAGGGTAGGGAGAACCCTGCCCGGGACAGAGCGTATTACTGTCTATTATCTGTATGTCACATAGCTCCGGACAGCGCACATAAAGCTGGGACATATTACAGAGAGGGTAGGGAGAACCCTGCCCGGGACAGAGCTTATTACTGTCTATTATCTGTATGATGTCACATAGCTCCGGACAGCGCACATAAAGCTGGGACATATTACAGAGAGGGTAGGGGGAACCTATAGTCTGTTGTTACTCTATATGAAAGATCTATAGGACAACTTACCTGTGCAGCAGTCAGGACACAAGCATTAGATAGAAGATCCGGCTTGTAGACACAAAGGGGTATATGTACTAAGGTGTGAGTTTTTTTAGAAGTTGAGATATTGCCTATAGTAACCAATCAGATTCCACTTAACATTTATCTAGCTGCTTCTAGAAGAAAATAGCTACAATCTGATTGGTTGCTATGGGCGACATCTCCCTTAATAATAAAAAAAACTCACACCTTAGTAAATATACCCCAAAGCGTAGTGATTCCATGAAGCTCCATGTACTCTGTATAAAATGGGAACACGGATCGTCACCAGAAGTTTGTTGTAAAATTATTTTAGGAAACTTTTTTATTTTTAGTCCAACCTTTCTCGTGCATTTTGCACAGACGTATACTTATTCATTAAACGTGCTACAGATCAGGAAGCCGCTTGTCCAGACGGTAAGCAGAGTCTTTGTGGTATATCGATGGCGTCTTCTCCTCTAGTTTATAGACTGTTATTAGGTATTCATAATGCAGACATGCTCTGTACAACTACCCGGGAACTTGTGACGCTGTAGGTGTGTCTTACACTGCAGCACAGTCACCCCGAGGTCAGTATTGTACCTTGTATCACGTATCGTGTCTGTGGAAATACATTTGCCAAAGCTTCATCATGAAGATCAAAGAACAGTCAAAGCAATTCTGAGAAAGAGTCTAGAAAAGCATCAGTTAGGGGAAGGGCATAAGACCCTTGTCCAGTGCATCCTAAATTAATGCATGGAATACGGCGCGTATACGCCGATGGCAGCGCTGAGTTATAGTCTTTCATGACTGAGGTGGGAGGAACTGTCCATGGGACAATAGCCGGTCACAATCTGTATTCAGCTGTGACACCATTACAGTATATACAGCATTATAACAAAGACTTGCAGTGAATGTTACAGTATAGCTTCCGCAGTATGGAAGTCATTCCATTGTGTGCGGTCACGCCTGTGTATTGTTCCTGTGTACTGGATCACACTGACCCCTCTCCTCTCCTCACAGTTGGATAACCTGGTGTTAATCAATAAGATTAAGGAGCAGCTGATGGCTGAGAAGATCCGACCTCCTCATTTGCCTCCGACGTCTGTCCCATCGCAGCAACTTCTCATTCCATCGCATTCGCCTGCGGAGACCAGCCAGTCCGTCATGTCCTTACAGAAGCTACAGCAAGTCCAAGGTCTGCACCCACACGCCGTTCCCCAGCCAGATGTGGCATTACATGCCCGGCCCGCCAGCAGCTCTGTCACTGGTAAATCACTGCTCGCTAGGACAGTGCTGCTATTCCTGATTAGTGCTGTGTGTGGCCGGGGGAGAGAGCGGATGTTCCCTGTGTCCCCTGTACACATCTTCCCTGGGGCCCCTGCTCAGTAGGATCCAGGCCTCTGTGTGTAGGAGTAATACACAGTTATAGGAAATTCCCTTACAGATGTCATATTCCCAGTACACACATTACCCTGCTATCTGGCACTGGGAGCCGGCTCCGCTCTAGCTCCTGGGGTTATTGTGCTAAGTCCGGCCGGGGGGGGCGGGTGTTGTACGGGTAAATACCCTATTGATGTAATACCGTGCATACAATGCAGACAGCCATGATACAGCCTGCGAGATCACCCAGAACCAGTGACACGAGTCATTTCCCAGTCGCCAAGTACAGCGCTGTCTGATAAACATGATGGCGGGTAATAATAGCGTAGGCCGCAGCAGACAGCGCAGGGCAGGGGAGGATAATGCAGCGTATATCTCACTAGGCTCATATGGAAAGAGATTATCCCCTGGAATGTTTTTCCTTCTCTGTATTTGACGTGTTAATCTTAGAAATTCCCCTAATTATTCTGTTTTCATCTGTCTGCAATGATTATAGCTCTTACATCCTACGGGGGACACTAACGATGGGGTATAGGGGGTCCTGACAAAGATCTGCTGTAAGTCTGAGCTCCTCCCCTTCTATATAGGTACCGGGCTTTGTTCTGAGGTCAGCGCCGCAGTGTTCCAGCAGCGGGCGGCATTATGGAGCCTCCTCTGTAAGTGAGGTGTGATACGGTGTTACCTGTGCGCCTGCAGGTGGTGCCGGCTCTGGGCATAGTGTATTGCTGAGCTCACAGTACGGGAGATGGGAGCGTATTGGGGGTAAGTCAGACCTGATCGCTGCATAGCGGGCAATCAGGTCTGTACCGCGCACATATATGCACCGGCGCGTTGGACGACTGCACAGGAAGAGGGCGTTTGTGGGTGGCAACTGACCATTTTGTAGGAGTGTCCAGGAAAACGCAGGAGGGACCAGGCGTTTGGAGGGAGGTTTCTGACGTCAGCTCCAGCCCCGATTATTGCAGCGGCTGTGTAAGTCCTGGGCTGCTACAAATGCGATCGCACACCTGCACATTACCCCTCCCCCTCTAGGCGGCAACTATCTGATCGCAGGTCTGCAAAAAACGCACCCTACCGATCAGGACTGAGTTACCCCCTTTATCCGCTAGCTCCGCTGGAACCCCCAGAAAGTAGTCCGTTCATCAGAGGGCGCTCGGCCAGGAGTCCTTGGTCTCTGTGACGGCTCCATCTGAAGAGCCAGCCTGGGCTCAAACCCCAGCAAGGCCAGTCCAGGGCCTCATCCAGGTTTCCTCCTCTTCTAGAGTCAGTCCTGCTGTAGTCCAGTGTAATGGGGGGTCAGCAGGAGGGGTCACAAGTGGCTGGAGCATCTGTCACACCTATAATAACCACGCTTTGGGTTCATATCGTGGTGTCAGGGAGACTGAGGGATGATGTGTTGGCCGTGGCTGATTACACCCATAGTGGGTCCATACATCTGGGGGCTCTCGGTGGAACTAGACCTTGGCTTCAGTGGAACAGTGCGCTCGGAGATACACTCTGGCCGTACTCTAATACGCGATCATTCAGAACAGCCGTGTCATTGGCTAGTGCTCACTGGTATGGCCGGCGTATCTCTCTTCTTCTTTTCTCTCTTTCATTTCTTTCTCCCTCTCTCTTTCTTTCTCTTTACTTCTCTCTCTACCTTTCTCTCTGCCTCCCTCTCTACCTTTCCCTCTCATCTTTCTTGTGACCTCCTCCGTGACGCCTCCTCTGCCCTGTGAGGCTCAGTTAGAAGAGCAATAGTTCCCCGCAGAGAAGGGGATAGAGAAGGGGTGGGGGGGAGTTCAGACTTACTTCTGTGAAACAAGCAGCAGGTTGGACCCTTGTTACCAAATCTTTGTGTCCCCCAGTGGACCCTGAGCAGAGGATTTCTTGTTGTTCTGTGTATGTGAAGGAGGGATGTGTGTAATTATTATCTGGGGTCGTTAGCGTTCTGTGATTGATGATACTGATCGTTTTCCACTTTGATTATCTAACCTTCTCTTTTTTTCTTTCCCCTTCATGACTTAGCTGGGTTCTCTTCTTACTTTGCAGGGCTGGGTCTGTCCTCCTCCCGCAGCAACGTCAGCACCTCGGAGTCCAGTACCGGTACTAGCAGCGGTACACCCTCCACCCCGACCTCCAACAGCCAGACGCGGCTCATCGCCACCTCCCCCACCCTCATCTCAGGAACGCTAGATTCCATAAAGACCATCCAGGGGCACGGTCTGCTCGGCCCCACCAAGCCAGAGAGGGGACGAAAGAAAATCAAAGCAGAGAACCCACCCGGACCGCCGGTGCTTGTCGTGCCATACCCCATCTTGGCCTCGGGAGATATCGGAAAGGAGGGAAAAACCTATAGGTGTGATGAAATCTTTTTCACTCTTAGATGTTCATAATAAAATGATGCCGTGTTCCTCGCCGGCTCTGGGCAAAATGGAATAGCCGACAATTTGCGAGAGCCGCCGAGATTCTGGCGACTGGGCCGCTAGATTTAAAGCGGCGATTGGTCTAAAGGCAAAAAAAAGGTTGGTTCTGTCTTTAATCTAATCTCCGCTATAAATGGCGCCATCTACTGTAAACTGTAATAATTGCTGGAGGGGCTTCTTCCTTATTGTGCCAGGTATTGTGACTGGTTCCTATAGGGCAGTGTGACCCTTCCCTGCAAGTCACGAGGCAGCTGGTGTCTGGGTGATGGGAGTTATGGCGCCATCAGTAAGCGAGCCCAATAACTGATTATTATGTTTTGTTACCGGTTGTTGCCGGAACATCTTTTCCTAACCGCACGGATGTGTAATTCCAGAAGACTAAGGCCCGAACTTAATTAGCCGCGGGTTCCGGTAACGTGCGCTAGTGCGGGACAGAAGTCCACAGCTGCAGCATTTCCTGTTCTGTTAGAGAGCCGCCTTAATTTACCGCTTGTCTCAATGTTAAGTTAAAGTGTTCAGCCCCTGAGTAGGGGAAAAGTATGGAGAAATATATTCTTGTAAGGGCCGTATTCAGCTTCAGTCACAAATCGGCCCATTATCGAACACCTGTGCGTGCGCGAAGGCCAAAGTGCATGTGCAATGCAATCATAGGTCCAGCAAGGTGCGATCGCATAGCGATTGCCAGGAAGTGAGCGCTTGTGGGAGGTTACAATGGCGTTTGAGGGGAGTGGTTGGGAAAACGCAGGGGGGGTGTCATGGCGGTTTCAGGGCGTGCATCTGATGTCAGCTGCGATTATAAACATGGCACCTCTGAAACTGCAGCCGCATATATCCTGCGTATGCATGGGTCAACCAGCATTGTCGATGACACTTGATTTCTGCGTATGCAGCGTTATTATGTGAATGAATCGGTGGGCGTCTTATACCTTTCGGGGCGGCTCTTCACAGGCGTTTTTTAGCAGTTGTGAGAAAACGGCAATTTCTTTCTCAGTAGTGATCCCAGCTGAGTGAGGCGCACAGTGCAGAACCTCCGGTACCTAATGCTGACGCGGCAGCGTTATAATGCTCGCACGGGTAATATGCTTTATGTAGCATCTGAAACGTGTCGGTGTACTGGCGCCGACATTCGGGTGTCTACGTAGTGACTGAAGACCTAACATATGTATCCCCTGTGCTGTTATTCTAAAACCCTCTCCTTGTATCGCCCCCTTGACATATCTAGGTGTAAGGTTTGCCCTTTGACCTTCTTTACCAAGTCCGAGATGCAGATTCACTCCAAGTCCCACACAGAGGCCAAACCTCACAAGTGCCCGCATTGTTCTAAGTCGTTTGCCAATGCTTCATACCTAGCACAGCACCTGCGCATCCACCTCGGCGTCAAGCCCTACCACTGCTCGTACTGCGAGAAATCCTTCCGCCAGCTCTCTCATCTTCAGCAGCACACCAGGTAAGCGCTTTGTCCACCGGGGACATTACAGGGGATTTTTACTAACGGCTCCAACCAATAGTTTTAAAACGGCCACGGAAATCGGATATAAACAAGCCCGATTTATCGATGATTCCTGACGCCATTTTAATGTTGACAAACCGCCATTCACAAACATTCCTGTACGTCACATTGATCTCCCATTATAGGGGGTCATTCCGAGTTGATCGCTAGCTGAAAATTTTCGCTGCGCAGCGATGATGCCAAAAAACGGCACTTCTGCGCATGCGGCGCAATGCGCACGCTCGACATACTTTCACGACGGCCGATGTAGTTTCACACAAGGTCTAGCAAAGCTTTTCAGTTGCGCTGGTGGCCGCAGAGTAATTGACATGAAGTGGGCGTTTCTGGGTGACAACTGACTGTTTTCAGGGAGTGTTCGAAAAAACGCAGGCGTGGCAGGAAAAACGCAGGCGTGGCTGGGCGAACGCAGGGCGTGTTTGTGACGTCAAAACAGGAACTGAACAGTCTGAAGTGATCGCAAGCGCTGAGTAGGTCTGGAGCTACTCTGACACTGCACAAACTTATTTTGTAGCCGCACTGCGATCCTTTCATTCGCACTTCTGCTAAGCTAAGATACACTCCCAGTGGGCGGCGGCTTAGCGTTTGCACGGCTGCTAAAAACTGCTAGCGAGCGAACAACTCGGAATGACCCCCATAATCCCTATTGCCTAACAGACATATAGGGGAAATCTATCAACGAGTGATATGCTTGTTATCACTCACTAGGAATAATAACTACGGCTCCAGCCAATCAGCTCCTTACTGTCATGTGCTTGAAAAGTGACTGGAGCTGATTGGCTGGAGCAGCACTTATCATTCCTAACGAGATGATAAATCCATAATCTCTTCCAGTCTGTCCCTCTGGGTTCCTGTACTGTGGTCCGATGTCTTGTTAGAGTGCCAGGATTGGCAGCTCGTGGCCTCACCGTCATATAAAGCTTTGTCCTTTCGTGTTCTTTGGTATAATGATGTGTCTGATTGTATTGAAGGATTCATACTGGAGACCGGCCCTACAAATGTCCGCAGCCCGGCTGTGAAAAGGCTTTCACCCAGCTCTCCAACCTGCAGGTGAGTGACACCATGGGGTCTGCACTGAGTCTATTACGGCCCCGGTAGCTCATGTCCTGCGGAGGTAGCAACGTTTTACTGAGTGGGAAATGAATGAGCAGCAAGTGGGTCTTATTTACTAACACAGGAGCAAACCTGTAGCCGGAGATAATAGACCTGAAGCTGATAGGTTACTGCAGAGTTACACATAATCTATATGTACTTCCACGTACATGCGGCACCTTTATCCAGAGCTGCGATGACCGTTGCCCCTAGTTACATCAGACGGCGGGCGTACACTGCGGCATTGTGTTCTATAGGAAGCAATGGTGTGTTACTCGCCTTGGGGCAGCTAGTTCTTTGTCTTGCCTGTTGGTTCCGCCCCGGCTGGCCGTAGCAATGGGGGTCCGATACCTTTGCGTAATGACCTTCTTCTACTCCGCACAGTCTCACCAGCGACAGCACAACAAAGACAAACCGTACAAGTGTCCCAACTGCTACCGAGCGTACACAGACTCTGCCTCACTTCAAATCCACCTCTCGGCCCACGCCGTCAAGCACGCCAAGGCGTATTGCTGTAGTATGTGCGGGAGAGCGTACACATCGGTGAGTAGCGCTCGTCTTTATGTTATATGGGGAATGGGGGTCCTGCTTGTTACTGGGGTACGATTCCATCTAATGGCTTCTCTCTACTTGCAGGAAACCTATTTGATGAAGCATATGTCCAAACATACTGTGGTCGAACATCTGGTCAACCACCATTCTCCTCAGAGGACCGAGTCTCCTGGCATTCCCGTTAGAATTTCCCTCATATAGAGCAAGCGAGAGCAGCCTTGGAGAGGGTGACCAAAAACTAAGGGCAGCTCGAGCGGCTGCCCCCTGTCCACAGTTGTCTGGCTGGGAAATAAGTCCAGGAATGAGACCACCACCTTCTGTCTCAGACCCTGTTGTCGGCTCCGGTGGTGGCTGCCCCTGGATTCCTTACATTTCTCCAACCTATGGATACAAATGGATTTTACCTCTGGATTTATGCCTGTCGTTGGTTGCCCTTGGGGATTACAAAGCTTTCATTTGGCTAAACCAGTTCTTCATACAAGCGGACGTCACCTTGGAACCACAGCAACTTCTGATTGGCTGGCTTCAGGAGTGCTCATGGATTGGCTGAGCTTTGGAAGTCACATGGGGTTCCGAGTGTCTGCCCTGGGTGTGAGACTTTGTGTACATTGATTAGCCCACAGTAGGTGACATGCGGAATCCCCAGCTGAGCACTTTTAATCTCTCACATTTTATATCTTTATGTTTCTCTAACCTTTTTTTATCCTCCATTTTTTACATATAAGAAAACAATAATAAAAAAAATAAAATCCTATTTATTGGCCAAGAATTTGGTGCTGCTAATCGGGGAAATGAAATAAAACATAAGCAGAAGGAGAGGATGAGCTGCGATGCTCTGCACCGTGACTGCTCTGCTCCCGGACTGGACTGATCAGCGAGACGCCACATCACTGCTGACTGCGCTTGAGAACTGACCAAATGTTGTTGCTTTCGGCTGAGGGTCCTAGTGTGTTCATGTCCCTGCCAGCCTGGCGCTGAGTTCCGGGAGAGGGGGCTGGGGAGTCGGACGCGTTACCCTGCGTTGTCGGACTGGAGAAAGCGGCTCAGTGGTGACACCTGCCGTGGATGTGTAACGGCCCCTCTCCCATTCTGCTCTCCCTTCTGACCTGACCATACATGATAAGCTCCTGGTGGTCTGGCAGGATCCTCTATGTTCCTGATGTGCAGCTGAGAGACCTTTGTGTGTGTGTGTGTATGTATAGAGCATTTTCTGATGGAGAAGGGCCATTTGGGCCGTCTGAGGCTCCGCAGATAGAACACCATGCCTCACACCTTCTAACCATACTCTGCACTTAGCACGTAGAGACTTTCCTCTCCAGCTTGTACTGAAGACGCGCCCCATCCACTGACAGGTCCTGTATGCTGATCCGTGCCCCCACGTCATCAGTATAGCTTTCAGGGGGCTTCTGTTGAGTGACGGTCACAGTCTGGGCTGGACAGGTCCTGGGAGCTGATGCACTTAGTAAGTCACCTGCCTGTTTGGGGTGACGTCCCCGCTGGTTCCCAGGCTCGCTGACTGGCTCCTCCATTCCACATTATTTCTCACCTCTGGTCACAAGCGATGCGTGTTGCCTGTGTACGGAGTCACCTAGAGTGAAACTAAACATAAATAAATTATTGTATGAAAATGCCACTTATATATACATATATATATATATATATATATATATATATATATATATAAAAATATATATCTGCTCACTAATGTGTGAGTGATAGCTGGATGCATCAGCTGTATGGTCTGGGCCATTGTGAGTCGGCATTGTGTCAGCGTCCTGAGTGACCAGACGACGAGCGCTTCACCTGGTAATAACAAGATTCTATTTCCGTCTTTGGTTTCACTCTACTGACCCCAGGATTGTTGATGAACGGGTGAGCCAGGTTCTGTCCGTGTCACTGATGAGGTCAGAGGTCCTGTACCAGGCAGGCTCAGCGATGTAGCAATAACACTGCCGCCAGTACTATGTACCCCGATAGGTGGACACTTACCTCCCACACTGTAACTCAGGACTGTTCAGGAAATCTGCGTCAGGCCAGTCCCTGGGGAGTCTTGTATACGTAGAGCTTATTGGCAGAGTTATACCCACATTCCGAGGCGTTCCGTCATTACCGGGTGCAGAGTAACGGCAGGTGGCTGGGATTTGTAGTCCCATTTCAGGGCTGTGGCTGTGTGTGATTGAGGCAATCTACATCATTCATTTAAAGCAGAGAGGCGAGGGAACCTGCAGAGCTTACGTGACCTGGGGTAATTCCTGCAGGCGTCACGATGTCGCAGTGTGACGCACGTTCATATAACATGACGTACATCTGCTTTATTCCATTACCGTCATATCATGATCACACCCTTCCCCCCGCTGTGATTCCCCGGCCACCACCTCGCAGTGATTCCCCGGCCACCACCCCACAGTGATTCCCCGGCCACCACCCCGCAGTGATTCCCCGGCCACCACCTCACAGTGATTCCCCCACCACCACCACCCAGCAGTGATTCCCCCTTCACCACCTCGCAGTGATTCCCCGGCCACCACCTCGCAGTAATTCCCCGGCCACCACCCCGCAGTGATTCCCCAGCCACCACCTCACAGTGATTCCCCCGCCACCACCCTGCAGTGATTCCCCGTCACCACCTCACAGTGATTCCCCCGCCACCACCCTGCAGTGATTCCCCGTCACCACCTCACAGTGATTCCCCCGCCACCACCCTGCAGTGATTCCCCCACCACCACCCTGCAGTGATTCCCCCGCCACCACCTCGCACTGATTCCCCTGCCACCACCTCACAGTGATTCCCCCGCCACCACCCTGCAGTGATTCCCCGTGACCACCTCACAGTGATTCCCCCGCCACCACCCTGCAGTGATTCCCCCACCACCACCCTGCAGTGATTCCCCGTCACCACAATAACATTTATTGTACACGTACCATAGGACCCCATAGAGCTACAATCCTTACATCTGATCTTCTTGTTGTATGCAGAGGTAGAATAAGATCCTGACCCTAAGTTTTATAGTTTAATAAATTATGTGGGTGTGTGCTGAAAAACGCATCCCTATAAGTCAGTATTCAGCCAATGGTGATCCCTGATCTGTGTGTGTGTATACAGGTTACACACAGTCTCTGCTGGCTCTGTGTGTATACAGGTTACAGGGCATCGATGTCCCCCAACATCTGTATAGGCTCTGTGTATACAGGTTACATGGTCCCCTGACGTCACTGCTGGCTCTGTGTGTATACATTGTAACACAGAACCAGGCCAGTCTACATTTCATCTGCTCTTTAACAGCTCTGCCTCAGACCATTACACCCCTCTCACACTGCCGCAAAGCCCGGGACGCGAGAAGGGTCATTCCCCGGAAGGACTTGGGTAACCCGGGTCATCCAGCCCAGGTCCCACTAACACTGTATGGAGAGCCAGGCGATGACGTCCTCTCCAAGCCCCGGCAGTACCCCTGCACTGTGACACGGCAGTACCCCCGACCTGTGACACGGCAGTACCCCTGCACTGTGACACGGCAGTACCCCTGCACTGTGACACGGCAGTACCCCTGCACTGTGACACGGCAGTACCCCCGACCTGTGACACGGCAGTACCCCTGCACTGTGACACGGCAGTACCCCCGACCTGTGACACGGCAGTACCCCCGACCTGTGACACGGCAGTACCCCTGCACTGTGACACGGCAGTACCCCGCACGGCTGGAGACCTGTGGTCAGTGTCCTGGGCTGGACCCGGGAGTTTGGTAAGAAAGGGACATTACTGGCGGCTTTTTAACTCACACAAGTTGTATTTTAGGATCTGTGGGTTGGAACGCCTCAATCAGCCTTTTGTATAACACACATGGTATGTGCCGGAATTGTGATTCATGTCGGCATACTGACACCGGCATTACAAGCAGTTGTGGGATTCCGCCGTCGGTATTTCAACTGCCGGGATCCTGACCGGATCCCATATTTTACAGTAACATGGGAAAGCATTGTGTTCTGTGGTCAGGAAATAGGACCTCCGCCTTCACACAGCGTTACAGGTTTCAGCCTCGATACTAAACCCCGCGGCCTGGTCACTGTGACAGATCACGTCTCATTATCATCCCCTGACATCTGAAATCAGAGATGGAGGATCCCCCAAACAGTGTATCTGGTGACAGGTGTAGGAGCAACAGACCTCTAATCACCTTAAAGTGCTGGCAGGATGGCCCCCATAGTGCTGCATAGGGGCGACCCAGGGAGGAAGGTAGGGGCGACCCCAAGGTGGAAGGTAGGGGAGACCCCAGGGAGGAAGGTAGGGGCGACCCCAGGGAGGAAGGTAGGGGCGACCCCTGGGAGGAAGGTAGGGGCGACCCCAGGGAGGAAGGTAGGGGCGACCCCTGGGAGGAAGGTAGGGGCGACCCCAGGGAGGAAGGTAGGGGCGACCCCAGGGAGGAAGGTAGGGGTGACCCAGGGGACCCGTTTTAGGAGCAGCTTCCGGAGGCTTTGTGGCGTGTCTCAGCCCATAGACTAGATACAGTAAGTGTGCAGCTCGCACCTAATGGACTCGGCCCCTGAGGTGTGTTGTCTGCAGTGTTTCTGTACTCCAGCATGCCCTTGCTGGTGTCACATGAGTGGGTGCGGCCTGGCGGGGGAGTAGAACTGCGTGGGCGGTAGTTGTGTCCTGGCACTGATTGAATGAACGTTTCCTGCCATGTACAAAGGTCCGGGAGACATTTATATCTCAGAACATCATGGAACCATGGAGCTGTGCCCAGTAGACCCCATTATCCATTCCCAGTGACGTACTGATCCTCACATCCCAGTTACTGGGCATCCCTTGTGGTCGTGGCTGAGGGGAGACCCTTACCTTCCATTCTCACGTCACCTGGTCTCGTCTCTAATCCTGGGGAGGGGGGATTCCCGCGCTCACCTACGTGTTGTTGTATCAGGAGCAGATGATTATTTCTAGATGGATTTTATGAAGCTTGCATTAACAGTAGTGTACCAAAAGTCAGAACCAGTTACCTCTCCTCCTTCTGAGGCCCCCGTCACCATATTACCCGGGGTGGTCACTGTATTGTATCCCTTATATACTGTCCAGTTAACTCTCCTCCTTCTGAGGCCCCTGCCACCAGTTTACCTGGGGTGGTCACTGTATTGTATCCCTTATATACTGTCCAGTTACCTCTGCTCCTTCTGAGGCCCCCGTCACCAGATTACCCGGCGTGGTCACTGTATTGTATCCCTTATATACTGTCCAGTTACCTCTCCTCCTTCTGAGGCCCCCGTCACCAGATTACCCGGGGTGGTCACTGTATTGTATCCCTTATATACTGTCCAGTTACCTCTCCTCCTTCTGAGGCCTCCATCACCAGACTACCCGGGGTGGTCACTGTATTGTATACCTGTGGACTTATCCCTTTCATACTGTCCAGAGATTTTTCCAGCTGGGAGGGAGAGTTCTGCTGCATCACTACAAGGTCCCTTTCCTGTTCCATGACCTCTGTGCTTTTTGGTAATGACCCTACATCTTGCCACCTCCCTATTGAGTTGGTTGCCCCGTCCCAGATTGGGGGTTTACCCAACAGTCCCAGGGACAGCTCGCTGTGTACAGAGCGGTAACCTGCTGTATACGCTCCTCAGATTACTCTGTATACGTTCCTCCAACTGTAACTGTTATTTTTATACACGTTTTAAGCCTTAACTATATTGTTACTTTAACAGTTGTATGTTTTATTATCATTTGTTTCCTTTTGTTGTTAGGCTGAATCTGGCTGCCCCTCTCCCTGCTTCTAATGTGTTGTGTAAGGGTTATGCAAGACTGACCTTACCCCTCGGCATGTTAATAATGTGTAAATACGCTAATATACTTATTAACACCTTTCTTTTCTATATGAAATACAAGCCACATGTATGTAGAGCCTAGCTATCTCATTCAGTAACGTCTCCACCAGGACAGCTGAGGAATCAGTCTGCATTATGTACAAAAAAATGAGGAAAATGGAAAAAAAAAATTTGACAAGTTGCTATTTGTATCTGTTGTGAGAATAAACTTGTAAATGCAACATTTGTATAAAACAAACCCTGTTCCCGACACTTATTTCAGCAATAACCGACGTCTTTCCTGGAAATCATTTCTCTCTCTCTGTCACGAGGAATGAATCTCTTTTAATGTGTCCTCTGAGGACGGCGCTTGTGCTTTCGCCATGGCAAATGGCGAATTGGATTTTACAGTATTTCCAAATGTGACGTATGAGCTAACGCCAACAATTGTGTTTGTGCCATTGTAGATATTTCACAGCATATTGACAAAGCAGGTCATGCTTAAATAGACACTAGGCCATAGACCAGAGGTTCTCAAACATGGTCCTCAAGGCTCCCCAATGGTCCAGGTTTTAAGTATAGCCATGCTTGGCCACAGGTGACTTAATTGGCAACTCAGTCAATTTGATTTAACCATCTGTGCTGAGCCAGGGATTTACCTGAAACATGGACCGTTGCTTGAGGACCACGTTTGAGAAGCTCTACCATAGACGATAGGTAGTACAAGCCAAGGAACCACACTAGCTCTATGAACAGCAGCATATAAATATCCAGCTCCGTCTCCCCGATGTCAGTCTTTCCTCAGAGCTGTCACCCGTCAGCTGTGCTGGCCTCACCCCTCTACCAAGTGCATCACTCGCTCCTCTTCCACTCAGAGTACAAACCGCCTCTCAAACCCATCAGACAAGCGATCCCTTCCTGTATTGCATAGTATGGACACGGCCCTGGTGCGTGTTCTTATTGAGCTTCACGTGGCAAGAGACGGGTGATTCTTCTTCCTTGACCGCTCTGCAGCATTTGATTCCTAGGACTGTGCACCTGTAAATCTTCTGTGGACTGGATGGCACAGTCCTCAGCTGGTTCAAATTGTTTCTCAGTAGCTGGTCATAAAGTGTCTTCAGGAATATCCTCTTCTATACCAAGGCCGGTACCTGAACCATAGGGACAAAAAATCTACACACAAGATAGGCTCTAGCAAATCATAAGACCCCCCAACGCTCCTGATCTCCAGTGCTCAGCTCCCAGCATTGGTAACCCCTATCTTGTCTACCAAGCATCTCCCAAGAATGTCTTCTCACCACTTCTTGCCAACCTTAAGAGTGATATTCGCATAATCTTTGCCTTTTGTCACAAATTCATGCATGATATCATGGATGCTGACCCATACTTTAGGATTGGCAGATACTGTGAACAGAGGTGCAACGTTTAATGAGCCGGGGGTTTCACCAGGGCAACCCACATGAGGATTTGGGCTTCACTGCACCCGACGCACAGGTCACGGTCCTCTGGATTCCTAAGTTCAAGTTAAGGGCACGGGTGTACATTGGAGCAAGAACTAATTGTTCGCTGTGAGGCGTGTAGTAATGTGGTCATCAGACTGTGACAGGACTGCATGAGAAACCACGGGTACAGGGAGCAGAGCGCAGGAAAACCAGGGATCAGGATACGTAATCTGCTTCAGAAAACTCACTGGGAAGCACAAAGGATTAGACACTGGAGTATGGCATGCGGGCCCATACTCTGGCACAGGAGAGTGTCTGGGAGCTTCCTTTTATAAGGTGGAGATTGGGATTTGACCTGCGTGCGTGTCCCTATGGGAGACGTGGCCATCTGTAACCACCGGGAGAAGAGGCACCACTGCAACCAGTCATCGGAGGGGAAACCAGCGTCATCCAACCTGGTAAGTCAACCCCTTGACTCCCTGCTCATGATGAAGAACTTCCTGGACCAAAAACACTGAATCCAGGAGTGGATGACTGTCCATTCCATCCAATATACACTGTCACGCAGCGTGTGCTTACCGCTGCGGGTCCCGCCGTTCGCCCGCTGCCAGTGGGCTGTCTGCGGCGGCTCTGTGGCGCAAGGGGGATGCGGCCGGGTCAGGCAGCGTGAGTGCGGCTTCCTGGAGGCTGGAGGGAGCACCTAGTGGCCAGTGGCTCCCTGGCGTGTCTGAAGTGCTGGGAGCGGCCATGTTGGAGACCAAGGGTAGCACCAATTAGCGTGAAGGGTGAGTGCCAGCCAATCCTGTTTTCCTGTTGCCTGTAAATAGGCTGGGGATATTGCATTCTGTGCCAGTGCTTTGTTGTGGTTACTCTGTACCTAGCTCTGTGCTCCCGCAGTCTGTTCTGTGCGTCTCTTGTAATTGGTTCCGTCAGGATCTCCGAATTCTCAGCCGACTCTCGCTGTACAACGCTCGCCAGCTCTCCACTGTGCAGTCACGGTGTACCGCTCTCCCACCAGTGCCTTCGGGTTCCGCAGGATTCTCGTGGCGGTTCGCTAGCTGCAGTTGGAGTTCTTCATATCATCCAGCATCCAGTATTCACAGTTCTTCATCCACGTCTTCATATCATCCAGCATCCAGTATTCACAGTTCTTCATCCACGTCTTCATATCATCCAGCATCCAGTATTCACAGTTCTTCATCCACGTCTTCATATCACCCAGCATCCAGTTTTCACAGTTCTTCATCCATGTTTCCACATCACCGAGCATCCAGTTGCTACAGTTCTTCGTTCACGTCCTGTGTCTTTCAGTGACTTCATTCCCTGCAGTGCCCTAATCCTGAACTTCTGCCTCAGCTTCTCAGTTCTGTTGATTTAAATAAATATATGAGAAGGAATTATCTTCGTCCTCCTTGTTTCCAGCACTCAGGGGCATCCGCTCCTTCGGTTGGACTGAGTCCAACGGATCCACAAACACAGCCTGCCCTGACAATACTGTAGGTCATGTGGCCCTCCATCTCATCAGGTTGGAAGATGCCATGGAAGCCATAGCATCCTATCACTCCAGCAGTCGCTGTATAATCAGTCCCATGAAATTAGGAGCCATTACAGAAGACTTGACCAGAATCACCATGGCTGCTAGACAACTCTACGAATCAGAGGGGTCCCTGGGGATGTTTCTTCCCGGGGAATTGTGGACACTCTCAGATATTCAGTGACAAACACTGTGATAATGAGATGCCTGATGTCTACGGATTCCCCTTCTGATACCCACTGCAATATTATCTGTATTATAGAAAAGGAGGCTATAGTCCTCGAAATTTTGTCCCTGCATGGCACGGACTTTAACAGCTATGGTGTTGAAATGTATAAGGGTTTGTCATGACGCACCTTGCAACAAAAGAATCTCCATTCATTTACTGACCTGCTGGAATGTAATGTCAAATACCCATTGGGGTTTCTGTCTTAGTGACCCACAATATTAGATGTTACTCTCACAGAGCCTGACCACCTTGACCAATTCTGCTGTTCTCTCAAAAGTTCCTGTGGTTGATCTTCCCTAGTGGTCATGCTCATTTGGCTGCCTCAACCCTGCTTCAACTCCTGGGAGGAACCTGATGAGTTGAGGCTCCTAATGGAGGCCCAAAAGCCCAAGGGTTGCCACTGTATCTGACCTATGTAAATCCCTTGCTTTCCTAGAAGTTGCTTGTTCATTATTTGATATTTCCTATCTGTAATCTGTAATTCTTTGAGCACCTGTCCCTACCACTCATGAGGCATAATCCGCTTGTCATTATTCATTGTCCCGTCTCCAACAATGGATGGTCATTAGTCTTTTATTACTTTTACAATTTCCATAAGGCGTTTCCCTCCACCCTCACCGGTAACTGTTATTCCAGCTTCTTGAGAAAAATGTTGTGTTATTGTTATCTTGGTTTCAACTCTGTTTTCCACCCTTTCTCCTTGTGCCCTCTGCTCCCTAGACCTTCATGTTTGCTCCTTATTTCTGTAAAATAGCCTTTACTTCCTCCCAGAGTTGACCTCTGCTCTGGAGCTTATTAACCTGCAATATTCTCCTCCCTGTCTACAACCCACGATTTGTCCTAGTGCGGTCCTCAAATTTGTACCCGGTAATGCTAAAGACCTTAATGTGGTGGACAAAGGTTGCAGAGTAGGAGAGTTGCCTCATGGTTACTGGCAATACATTGTAACCAGCTGTTAACCCTAATTGCTGTTTCCACTCTTATTTAGGGCCAACATTGCTGAATCCAACAAGGGGGACAGGAACTTCATTTGGACCCCAGACCGAGTGATTTGTGTAAAGGGTTAATCTTCTTTAGTAACCTAAGTGGGATTATTTCACCACTCCTAGCATATACATATTTTCTCTCTCTCTGTAACCACCTGTTACTGACTCCTCCCACTGCGTCATGGGTGGGGAACTTGCTCCTACCATCGGCATCTGGAACCACTTCATAGTATGGGTGGTCACGCAGCACTGTGACTGGTAGCAGGCAGCGGGCTTCAGCTCGGAGATGCTGGGCTTATCGGCAGCGCGGTTGGAAAACCGTGAAGCATTGGTGTTTACCAGATGGTCACTGTATGCAAGCAGATGATGTTTAGGTGTTCGGGAGAGAACCGTCCCTTTAGCGGAAGGTGCTGTGGGAGATCACATAGCCCGTCTGTTATCTAGTTCTGGCACAGAATGTAGCAGCACTGGCATATCTATAATGAGGGCAGGGGCACACACCCTGCCCCCATTTAACTCCCCCAAATTCCTCCCTTATGCTAATACGAGAATCCCCCTGTGTATACTAAGAATCTGTGTCTGCATCCCGCCCCGTCCCCACTGTTCCTACAGCCGCAGCTACAGTCCTCGTCATCCGTATCTGGATGACCCTAACCCTAACTTGATGGAAGCTGGCATCAGTGCCCACAACACTCTGTTCCGTGTGGCCACATGGTCACCACCCAGTTACTGCCCAGAAACGCCCATGTTAGGGCATGTTACACCTGCCCCTCTGCAGTGCAGTGTGGTGCTACCCTGGTTGTGCCTTACTCCCTCCTCAGGATTAGGTGGCAGAAGAACTAGGGATCACACCATCAAGGTGGTAAACGTGTCTACTGGCTCATTTGGGTCTCAGTCCTCCTTTCCTCCTGAGAATGTTGTCCCTTTGTGACAAGCGGTGGAGGAGGATCCTAGTTGACAGCGCCCTCTCAGATCCTTTTGGTAACCCCAATGGCAAGCGCCCCAGTGATGCCCCCCGCGCTCTTGCTGCATGTTCATTCATGTCTGGGCAGTCTAGTTGAACCCTAATACATCTAGGACCCGGGACTGGCTGACCGGGAATACAAGCTCTCCCCAGTGATTTGTGGGCTAGCATATCCAATCCCCTAGTCCAGAGGTTCCCAAACGCGGTCCTCAAGGCACCCCAACGTTCCTGGTTTTAAATGTAACCATGCTTGGCCACAGGTGAATTAATTAGCACCTTAGTCAATTTGATTTAACCATCTGTGCTGAGCCAGGGATATACCTAACACCTGGACTGTTGGGGTGCCTTGAGGACCGCAATTGGGAACCTCTGCCCTAGTCTCTATTCACAGAGTTTCAGACTTACTTCAGCATTAACTCTATTCATTGCCGAGAATTCTAGTGCCCCTGCTGTAGCAGTCCCAGGCCTACAGAGAGGCATCGACATCCATGGCCTGCATGTCATAATAGATGCATTTGCTGAATTATTTCTCTGACGTCCTAAGTGGATGCTGGGACTCCGTAAGGACCATTGGGAATAGCGGCTCCGCAGGAGACTGGGCACAACTAAAGAAAGCTTTAGGACCACCTGGTGTGCACTGGCTCCTCCCACTATGACCCTCCTCCAGACCCCAGTTAGAATCTTGTGCCCGGCTGAGCTGGATGCACACTAGGGGCTCTCCTGAGCTCCTAGAAAGAAAGTATATGCTAGGTTTTTTATTTTACAGTGAGATCTGCTGGCAACAGACTCACTGCAGCGAGGGACTAAGGGGAGAAGAAGCGAACCTACCTAACTGGTGGTAGCTTGGGCTTCTTAGGCTACTGGACACCATTAGCTCCAGAGGGATCGACCGCAGGACCTGACCTTGGTGTTCGGTCCCGGAGCCGCGCCGCCGGCCCCCTTACAGAGCCAGAAGCAAGAAGAGTCCGGAAAATCGGCGGCAGAAGACATCAGTCTTCACCAAGGTAGCGCACAGCACTGCAGCTGTGCGCCATTGCTCCTCATACACACTTCACACTCCGGTCACTGAGGGTGCAGGGCGCTGGGGGGGGGGTGCCCTGAGCAGCAATAAAAACACCTTGGCTGGCAAATATATCACAATATATAGCCCCAGAGGCTATATATGTGATAAATACCCCTGCCAGAATCCATAAAAAAGCGGGAGAAAAGTCCGCGAAAAAGGGGCGGAGCTATCTCCCTCAGCACACTGGCGCCATTTTCTCTTCACAGTGCAGCTGGAAGACAGCTCCCCAGGCTCTCCCCTGTAGTTTTCAGGCTCAAAGGGTTAAAAAGAGAGGGGGGGCACTAAATTTAGGCGCAATATTGTTTATACAAGCAGCTATTGGGGGAAAAATCACTCAGTTATAGTGTTAATCCCTGCATTATATAGCGCTCTGGTGTGTGCTGGCATACTCTCTCTCTGTCTCCCCAAAGGACTTTGTGGGGTCCTGTCCTCAGTCAGAGCATTCCCTGTGTGTGTGCTGTGTGTCGGTACGGCTGTGTCGACATGTGGGATGAGGAAGGTTACGTGGAGGTGGAGCAGAGGCCGACAAAATGGGATGTCGCCCCCTGTGGGGCCGACACCAGAGTGGATGGATAGGTGGAATGTATTAACCGATAATGTCAACTTCTTACATAGAAGGCTGGATGACGTAAAACAGATGTGGGACAGCCGGCTTCTCAGCCCGCGCCTGCCCAGGCGTCTCAAAGGCCATCAGGGGCTCAAAAAAACGCCCGTTACCTCAGATGGCAGACACAGATGTCGACACGGAGTCTGACTCCAGTGTCGACGAGGTTAAGACATATACACAATCCACTAGGAACATCCGTTACATGATCTCGGCAATGAAAAATGTGTTACGCATTTCTGACATAAACCCAAGTACCACATAAAAGGGGTTTTATTTTTGGGGAGAAAAAGCAGCCAGTGTTTTGTTCCCCCTCAGATGAATGAATGAAGTGTGTAAAGAAGCGTGGGTTCCCCCGATAAGAAACTGGTAATTCTAAAAAGTTACTAATGGAGTACCCTTTCCCGCCAGAGGATAGGTCACGTGGGGAGATATCCCCTAGGGTGGATAAGGCGCTCACACGTTTGTCGAAAAAGGTGGCACTGCCGTCTTAGGATACGGCCACCTTGAAGGAGCCTGCTGATAAAAAGCAGGAGGCTATCCTGAAGTCTGTATATACACACTCAGGTTCTATACTGAGACCTGCAATTGCCTCAGCATAAATAGTGCTGCTGCAGCGTGGTCTAATACCCTGTCAGATAATATTAATACCCTAGACAGGGATAATATTTTGCTAACATAGAGCATATTAAAGACGTCGTCTTATATATGAAGGATGCACAGAGGGATATTTGCCGGCTGGCATCCAGAATTAATGCAATGTCCATTCTGCCAGGAGGGTATTAGAGACCCGGCAGTGGACAGGTGATGCTGCCTTTAAAAGGCACATGGAGATTCTGCCTTATAAGGGTGAGGAATTGTTTGGGGATGGTCTCTGGGACCTCGTATCCACAGCAACAGCTGGGAAGAAATTTTTTTACCTCAGGTTTCCTCACAGCCTAAGAAAGCACCGTATTTTCAGGTACAGTCCTTTCGGCTTCAGAAAAGCAAGCGGGTCAAAGGCGCTTCCTTTCTGCACAGAGACAAGGGAAGAAGGAAAAAGCTGCACCAGACAGCCAGTTCCCAGGATCAAAAATCTTCCCCCGCTTCCTCTGAGTCCACCGCATGACGCTGGGGCTCCACAGGTGGAGACAGGTGCGGTGGGGGCGCGTCTAGGGAACTTCAGGGACCAGTGGGCTTGCCCACAGGTGGATCCCTAGGTTCTGCAAGTAGTAGTTCGAGGCGACTCCCCCTCGCCGTTACCTCACATCAGCCTTGCCTGCTGCCCTCGGAGAAAGGTAGTACTGGCGGCAATTCACAAGCTGTACTTCCAGCAGGTGAAATCAAGGTACCCCTCCTTCAACAAGGCCGGGGTTACTATTCCAAAATGTTGTGGTACCGAAACCAGACGGTTTGGTGAGACCCATTCTAAAATTGAAATCCTTGAACACTTATATACGAAGGTTCAAGTTCAAAACGGAATCGCGCAGGGCGATTATTGCAAGCCTGGAGAATTTCATGGTATCACTGGACATCAAGGATGCTTACCTGCATGTCCCTATTTACCCTCTTCACCAGGAGTACCTCAAAATTGTGGTACAGGATTGTCATTACCAATTCCAGACGTTGCCGTTGGTCTGTCCCCGGCACTGAGGGTATTTACCAAGGTAATGGCCGAAATAATTATCCCGTACTTGGACGATCTCCTTATAAAGGCGAGGTCCAGGGAGCAGTTGTTCGTCGGAGTAGCACTATCTCGGGAAGTGCTACAACAGCAGGGCTGGATTCTGAATATTCCATAGTCGCAGCTGGTTCCTACGACGCGTCTACTGTTCCTGGGTATGGTTCTGGACACAGAACAGGATAAAAAGGGTTTCTCCCGGAGGAGAAGTCCAAGGAGTTGTCGTCTCTAGACAGAGACCTCCTAATACAAATACAGGTGTCGGTGCATCAATGCACGCGAGCCCTGGGAAAGATGGTAGCTTCTTACGAAGAAATTCCATTCGCTAGGTCCCATGCAAGGATCTTCCAGGGGGATCTGTTGGACAAGTGGTCCGGGTCGCATCTTCAGATGCATCGGCGGATAACCCTGTATCCAAGGGCCAGGGTGTCGCTGTTGTGGTGGCTGCAGAGTGCTCATCTTCCAGGGGGCCGCAGATTCGGCATACAGGACTGGGTCCTGGTGACCACGGATGCCAGCCTTCAAGGCTGGGGGGCAGTCACACAGGGAAGAAACTTCCAAGGCCTATGGAAAAGTCAGGAGACTTCCCTACACATTAATATTCTGGAACTATGGGCCATTTACAATGCCCTAAGTCAGGCTAGACCCCTGCTTCAACACCGGCCGGTGCTGATCCAGTCAGACAACATCACGGCGGTCGCTCATGTAAACCGACAGGGCGGCACAAGAAGCAGGATGGCTATGGCAGAAGCCACAAGGATTCTCCGATGGGCGGAAAATCATGTGTTAGCACTGTCAGCAGTGTTCATTCCCGGAGTGGACAACTGAGAAGCAGACTTTCTCAGCAGACACGACCTCCACCCGGGAGAGTGGGGACTTCATCCAGAAGTCTTCCAAATGATTGTACACCGTTGGGAAAGGCCACAGGTGGACATGATGGCGTCCCGCCTCAACAAAAAGCTACAAAGTTATTGCGCCAGGTCAAGGGACCCTCAGGCGATAGCTGGGGACGCTCTGGTAACACCGTGGGTGTACCAGTCGGTGTATGTGTTCCCTTCTCTGCCTCTCTTACCCAGGGTAATGAGAATAATAAGAAGGAGAGGAGTAAGAACTATACTCATTGTTCCGGATTGGCCAAGAAGAGCTTGGAACCCAGAACTCCAAGAAATGATCTCAGAGGACCCATGGCCTCTGCCGCTCAGACAGGACCTGCTGCAGCAGGGGGCCTGTCTGTTCCAAGACGTACCGCGGCTGCGTTTGACGGCATGGCGGTTGAACGCCGGATCCTGAAAGAACATTCCGGAGGAAGTTATCCCTACGCTAATTAAAGCTAGGAAAGAAGTGAACGCAAACCATTAGCACCGCATATGGCGGAAATATGTTGCATGCTGTGAGGCCAGGAAGGCCCCAAAGGAGGAATTTCAGCTAGGTCGATTTCTGCACTTCCTACAGTCAGAGGTGACTACGGGCCTAAACTTGAGTTCCATTAAGGTTCAGATTTCGCCTCTATCGATTTTCTTCCAAAATAGAACTGGCTTCACTGCCTGAAGTTCAGACTTTTGTTAAGGGAGTGCTGCATAGTCAGCCCCCGTTTGTGCCTCCAGTGGCACCGTGGGATCTCAACGTGGTGTTGGATTTCCTGAAGTCGCATTGGGTTGAGCCACTTAAATCCGTGGAGCTACAATACCTCACGTGGAAAGTGGTCATGCTGTGGGCCTTGGCGTCGGCCAGGCGTGTATCAGAATTGGCGGCTTTGTCATGCAAAAGCCCTTATCTGTATTTTATATGGATAAGGCGGAATTGAGGACTCGTTCCCAATTCCTTCCTAAGGTGGTATCAGTTTTTCATGTGAACCAACCTCTTGTGGTGCCTGCGGCTACTTGGGACTTGGAGGATTCCAAGTTACTGGACGTAGTCAGGGCCCTGAAAAGTATATGTTTCCAGGACGGCTGGAGTCAGGAAAACTGACTCGCTATTTATCCTGTATGCACCCAACAAGCTGGGTGTTCCTGCTTCTAAGCAGACTATTGCTCGCTGGATCTGTAGCACGATTCAACTTGCACATTCTGCGGCTGGACTGCCGCACCCTAAATCTGTAAAAGCCCATTCCACGAGGAACGGGGCTCTTCTTGGGCGGCTGCCCGAGGAGTCTCGGCTTTACAAATTTGCCGAGCTGTTACTTGGTCGGGTTCAAACATTTTTGCAAGAGTCTACAAGTTTGATACCCTGGCTGAGGAGGACCTAGAGTTTGCTCATTCGGTGCTGCAGAGTCATCCGCACTCTCCCGCCCGTTTGGGAGCTTTGGTATAATCCCCATGGTCCTTACGGAGTCCCAGCATCCACTTAGGACGTCAGAGAAATAGATTTACCGGTGAGTAAAATCTTATTTTTGGTATATTACCCAGCCGTTCTCCCGGTCAGAGCATTGGCGTGGGTGTGTCATGCTCACAATGGTCACGATGGACAAAACTTTCTTACCCAACCCGTACAAACCATAGCATGGACTCCAGTATTGCCTCCTATCGCCCACTCCACGATGGCACCCACTCTCCTCCATCGGAAGATACGGTTGTTCCACTGTATCCTCTCCCCTGTCATTCACGCTTGCGTACAGTACGGACTTCCCACCTTGTTCCTCAAGCCCACTTGATGGCCATTGCAGGTCTGCCAGTTGGTTAGTAGGCTCCAGCCCTTCTCATGTCATTCAGAAGCAGTCTCGTTCAGAAGGAGACCACTGGTTCTATACTCGGCTCACACGTGACATGTGGAAGCGGTCATTGAGGAGAGATTTGTCACACTCTGAGACCTCTTTCCCACACTACAGGTCCTGCTACATACTGTCTCTACATTGTATAAGATACTTGTAGAAAAGAAGACAGCCGGCCTTCACCCAATGGTCTATCTATAATGGGTGCCGGGGAGGTAGTTATACTTACCTCATTACTGCTTCTAGACTCCACCCACAGTTCGACATGAAAGAAGAACAGAAATCAAGGGGAAAGCGATGCAGTGGCCATTTTCTCAGTGATTTGCTCACACGCAGTAGAGAGGTTCCAGGGAACAAGGTGTGGGTGCCATGTTGCCGGAGACCTATGCACACGCAGTAGACTGTGGCACAATAATGAGTCTACTGGGCTGCCAGAGAGGAAAGGGCCCACATGGAGGCTGCACGCAGGCCCCTCCCTTCAGCCCCCAGGTTTGCATAGGGAGAGGGATCTCCACAAAACCTTAGACATCGCCTTTTGGGAAAGGATCTTTACTCATGCTTCTGTACAAACCATGTTGGTCCAGGATGTCACACATCGGGATTCACAGCCCCATTACCTCATGCAGCGCTTTCTGGCCTCCGGAGGGCCACTGAAGACACCAGAGTGTAGAACATTGTCAATCAGACAGGTGGTTGGAATGTCCCCTGGTTCTTCACTCATGTCATTTATAACATTGAGTGGTCAGCGCGCCCATTAGTGGAAATTGAGAGAGGGGAAAGAAGGTGTTGTGGGATAGGATAAGGTTACGGGTATACAGATATGTTAAACTGTTTGTGTATGGATGTAGGTTTGAGGCAATGATCAATCTATGATGGTTTCTGTGACTCACTTTATTATAATATTGAGTGTTCGGATATATCTTGCAGGCTGCCCTTCTGTCAGCAACCTCCTTTAATGATTTAATGGTTCCTAATCACACCGTTCCTTCACCACTGTCAGGTGTGTCCTGCAGACCACCCTTTGCAAGGTATACCTTCCTAATGGTATACCAAAAATGAACCCCAGCTCAGGTAAATGTCAGGTGTACCCTGCGGGTCACCTTTACCATAGGTGTGGTGGGTGCCTATGTGTCCTCTGAAGCTGTGTCCTACTTTAATGTTCGGTGGGTATGACCAGTGCGGCGTCCCACCTACCAGTCCCCTCTCATGTGCAGCGCTGAGGTGTGTGGTCGTGGGCTGTGTGTTTCACACTTACCACCGGGGGCAGGTCTCAGCCTGCCGCCGGTGACCGCGTCTCTTCCTTCCACAACCTCAGGCTTCAGTCCTCTTCGTCAGTGTCCTCCGTCTCCTTTGGTCCGCGCGCTGCCCCAGCAGCCGCCGGTCTCCTCCGTCATGTCAGCAGTGCATGGGCGCCGCCATCTTGATTCCTATCAGCTGACACATCATTCTCCAATCTCCAGCTGCTATGTGATCAGCTGACTCTAGCAGCCTATCAATGCAGAGGGCGCCCTATTTAATGCTGGTTTGGAGTACAGATCAGCGCCAGAACAACTGCACTCCTGTAACCTGCTACTGGCTCCTGGTCTCCACTCCCTGGAGTGTCCTGGTTCCTAGTGTATTCCTGTTCCTGACTCCATTCTGCTAGTACTTGTATCCAGTATACGCTGCGCACTGCACACTGCTTTCATTCTACACAAACACCTACATTCATACTATGCAGTGCAATCCACACTGCACACTGCAGAATCCTCTCCATGCAGTGCAGAGTACTATAGTGTGCTAGCATCAATATCCATTTGTTGGTGTCCTACTCATGCTGCTCATTCCTTGCTCTGAGCAGCAGTGTGCGGGCTCTACACCTACCAGTGTCTGCTTCCACTATATACGGAGCCTCTACCACTTCTAGGTCCGCCCAGGACTGTGTGCGGGCTGTAGCCCTTCCTCACTGTATACCGGGCTTGTGGCTCTCTACCCTTGGTACTCAGTCTTCTCCATCTGCGGAGAAGCCTCATCAGGCCTCCAAGCTTCCTACATTCTCCAAATATCCAAGCCGTCTCTCCGGTTCCTGATCCAAGTTCACAAACCCCCAGACACCTGATGTGGGCGGGGCCAGGTGTTCACGAGAAAATGCAGCAATCCGGGGTCTGCGGAGAGGGCCAGAATTACGCAATTGGCGTCATTTATCCCCACTCCTCCATACGGCAACATGATTCCAGGAAGAGTAGGTAAGTATGCTTCACACCCATAGCTACATCAGGGCATCATTTCCAAATCCCGGGGAGCCAGCTCTCCCTATGTTTAGCCTGACCCGGGGCAGACGTTCACACCGCACCATTACCCAGCTCCCTCCTGGGTTCCACTCTGGTAGCTAGCAGGGTTGGACTCCCGGGAAACGTGACCTGGGATAGTTTTCTCAGACTCTTTCCCACAAAACTTGGACCCAGATTATAATCTTGATGAATAAGGTGTATACTATAGTGGGAGGAGCAGGGTCCCCAGCAACACAGAGTATATCAGGAGATGAGTGATGTGTCAGTGAGGACAGGGCTGCATGTGACAGGGGCAGTGACATGATGTGAGGAGGGGAATGGAGGCAGCAGGAAGCCACAGACTGAGAGTTATATAGTGGGAGGAGCAGGGTCTCCAGCAGCACAGAGTATATCAGGAGATGAGTGATGTGTCAGTGAGGACAGGGCTGCATGTGACAGGGGCAGTGACATGATGTGAGGAGGGGAATGGAGGCAGCAGGAAGCCACAGACTGAGAGTTATATAGTGGGAGGAGCAGGGTCTCCAGCAGCACAGAGTATATCAGGAGATGAGTGATGTGTCAGTGAGGACAGGGCTGCATGTGACAGGGGCAGTGACATGATGTGAGGAGGGGAATGGAGGCAGCAGGAAGCCACAGACTGAGAGTTATATAGTGGGAGGAGCAGGGTCCCCAGCACCACAGAGTACATCAGGAGATGAGGGATGTGTCAGTGAGGACAGGGCTGCATGTGACAGGGGCAGTGACATGATGTGAGGAGGGGAATGGAAGCAGCAGGAAGCCACAGACAGAGTTATATAGTGGGTGGAGAAGGGTCCCCAGCAGCACAGAGTATATCAGGAGATGAGTGGTGTGTCAGTGAGGACAGGACTGCATGTGACAGGGGCAGTGACATGATGTGAGGAGGGGAATGGAGGCAGCAGGAAGCCACAGACTGAGAGTTATATAGTGGGAGGAGCAGGGTCCCCAGCAGCACAGAGTATATCAGGAGATGAGTGACGTGTCAGTGAGGACAGGGCTGCATGTGACAGGGGCAGTGACATGATGTGAGGAGGGGAATGGAGACAGCAGGAAGCCACAGACTGAGAGTTATATAGTGGGAGGAGCAGGGTCCCCAGCAGCACAGAGTATATCAGGAGATGAGTGACGTGTCAGTGAGGACAGGGCTGCATGTGACAGGGGCAGTGACATGATGTGAGGAGGGGAATGGAGGCAGCAGGAAGCCACAGACTGAGAGTTATATAGTGGGAGGAGCAGAGTACCCAGCAGCACAGAGTATATCAGGAGATGAGTGATGTGTCAGTGAGGACAGGGCTGCATGTGACAGGTGCAGTGACATGATGTGAGGAGGGGAATGGAGGCAGCAGGAAGACACAGACTGAGAGTTATATAGTGGGAGGAGCAGGGGTCCCAGCAGCACAGAGTATATCAGGAGATGAGTGATGTGTCAGTGAGGACAGGGCTGCATGTGACAGGGGCAGTGACATGATGTGAGGAGGGGAATGGAGGCAGCAGGAAGCCACAGACTGAGAGTTATATAGTGGGAGGAGCAGGGTCCCCAGCAGCACAGAGTATATCAGGAGATGAGTGATGTGTCAGTGAGGACAGGGCTGCATGTGACAGGGGCAGTGACATGTACTGTCAGTGGGAGCGGGCACACTGAGCACATCGCAGAGACGGGCTGTACATGTACTGTCAGCGAGAGCAGGAACACTGAGCACATCGCAGAGACTGGCTGTACATGTACAGTCAGCGGGAGCGGGAACACTGAGCACCGCAGAGACTGGCTGTACATGTACTGTCAGCGGGAGCGGGAACACTGAGCACCGCAGAGACGGGCTGTACATGTACTGTCAGCGAGAGCAGGAACACTGAGCACATCGCAGAGACTGGCTGTACATGTACTGTCAGCGAGAGCAGGAACACTGAGCACATCGCAGAGACTGGCTGTACATGTACTGTCAGCGAGAGCAGGAACACTGAGCACATCGCAGAGACCGGCTGTACATGTACTGTCAGCGGGAGCGGGCACACTGAGCACATCGCAGAGACTGGCTGTACATGTACTGTCAGCGGGAGCAGGAACACTGAGCACATGGCAGAGACTGGCTGTACATGTACTGTCAGCGGGAGCAGGCACACTGAGCACATCGCAGAGACTGGCTGTACATGTACTGTCAGCGGGAGCAGGAACACTGAGCACATCGCAGAGACTGGCTGTACATGTACTGTCAGCGGGAGCAGGAACACTGAGCACATCGCAGAGACGGGCTGTACATGTACTGTCAGCGGGAGCAGGAACACTGAGCACATCGCAGAGACGGGCTGTACATGTACAGTCAGCGGGAGCAGGAACACTGAGCACATCGCAGAGACTGGCTGTACATGTACTGTCAGCGGGAGCAGGAACACTGAGCACATCGCAGAGACTGGCTGTACATGTACTGTCAGCGGGAGCGGGCACACTGAGCACATCGCAGAGACGGGCTGTACATGTACTGTCAGCGGGAGCAGGAACACTGAGCACATCGCAGAGACGGGCTGTACATGTACTGTCAGCGGGAGCAGGAACACTGAGCACATCGCAGAGACGGGCTGTACATGTACAGTCAGCGGGAGCAGGAACACTGAGCACATCGCAGAGACTGGCTGTACATGTACTGTCAGCGGGAGCAGGAACACTGAGCACATCGCAGAGACGGGCTGTACATGTACTGTCAGCGGGAGCAGGAACACTGAGCACATCGCAGAGACGGGCTGTACATGTACTGTCAGCGGGAGCAGGAACACTGAGCACATCGCAGAGACTGGCTGTACATGTACTGTCAGCGGGAGCAGGAACACTGAGCACATCGCAGAGACGGGCTGTACATGTACTGTCAGCGGGAGCAGGAACACTGAGCACATCGCAGAGACTGGCTGTACATGTACTGTCAGCGGGAGCAGGAACACTGAGCACATCGCAGAGACGGGCTGTACATGTACTGTCAGCGGGAGCAGGAACACTGAGCACATCGCAGAGACTGGCTGTACATGTACTGTCAGCGGGAGCAGGAACACTGAGCACATCGCAGAGACTGGCTGTACATGTACTGTCAGCGGGAGTGGGAACACTGAGCACATCGCAGAGACGGGCTGTACATGTACTGTCAGCGGGAGCAGGAACACTGAGCACATCGCAGAGACTGGCTGTACATGTACTGTCAGCGGGAGCAGGAACACTGAGCACATGGCAGAGACTGGCTGTACATGTACTGTCAGTGGGAGCAGGAACACTGAGCACATGGCAGAGACTGGCTGTACATGTACTGTCAGTGGGAGCAGGAACACTGAGCATATGGCAGAGACTGGCTGTACATGTACAGTCAGCGGGAGCGGGCACACTGAGCACATGGCAGAGACTGGCTGTACATGTACTGTCAGCGGGAGTAGGAACACTGAGCACATGGCAGAGACTGGCTGTACATGTACTGTCAGCGGGAGCAGGAACACTGAGCACATTGCAGAGACTGGCTGTACATGTACTGTCAGCTGGAGCAGGAACACTGAGCACATCGCAGAGATGGGCTGTACATGTACTGTCAGCGGGAGCAGGAACACTGAGCACATGGCAGAGACTGGCTGTACATGTACTGTCAGCGGGAGTGGGAACACTGAGCACATCGCAGAGACTGGCTGTACATGTACTGTCAGCGGGAGCAGGAACACTGAGCACATCGCAGAGACTGGCTGTACATGTACTGTCAGCGAGAGCAGGAACACTGAGCATATGGCAGAGACTGGCTGTACATGTACTGTCAGCGGGAGCAGGAACACTGAGCACATCGCAGAGACTGGCTGTACTTGTACTGTCAGCGGGAGCAGGAACACTGAGCACATGGCAGAGACGGGCTGTAGATGTACTGTCAGCGGGAGCAGGAACACTGAGCACATCGCAGAGACTGGCTGTACATGTACTGTCAGCGGTAGGGGGAACACTGAGCACATGGCAGAGACTGGCTGTACATGTACTGTCAGCGAGAGCAGGAACACTGAGCACATGGCAGAGACTGGCTGTACATGTACAGTCAGCGGGAGCAGGAACACTGAGCACATGGCATAGACTGGCTGTACATGTACTGTCAGCGGGAGCAGGAACACTGAGCACATGGCATAGACTGGCTGTACATGTACTGTCAGCGGGAGCGGACACACTGAGCACATCGCAGAGACGGGCTGTACATGTACTGTCAGCGGGAGCGGGCACACTGAGCACATCGCAGAGACTGGCTGTACATGTACTGTCAGCGGGAGCGGGCACACTGAGCACATCGCAGAGACTGGCTGTACATGTACTGTCAGCGAGAGCAGGAACACTGAGCACATTGCAGAGACTGGCTGTACATGTACTGTCAGCGGGAGCAGGAACACTGAGCACATCGCAGAGACAGGCTGTACATGTACAATCAGCGGGAGCAGGCACACTGAGCACATCGCAGAGACTGGCTGTACATGTACTGTCAGCGGTAGGGGGAACACTGAGCACATCGCAGAGACTGGCTGTACATGTACTGTCAGCGGGAGCAGGAACACTGAGCACATCGCAGAGATGGGCTGTACATGTACTGTCAGCGGGAGCAGGAACACTGAGCACATCGCAGAGACGGGCTGTACATGTACTGTCAGCGGGAGCAGGAACACTGAGCACATCGCAGAGACGGGCTGTACATGTACTGTCAGCGGGAGCAGGAACACTGAGCACATCGCAGAGACTGGCTGTACATGTACTGTCAGCGGGAGCGGGAACACTGAGCATATGGCAGAGACTGGCTGTACATGTACAGTCAGCGGGAGCGGGCACACTGAGCACATCGCAGAGACTGGCTGTACATGTACTGTCAGCGGTAGGGGGAACACTGAGCACATGGCAGAGACTGGCTGTACATGTACTGTCAGCGGGAGCAGGAACACTGAGCACATCGCAGAGACTGGCTGTACATGTACAGTCAGCGGGAGCAGGAACACTGAGCACATGGCATAGACTGGCTGTACATGTACTGTCAGCGGGAGCAGGAACACTGAGCACATGGCAGAGACTGGCTGTACATGTACTGTCAGCGGGAGCGGGCACACTGAGCACATCGCAGAGACTGGCTGTACATGTACTGTCAGCGGGAGCAGGAACACTGAGCACATCGCAGAGATGGGCTGTACATGTACTGTCAGCGGGAGCAGGAACACTGAGCACATCGCAGAGACGGGCTGTACATGTACTGTCAGCGGGAGCAGGAACACTGAGCACATCGCAGAGACGGGCTGTACATGTACTGTCAGCGGGAGCGGGCACACTGAGCACATCGCAGAGACGGGCTGTACATGTACTGTCAGCGAGAGCAGGAACACTGAGCACATCGCAGAGACTGGCTGTACATGTACTGTCAGTGGGAGCAGGAACACTGAGCACATCGCAGAGACTGGCTGTATATGTACTGTCAGCGGGATCAGGTACACTGAGCACATCGCAGAGACTGGCTGTACATGTACTGTCAGCGGGAGCAGGAACACTGAGCACATGGCAGAGACGGGCTGTACATGTACTGTCAGCGGGAGCGGGCACACTGAGCACATCGCAGAGACTGGCTGTACATGTACTGTCAGCGGGAGCGGGCACACTGAGCACATCGCAGAGACTGGCTGTACATGTACTGTCAGCTGGAGCAGGAACACTGAGCACATCGCAGAGATGGGCTGTACATGTACTGTCAGCGAGAGCAGGAACACTGAGCACATCGCAGAGACTGGCTGTACATGTACTGTCAGCGGGAGCAGGAACACTGAGCACATCGCAGAGACTGGCTGTACATGTACTGTCAGCGGGAGCAGGAACACTGAGCACATCGCAGAGACTGGCTGTACATGTACTGTCAGAGAGAGCAGGAACACTGAGCACATCGCAGAGACTGGCTGTACATGTACTGTCAGCGGGAGCGGGAACACTGAGCACATCGCAGAGACGGGCTGTACATGTACTGTCAGCGGGAGCAGGAACACTGAGCATATGGCAGAGACGGGCTGTACATGTACTGTCAGCGAGAGCGGGAACACTGAGCACATCGCAGAGACGGGCTGTACATGTACTGTCAGCGGGAGCAGGAACACTGAGCACATTGCAGAGACTGGCTGTACATGTACTGTCAGCGGGAGCAGGAACACTGAGCACATCGCAGAGACGGGCTGTACATGTACTGTCAGCGGGAGCAGGAACACTGAGCACATGGCAGAGACTGGCTGTACATGTACAGTCAGCGGGAGCGGGCACACTGAGCACATGGCAGAGACTGGCTGTACATGTACTGTCAGCGGGAGCAGGAACACTGAGCACATGGCAGAGACTGGCTGTACATGTACTGTCAGCGGGAGCAGGAACACTGAGCACATTGCAGAGACTGGCTGTACATGTACTGTCAGCGGGAGCAGGAACACTGAGCACATTGCAGAGACTGGCTGTATATGTACTGTCAGCGGGATCAGGTACACTGAGCACATCGCAGAGACTGGCTGTACATGTACTGTCAGCGGGAGCAGGAACACTGAGCATATGGCAAAGACTGGCTGTACATGTACTGTCAGCGGGAGCAGGAACACTGAGCACATCGCAGAGACTGGCTGTACATGTACTGTCAGCGGGAGCAGGAACACTGAGCATATGGCAGAGACGGGCTGTACATGTACTGTCAGCGGGAGCAGGAACACTGAGCACATCGCAGAGACTGGCTGTACATGTACTGTCAGCGGGAGCAGGAACACTGAGCACATCGCAGAGACTGGCTGTACATGTACTGTCAGCGGGAGCAGGAACACTGAGCATATGGCAGAGACTGGCTGTACATGTACTGTCAGCAGGAGCAGGAACACTGAGCACATGGCAGAGACGGGCTGTACATGTACTGTCAGCGAGAGCAGGAACACTGAGCACATCGCAGAGACTGGCTGTACATGTACAGTCAGCGGGAGCAGGAACACTGAGCACATCGCAGAGACTGGCTGTACATGTACTGTCAGCGGGAGCAGGAACACTGAGCACATGGCATAGACTGGCTGTACATGTACTGTCAGCGGGAGCAGGAACACTGAGCACATGGCATAGACTGGCTGTACATGTACTGTCAGCGGGAGCAGGAACACTGAGCACATCGCAGAGACTGGCTGTACATGTACAGTCAGCGGGAGCGGGCACACTGAGCACATCGCAGAGACGGGCTGTACATGTACTGTCAGCGGGAGCGGGCACACTGAGCACATCGCAGAGACTGGCTGTACATGTACTGTCAGCGGGAGCGGGCACACTGAGCACATCGCAGAGACTGGCTGTACATGTACTGTCAGCGAGAGCAGGAACACTGAGCACATCGCAGAGACTGGCTGTACATGTACTGTCAGCGAGAGCAGGAACACTGAGCACATCGCAGAGACTGGCTGTACATGTACTGTCAGCGGGAGCAGGAACACTGAGCATATGGCAGAGACTGGCTGTACATGTACTGTCAGCGGGAGCAGGAACACTGAGCACATGGCAGAGACGGGCTGTACATATACTGTCAGCGGGAGCAGGAACACTGAGCACATCGCAGAGACTGGCTGTACATGTACTGTCAGCGGTAGGGGGAACACTGAGCACATGGCAGAGACTGGCTGTACATGTACTGTCAGCGAGAGCAGGAACACTGAGCACATGGCAGAGACTGGCTGTACATGTACAGTCAGCGGGAGCAGGAACACTGAGCACATCGCAGAGACTGGCTGTACATGTACTGTCAGCGGGAGCAGGAACACTGAGCACATGGCATAGACTGGCTGTACATGTACTGTCAGCGGGAGCAGGAACACTGAGCACATGGCATAGACTGGCTGTACATGTACTGTCAGCGGGAGCGGGCACACTGAGCACATCGCAGAGACGGGCTGTACATGTACTGTCAGCGGGAGCGGGCACACTGAGCACATCGCAGAGACTGGCTGTACATGTACTGTCAGCGGGAGCAGGAACACTGAGCACATGGCAGAGACTGGCTGTACATGTACTGTCAGCGGGAGCGGGCACACTGAGCACATCGCAGAGACAGGCTGTACATGTACAGTCAGCGGGAGCAGGCACACTGAGCACATCGCAGAGACTGGCTGTACATGTACTGTCAGCGGGAGCAGGAACACTGAGCACATGGCAGAGACTGGCTGTACTTGTACTGTCAGCGGTAGGGGGAACACTGAGCGCATCGCAGAGACTGGCTGTACATGTACTGTCAGCGGGAGCGGGCACACTGAGCACATCGCAGAGACTGGCTGTACATGTACTGTCAGCGAGAGCGGGAACACTGAGCACATCGCAGAGACTGGCTGTACATGTACTGTCAGCGAGAGCAGGAACACTGAGCACATCGCAGAGACTGGCTGTACATGAACTGTCAGCGAGAGCAGGAACACTGAGCACATCGCAGAGACTGGCTGTACATGTACTGTCAGCGTGAGCAGGAACACTGAGCACATCGCAGGGACTGGCTGTACATGTACGGTCAGCGGTAGCGGGAACACTGAGCACATCGCAGAGACTGGCTGTACATGTACTGTCAGCGGAAGCAGGAACACTGAGCACATCGCAGAGACAGGCTGTACATGTACAGTCAGCGGGAGCAGGCACACTGAGCACATCGCAGAGACTGGCTGTACATGTACTGTCAGCGGGAGCAGGAACACTGAGCACATGGCAGAGACTGGCTGTACATGTACAGTCAGCGGGAGCGTCAGCGGGAGCGGGAACACTGAGCACATGGCAGAGACTGGCTGTACATGTGCTGTCAGCGGTAGGGGAACACTGAGCACATGGCAGAGACTCGCTGTACATGTACTGTCAGCGGTAAGGGGAACACTGAGCACATCGCAGAGACGGGCTGTACATGTACGGTCAGTGGGAGCGGGAACTCTGAGCACATCGCAGCGACTGGCTGTACATGTACAGTCAGCGGGAGCGAGCACACTGAGCACATCGCAGAGACTGGCTGTACATGTACTGTCAGCGGGAGCGGGAACACTGAGCACATCGCAGAGACTGGCTGTACATGTACTGTCAGCGGGAGCGGGAACACTGAGCACATCGCAGAGACTGGCTGTACATGTACAGTCAGCGGGAGCGAGCACACTGAGCACATCGCAGAGACCGGCTGTACATGTACTGTCAGCGGGAGCGGGAACACTGAGCACATCGCAGAGACTGGCTGTACATGTACTGTCAGCGGGAGCAGAAATACTGAGCACATTGCACATGTACTGTCAGTGGGAGCAGGAACACTGAGCATATGGCAGAGACTGGCTGTACATGTACTGTCAGCGGGAGCAGGAACACTGAGCACATCGCAGAGACTGGCTGTACATGTACTGTCAGTGGTAGGGGGAACACTGAGCACATCGCAGAGACTGGCTGTACATGTACTGTCAGCGGGAGCAGGAACACTGAGCACATCGCAGAGACTGGCTGTACATGTACTGTCAGCGGTAGGGGGAACACTGAGCACATTGCAGAGACTGGCTGTACATGTACTGTCAGCGAGAGCAGGAACACTGAGCACATGGCAGAGACTGGCTGTACATGTACTGTCAGCGGTAGGGGGAACACTGAGCACATTGCAGAGACTGGCTGTACATGTACTGTCAGCGAGAGCAGGAACACTGAGCACATGGCAGAGACTGGCTGTACATGTACAGTCAGCAGGAGCAGGCACACTGAGCACATGGCAGAGACTGGCAGTACATGTACTGTCAGCGGTAGGGGGAACACTGAGCACATCGCAGAGACTGGCTGTACATGTACTGTCAGCGGGAGTGGGAAAACTGAGCACATCGCAGAGACAGGCTGTACATGTACTGTCAGCGGGAGCGGGCACACTGAGCACATCGCAGAGACTGGCTGTACATGTACTGTCAGCGGGAGCAGGAACACTGAGCACATCGCAGAGACGGGCTGTACATGTACTGTCAGCGAGAGCAGGAACACTGAGCACATCGCACATGTACTGTCAGCGAGAGCAAGAACACTGAGCACATCGCAGAGACGGGCTGTACATGTACTGTCAGCGGGAGCGGGCACACTGAGCACATCGCAGAGATGGGTTGTACATGTACTGTCAGCGGGAGCAGGAATACTGAGCACATCGCACATGTACTGTCAGCAGGAGCAGGAACACTGAGCACATCGCAGAGACTGGCTGTACATGTACTGTCAGCGGAAGCAGGAACACTGAGCACATCGCAGAGACGGGCTGTGCATGTACTGTCAGCGGGAGCGGGCACACTGAGCACATCGCAGAAACTGGCTGTACATGTACTGTCAGCGGGAGCAGGAACACTGAGCACATGGCAGGGACTGGCTGTACATGTACAGTCAGCGGGAGCAGGAACACTGAGCACATGGCAGAGACTGGCTGTACATGTACTGTCAGCGGTAGGGGAACACTGAGCACATGGCAGAGACTCGCTGTACATGTACTGTCAGCGGTAAGGGGAACACTGAGCACATCGCAGAGACGGGCTGTACATGTACGGTCAGTGGGAGCGGGAACACTGAGCACATCGCAGCGACTGGCTGTACATGTACAGTCAGCGGGAGCGAGCACACTGAGCACATCGCAGAGACTGGCTGTACATGTACTGTCAGCGGGAGCGGGAACACTGAGCACATCGCAGAGACTGGCTGTACATGTACTGTCAGCGGGAGCGGGAACACTGAGCACATCGCAGAGACTGGCTGTACATGTACAGTCAGCGGGAGCGAGCACACTGAGCACATCGCAGAGACCGGCTGTACATGTACTGTCAGCGGGAGCGGGAACACTGAGCATATGGCAGAGACTGGCTGTACATGTACTGTCAGCGGGAGCAGGAACACTGAGCACATGGCAGAGACGGGCTGTACATATACTGTCAGCGGGAGCAGGAACACTGAGCACATCGCAGAGACTGGCTGTACATGTACTGTCAGCGGTAGGGGGAACACTGAGCACATTGCAGAGACTGGCTGTACATGTACTGTCAGCGGGAGCGGGAACACTGAGCACATCGCAGAGACTGGCTGTACATGTACTGTCAGCGGGAGCAGAAATACTGAGCACATCGCACATGTACTGTCAGTGGGAGCAGGAACACTGAGCATATGGCAGAGACTGGCTGTACATGTACTGTCAGTGGTAGGGGGAACACTGAGCACATCGCAGAGACTGGCTGTACATGTACTGTCAGCGGGAGCAGGAACACTGAGCACATCGCAGAGACTGGCTGTACATGTACTGTCAGTGGTAGGGGGAACACTGAGCACATCGCAGAGACTGGCTGTACATGTACTGTCAGCGGGAGCAGGAACACTGAGCACATCGCAGAGACTGGCTGTACATGTACTGTCAGCGGTAGGGGGAACACTGAGCACATTGCAGAGACTGGCTGTACATGTACTGTCAGCGAGAGCAGGAACACTGAGCACATGGCAGAGACTGGCTGTACATGTACTGTCAGCAGGAGCGGGCACATTGAGCACATCGCAGAAACTGGCTGTACATGTACTGTCAGTGGGAGCAGGAACACTGAGCACATCGCAGAGACTGGCTGTACATGTACTGTCAGCGGGAGCAGGAACACTGAGCACATCGCAGAGACGGGCTGTACATGTACTGTCAGCGGAAGCAGGAACACTGAGCACATCGCAGAGACGGGCTGTGCATGTACTGTCAGCGGGAGCGGGCACACTGAGCACATGGCAGAGACTGGCTGTACATGTACAGTCAGCGGGAGCAGGAACACTGAGCACATGGCAGAGACTGGCTGTACATGTACTGTCAGCGGTAGGGGGAACACTGAGCACATCGCAGAGACTGGCTGTACATGTACTGTCAGCGGGAGTGGGAACACTGAGCACATCGCAGAGACTGGCTGTACATGTACTGTCAGCGGGAGCAGGCACACTGAGCACATCGCAGAGACTGGCTGTACATGTACTGTCAGCGGGAGCAGGAACACTGAGCACATCGCAGAGACTGGCTGTACATGTACTGTCAGCGGGAGCAGGAACACTGAGCACATCGCAGAGACTGGCTGTACATGTACTGTCAGCGGGAGCAGGAACACTGAGCACATTGCAGAGACGGGCTGTACATGTACTGTCAGCGGGAGCAGGAACACTGAGCACATCGCAGAGACTGGCTGTACATGTACTGTCAGCGGGAGCAGGAACACTGAGCACATCGCAGAAACTGGCTGTACATGTACTGTCAGCGAGAGCAGGAACACTGAGCACCGCAGAGACTGGCTGTACATGTACTGTCAGCGGGAGCAGGAACACTGAGCACATCGCAGAGACGGGCTGTACATGTACTGTCAGTGGGAGCAGGAACACTGAGCACATGGCAGAGACTGGCTGTACATGTACAGTCAGCGGGAGCAGGAACACTGAGCACATCGCAGAGACTGGCTGTACATGTACTGTCAGCTGGAGCAGGAACACTGAGCACATCGCAGAGACTGGCTGTACATGTACTGTCAGCGAGAGCAGGAACACTGAGCACATCGCAGAGATGGGTTGTACATGTACAGTCAGCGGGAGCAGGAACACTGAGCACATTGCAGAGACTGGCTGTACATGTACTGTCAGCGGGAGCAGGAACACTGAGCACATGGCAGAGACTGGCTGTACATGTACTGTCAGCAGGAGCAGGAACACTGAGCACATCGCAGAGACGGGCTGTGCATGTACTGTCAGCGGGAGCGGGCACACTGAGCACATCGCAGAAACTGGCTGTACATGTACTGTCAGCGAGAGCAGGAACACTGAGCACATGGCAGAGACTGGCTGTACATGTACTGTCAGCGGTAGGGGAACACTGAGCACATGGCAGAGACTGGCTGTACATGTACTGTCAGCGGTAAGGGGAACACTGAGCACATCGCAGAGACGGGCTGTACATGTACGGTCAGTGGGAGCGGGAACACTGAGCACATCGCAGCGACTGGCTGTACATGTACAGTCAGCGGGAGCGAGCACACTGAGCACATCGCAGAGACTGGCTGTACATGTACTGTCAGCGGTAGGGGGAACACTGAGCACATTGCAGAGACTGGCTGTACATGTACTGTCAGCGAGAGCAGGAACACTGAGCACATGGCAGAGACTGGCTGTACATGTACAGTCAGCAGGAGCAGGAACACTGAGCACATGGCAGAGACTGGCAGTACATGTACTGTCAGCGGTAGGGGGAACACTGAGCACATCGCAGAGACTGGCTGTACATGTACTGTCAGCGGGAGCAGGAACACTGAGCACATGGCAGAGACTGGCTGTACATGTACAGTCAGCAGGAGCAGGAACACTGAGCACATGGCAGAGACTGGCAGTACATGTACTGTCAGCGGTAGGGGGAACACTGAGCACATCGCAGAGACTGGCTGTACATGTACTGTCAGCGGGAGCAGGAACACTGAGCACATGGCAGAGACGGGCTGTACATGTACTGTCAGCGGTAGGGGGAACACTGAGCACATTGCAGAGACTGGCTGTACATGTACTGTCAGCGAGAGCAGGAACACTGAGCACATGGCAGAGACTGGCTGTACATGTACAGTCAGCAGGAGCAGGAACACTGAGCACATGGCAGAGACTGGCTGTACATGTACTGTCAGCGGGAGCAGGAACACTGAGCACATCGCAGAGACTGGCTGTACATGTACTGTCAGCGGGAGCAGGAACACTGAGCACATCGCAGAGACGGGCTGTACATGTACTGTCAGCGGGAGCAGGAACACTGAGCACATCGCAGAGACGGGCTGTACATGTACTGTCAGCGAGAGCAGGAACACTGAGCACATCGCACATGTACTGTCAGCGAGAGCAAGAACACTGAGCATATGGCAGAGACTGGCTGTACATGTACTGTCAGCGGGAGCGGGCACACTGAGCACATCGCAGAGATGGGTTGTACATGTACTGTCAGCGGGAGCAGGAATACTGAGCACATCGCACATGTACTGTCAGCGGGAGCAGGAACACTGAGCACATCGCAGAGACTGGCTGTACATGTACTGTCAGCGGAAGCAGGAACACTGAGCACATCGCAGAGACGGGCTGTGCATGTACTGTCAGCGGGAGCGGGCACACTGAGCACATCGCAGAAACTGGCTGTACATGTACTGTCAGCGGGAGCAGGAACACTGAGCACATGGCAGGGACTGGCTGTACATGTACAGTCAGCGGGAGCGTCAGCGGGAGCAGGAACACTGAGCACATGGCAGAGACTGGCTGTACATGTACTGTCAGCGGTAGGGGAACACTGAGCACATGGCAGAGACTCGCTGTACATGTACTGTCAGCGGTAAGGGGAACACTGAGCACATCGCAGAGACGGGCTGTACATGTACGGTCAGTGGGAGCGAGCACACTGAGCACATCGCAGAGACTGGCTGTACATGTACTGTCAGCGGGAGCGGGAACACTGAGCACATCGCAGAGACTGGCTGTACATGTACTGTCAGCGGGAGCGGGAACACTGAGCACATCGCAGAGACTGGCTGTACATGTACTGTCAGCGGGAGCAGGAACACTGAGCACATGGCAGAGACTGGCTGTACATGTACAGTCAGCAGGAGCAGGAACACTGAGCACATGGCAGAGACTGGCTGTACATGTACTGTCAGCGGGAGCGGGAACACTGAGCACATCGCAGAGACTGGCTGTACATGTACAGTCAGCGGGAGCGAGCACACTGAGCACATCGCAGAGACTGGCTGTACATGTACTGTCAGCGGGAGCGGGAACACTGAGCACATCGCAGAGACTGGCTGTACATGTACTGTCAGCGGGAGCGGGAACACTGAGCACATCGCAGAGACTGGCTGTACATGTACTGTCAGCGGGAGCAGGAACACTGAGCACATGGCAGAGACTGGCTGTACATGTACAGTCAGCAGGAGCAGGAACACTGAGCACATGGCAGAGACTGGCTGTACATGTACTGTCAGCGGGAGCGGGAACACTGAGCACATCGCAGAGACTGGCTGTACATGTACTGTCAGCGGGAGCGGGAACACTGAGCACATGGCAGAGACTGGCTGTACATGTACTGTCAGCGGGAGCGGGCACACTGAGCACATCGCAGAGACAGGCTGTACATGTACTGTCAGTGGGAGCAGGAACACTGAGCACATCGCAGAGACTGGCTGTACATGTACTGTCAGCGGGAGCAGGAACACTGAGCACATCGCAGAGACTGGCTGTACATGTACTGTCAGCGGGAGCGGGAACACTGAGCACATCGCAGAGACTGGCTGTACATGTACTGTCAGCGGGAGCAGAAATACTGAGCACATCGCACATGTACTGTCAGCGGGAGCAGGAACACTGAGCACATCGCAGAGACTGGCTGTACATGTACTGTCAGCGGTAGGGGGAACACTGAGCACATTGCAGAGACTGGCTGTACATGTACTGTCAGCGGGAGCAGGAACACTGAGCACATGGCAGAGACTGGCTGTACATGTACTGTCAGCGGGAGCGGGCACACTGAGCACATCGCAGAGACAGGCTGTACATGTACTGTCAGTGGGAGCAGGAACACTGAGCACATCGCAGAGACTGGCTGTACATGTACTGTCAGCGGGAGCAGGAACACTGAGCACATCGCAGAGACGGGCTGTACATGTACTGTCAGCGGGAGTGGGAACACTGAGCACATCGCAGAGACGGGCTGTACATGTACTGTCAGCGGGAGCAGGAACACTGAGCACATCGCAGAGACGGGCTGTACATGTACTGTCAGCGGGAGTGGGAACACTGAGCACATCGCAGAGATGGGCTGTACATGTACTGTCAGCGGGAGCAGGAACACTGAGCACATCGCAGAGACTGGCTGTACATGTACTGTCAGCGAGAGCAGGAACACTGAGCATATGGCAGAGACTGGCTGTACATGTACTGTCAGCTGGAGCAGGAACACTGAGCACATCGCAGAGACTGGCTGTACATGTACTGTCAGCGGGAGTGGGAACACTGAGCACATCGCAGAGACGGGCTGTACATGTACTGTCAGCGGGAGCAGGAACACTGAGCACATGGCAGAGACTGGCTGTACATGTACAGTCAGCGGGAGCAGGAACACTGAGCACATCGCAGAGACTGGCTGTACATGTACTGTCAGCGGGAGCAGGAACACTGAGCACATGGCAGAGACTGGCTGTACATGTACTGTCAGCGGGAGCAGGAACACTGAGCACATGGCAGAGACTGGCTGTACATGTACTGTCAGCGGGAACAGGAACACTGAGCACATGGCAGAGACTGGCTGTACATGTACTGTCAGCGGGAGCAGGAACACTGAGCACATGGCAGAGACTGGCTGTACATGTACTGTCAGCGGGAGTGGGAACACTGAGCACATCGCAGAGACTGGCTGTACATGTACTGTCAGCGGGAGTGGGAACACTGAGCACATCGCAGAGACTGGCTGTACATGTACTGTCAGTGGGAGCAGGAACACTGAGCACATTGCAGAGACTGGCTGTACATGTACTGTCAGCGGGAGTGGGAACACTGAGCACATCGCAGAGACTGGCTGTACATGTACTGTCAGTGGGAGCAGGAACACTGAGCACATGGCAGAGACTGGCTGTACATGTACAGTCAGCGGGAGCAGGAACACTGAGCACATCGCAGAGACGGGCTGTACATGTACTGTCAGTGGGAGCAGGAACACTGAGCACATGGCAGAGACTGGCTGTACATGTACAGTCAGCGGGAGCAGGAACACTGAGCACATCGCAGAGACGGGCTGTACATGTACAGTCAGCGGGAGTGGGAACACTGAGCACATCGCAGAGACTGGCTGTACATGTACAGTCAGCGGGAGCGGGAACACTGAGCACCGCAGAGACTGGCTGTACATGTACTGTCAGTGGGAGCAGGAACACTGAGCACATGGCAGAGACTGGCTGTACATGTACAGTCAGCGGGAGCAGGCACACTGAGCACATTGCAGAGACTGGCTGTACATGTACAGTCAGCGGGAGCAGGAACACTGAGCACATCGCAGAGACTGGCTGTACATGTACTGTCAGCGGGAGCAGGAACACTGAGCACATCGCAGAGACTGGCTGTACATGTACTGTCAGCGAGAGCAGGAACACTGAGCACATCGCAGAGACTGGCTGTACATGTACTGTCAGCGGGAGCGGGAACACTGAGCACATCGCAGAGACTGGCTGTACATGTACTGTCAGCGGGAGCAGGAACACTGAGCACATCGCAGAGACTGGCTGTACATGTACTGTCAGCGAGAGCAGGAACACTGAGCACATCGCAGAGACTGGCTGTACATGTACTGTCAGCGGGAGCAGGAACACTGAGCACATCGCAGAGACGGGCTGTACATGTACTGTCAGCGGGAGCAGGAACACTGAGCACATCGCAGAGACGGGCTGTACATGTACTGTCAGCGGGAGCAGGAACACTGAGCACATCGCAGAGACTGGCTGTACATGTACTGTCAGCGGGAGCAGGAACACTGAGCACATTGCAGAGACGGGCTGTACATGTACTGTCAGCGGGAGCAGGAACACTGAGCACATCGCAGAGACTGGCTGTACATGTACTGTCAGCGGGAGCAGGAACACTGAGCACATCGCAGAGACTGGCTGTACATGTACTGTCAGCGGGAGTGGGAACACTGAGCACATCGCAGAGACGGGCTGTACATGTACTGTCAGCGGGAGCAGGAACACTGAGCACATCGCAGAGACTGGCTGTACATGTACTGTCAGCGAGAGCAGGAACACTGAGCACATCGCAGAGACTGGCTGTACATGTACTGTCAGCGGGAGCAGGAACACTGAGCACATCGCAGAGACTGGCTGTACATGTACTGTCAGCGGGAGCAGGAACACTGAGCACATCGCAGAGACTGGCTGTACATGTACTGTCAGCGGGAGCAGGAACACTGAGCACATCGCAGAGACTGGCTGTACATGTACTGTCAGCGGGAGCAGGAACACTGAGCACATCGCAGAGACGGGCTGTACATGTACTGTCAGCGGGAGCAGGAACACTGAGCACATCGCAGAGACGGGCTGTACATGTACTGTCAGCGAGAGCAGGAACACTGAGCACATCGCACATGTACTGTCAGCGAGAGCAAGAACACTGAGCATATGGCAGAGACTGGCTGTACATGTACTGTCAGCGGGAGCGGGCACACTGAGCACATCGCAGAGATGGGTTGTACATGTACTGTCAGCGGGAGCAGGAATACTGAGCACATCGCACATGTACTGTCAGCGGGAGCAGGAACACTGAGCACATGGCAGAGACTGGCTGTACATGTACTGTCAGCGGGAGCGGGAACACTGAGCACATCGCAGAGACTGGCTGTACATGTACTGTCAGCGGGAGCGGGAACACTGAGCACATGGCAGAGACTGGCTGTACATGTACTGTCAGCGGGAGCGGGCACACTGAGCACATCGCAGAGACAGGCTGTACATGTACTGTCAGTGGGAGCAGGAACACTGAGCACATCGCAGAGACTGGCTGTACATGTACTGTCAGCGGGAGCAGGAACACTGAGCACATCGCAGAGACTGGCTGTACATGTACTGTCAGCGGGAGCGGGAACACTGAGCACATCGCAGAGACTGGCTGTACATGTACTGTCAGCGGGAGCAGGAACACTGAGCACATCGCAGAGACTGGCTGTACATGTACTGTCAGCGGTAGGGGGAACACTGAGCACATTGCAGAGACTGGCTGTACATGTACTGTCAGCGGGAGCAGGAACACTGAGCACATGGCAGAGACTGGCTGTACATGTACTGTCAGCGGGAGCGGGCACACTGAGCACATCGCAGAGACAGGCTGTACATGTACTGTCAGTGGGAGCAGGAACACTGAGCACATCGCAGAGACTGGCTGTACATGTACTGTCAGCGGGAGCAGGAACACTGAGCACATCGCAGAGACGGGCTGTACATGTACTGTCAGCGGGAGTGGGAACACTGAGCACATCGCAGAGACGGGCTGTACATGTACTGTCAGCGGGAGCAGGAACACTGAGCACATCGCAGAGACGGGCTGTACATGTACTGTCAGCGGGAGTGGGAACACTGAGCACATCGCAGAGATGGGCTGTACATGTACTGTCAGCGGGAGCAGGAACACTGAGCACATCGCAGAGACTGGCTGTACATGTACTGTCAGCGAGAGCAGGAACACTGAGCATATGGCAGAGACTGGCTGTACATGTACTGTCAGCTGGAGCAGGAACACTGAGCACATCGCAGAGACTGGCTGTACATGTACTGTCAGCGGGAGTGGGAACACTGAGCACATCGCAGAGACGGGCTGTACATGTACTGTCAGCGGGAGCAGGAACACTGAGCACATGGCAGAGACTGGCTGTACATGTACAGTCAGCGGGAGCAGGAACACTGAGCACATCGCAGAGACTGGCTGTACATGTACTGTCAGCGGGAGCAGGAACACTGAGCACATGGCAGAGACTGGCTGTACATGTACTGTCAGCGGGAGCAGGAACACTGAGCACATGGCAGAGACTGGCTGTACATGTACTGTCAGCGGGAACAGGAACACTGAGCACATGGCAGAGACTGGCTGTACATGTACTGTCAGCGGGAGCAGGAACACTGAGCACATGGCAGAGACTGGCTGTACATGTACTGTCAGCGGGAGTGGGAACACTGAGCACATCGCAGAGACTGGCTGTACATGTACTGTCAGCGGGAGTGGGAACACTGAGCACATCGCAGAGACTGGCTGTACATGTACTGTCAGTGGGAGCAGGAACACTGAGCACATTGCAGAGACTGGCTGTACATGTACTGTCAGCGGGAGCAGGAACACTGAGCACATCGCAGAGACTGGCTGTACATGTACTGTCAGCGGGAGCAGGAACACTGAGCACATGGCAGGGACTGGCTGTACATGTACTGTCAGCGAGAGCAGGAACACTGAGCACATCGCAGAGACTGGCTGTACATGTACTGTCAGCGGGAGTGGGAACACTGAGCACATCGCAGAGACTGGCTGTACATGTACTGTCAGCGGGAGTGGGAACACTGAGCACATCGCAGAGACTGGCTGTACATGTACTGTCAGTGGGAGCAGGAACACTGAGCACATTGCAGAGACTGGCTGTACATGTACTGTCAGCGGGAGCAGGAACACTGAGCACATCGCAGAGACTGGCTGTACATGTACTGTCAGCGGGAGCAGGAACACTGAGCACATGGCAGGGACTGGCTGTACATGTACTGTCAGCGAGAGCAGGTACACTGAGCACATCGCAGAGACGGGCTGTACATGTACTGTCAGCGGGAGTGGGAACACTGAGCACATCGCAGAGACTGGCTGTACATGTACTGTCAGCGGGAGCAAGAACACTGAGCACATCGCAGAGACGGGCTGTACATGTACTGTCAGCGGTAAGGGGAACACTGAGCACATCGCAGAGACTGGCTGTACATGTACTGTCAGTGGGAGCAGGAACACTGAGCACATGGCAGAGACTGGCTGTACATGTACAGTCAGCGGGAGCAGGAACACTGAGCACATCGCAGAGACGGGCTGTACATGTACTGTCAGTGGGAGCAGGAACACTGAGCACATGGCAGAGACTGGCTGTACATGTACAGTCAGCGGGAGCAGGAACACTGAGCACATCGCAGAGACGGGCTGTACATGTACTGTCAGTGGGAGCAGGAACACTGAGCACATGGCAGAGACTGGCTGTACATGTACAGTCAGCGGGAGCAGGAACACTGAGCACATCGCAGAGACTGGCTGTACATGTACAGTCAGCGGGAGTGGGAACACTGAGCACATCGCAGAGACTGGCTGTACATGTACAGTCAGCGGGAGCGGGAACACTGAGCACCGCAGAGACTGGCTGTACATGTACTGTCAGTGGGAGCAGGAACACTGAGCACATGGCAGAGACTGGCTGTACATGTACAGTCAGCGGGAGCAGGCACACTGAGCACATTGCAGAGACTGGCTGTACATGTACAGTCAGCGGGAGCAGGAACACTGAGCACATCGCAGAGACTGGCTGTACATGTACTGTCAGCGGGAGCAGGAACACTGAGCACATCGCAGAGACTGGCTGTACATGTACTGTCAGCGAGAGCAGGAACACTGAGCACATCGCAGAGACTGGCTGTACATGTACTGTCAGCGGGAGCGGGAACACTGAGCACATCGCAGAGACGGGCTGTACATGTACTGTCAGCGGGAGCAGGAACACTGAGCACATCGCAGAGACTGGCTGTACATGTACTGTCAGCGGGAGCAGGAACACTGAGCACATCGCAGAGACTGGCTGTACATGTACAGTCAGCGGGAGCAGGAACACTGAGCACATCGCAGAGACTGGCTGTACATGTACTGTCAGCGGGAGCAGGAACACTGAGCACATGGCAGAGACTGGCTGTACATGTACTGTCAGCGGGAGCAGGAACACTGAGCACATCGCAGAGACTGGCTGTACATGTACTGTCAGCGGGAGCAGGAACACTGAGCACATCGCAGAGACTGGCTGTACATGTACTGTCAGCGAGAGCAGGAACACTGAGCACATCGCAGAGACTGGCTGTACATGTACTGTCAGTGGGAGCGGGCACACTGAGCACATCGCAGAGACTGGCTGTACATGTACTGTCAGCGGGAGCAGGAACACTGAGCACATCGCAGAGACTGGCTGTACATGTACTGTCAGCGGGAGCAGGAACACTGAGCACATGGCAGAGACTGGCTGTACATGTACTGTCAGCGGGAGCGGGAACACTGAGCACATCGCAGAGACTGGCTGTACATGTACTGTCAGCGGGAGCAGGAACACTGAGCACATCGCAGAGACGGGCTGTACATGTACTGTCAGCGGGAGCAGGAACACTGAGCACATCGCAGAGACTGGCTGTACATGTACTGTCAGCGGGAGCAGGAACACTGAGCACATTGCAGAGACGGGCTGTACATGTACTGTCAGCGGGAGCAGGAACACTGAGCACATCGCAGAGACTGGCTGTACATGTACTGTCAGCGGGAGCAGGAACACTGAGCACATCGCAGAGACTGGCTGTACATGTACTGTCAGCGGGAGTGGGAACACTGAGCACATCGCAGAGACGGGCTGTACATGTACTGTCAGCGGGAGCAGGAACACTGAGCACATCGCAGAGACTGGCTGTACATGTACTGTCAGCGAGAGCAGGAACACTGAGCACATCGCAGAGACTGGCTGTACATGTACTGTCAGCGGGAGCAGGAACACTGAGCACATCGCAGAGACTGGCTGTACATGTACTGTCAGCGGGAGCAGGAACACTGAGCACATCGCAGAGACTGGCTGTACATGTACTGTCAGCGGGAGCAGAAACACTGAGCACATCGCAGAGACTGGCTGTACATGTACTGTCAGCGGGAGCAGGAACACTGAGCACATCGCAGAGACGGGCTGTACATGTACTGTCAGCGGGAGCAGGAACACTGAGCACATCGCAGAGACCGGCTGTACATGTACTGTCAGCGGGAGCGGGCACACTGAGCACATCGCAGAGACGGGCTGTACATGTACTGTCAGCGGGAGCGGGCACACTGAGCACATCGCAGAGACTGGCTGTACATGTACTGTCAGCGGGAGCAGGAATACTGAGCACATCGCAGAGACGGGCTGTACATGTACTGTCAGCGGGAGCAGGAATACTGAGCACATCGCAGAGACGGGCTGTACATGTACTGTCAGCGGGAGCGGGCACACTGAGCACATCGCAGAGACTGGCTCTCTCTCACTGCAGGTTCTATAAGAATCGTATACTGTAATGCTAATATCGCTCCCAGGTCACATTGCCACTGCATTTCTTAGTAAATGGGCCCCTTAGTATATCGCCCGAATTGGCTGAACCCGTTATACGTCACAACAAAGCGTTAATTCAACTGCAACTTTATTTATAAAATAAAGATAACACTTGCAAAAGGGTTTTATAACCTAGCACCAATATAGCACCAGTTAACCAGTCCCCATGGCTTAAGAGTATAACAATGTTTTCTAGAAGTGGTCCCCTTCGGGAGGGGTTACAGGTGTATTGGACAGTAACTGCCGCAGAGACACAGTCCCAGGACCACCAAGGGGGGTGGGAGATGCTGGGGCTGGCCGCGTTGCCATTTACCTCTCTTCTCCTTCACAGTGAATGGCTTCTATTTGGCCGGCACAAACATTGGTGGTGAAATTCCCGACTGAATCCTAAGGAAATAATCTGATATCAGGGAAATTAGAGCCATTGGGATCTGTAGTTACTGTAGCGCCAGGTCTGTATCGCTGGACCTATCCGCTCCGCGTGGATGCCTCGAGACGTCACTGTAATATAATGCAGCTGAATCGATGTTTGGAGTTGATCCCGCTGATTAGTGACCCGCTGTAGCACTGTGCACCCATTACTGGACCCCCATGGGCCATTGTAGGGGTAGAGGCAGATAGTACTGCACGGCTGTGCGGGGCTGATACATATTACATTAGCCCTCATGGGGCCATTCTCATTACAGGCATTCTGCTCTATCTCTGCCTCCTTTCTCTATGTGCCCCATGCCTCAACAGCAATGGCCACCAGGAACCATATGTACATGAGGCCTGCACAGCCCGGCAGTAACTCCTGCACCTGACATATGACGTCGTAGTGGTAGAACCTGGTGACCTCAGCCTAGAGCCGGGAACAATAACTTACTAGCGCCTAATCTAGGTGAATGGTTTTCCACGCTACTCTTAAGACGCACAGGTCCTTCAGTCCAGGCACCTGCAATGCTTCCCCATGATGCAGGTCCTGGGAGACAACACTGTGAGAGAGACCGCTGCCCTAGAAGCTTGGCTGGACCGGGCTGGAGTCACCAGATACCGCTTCTGCCCCGTCCTCAGAGTACAGATTTGGGCAGCTGTACATTGTTTCTGTAGGCGGCTATCATTAAAGGCAATGTTTGCAGCTTAGACAGGGGAGCAAGTGCCAAGCAGGGAAGACCCAAGTAATAAGCTTTAGGTCCATACTTACATTGCACATTTCTTCTTCTTCCCACACTTGTGGCATTAGGAGAGGGGCCAGCCTACGCCGCCACAGGCATAACCCCACGGGCCCTGACTACTGCACAGGAAGGAGAAGGCAACACGCTCTCTCAGATTAAAGTTGCTGCAATAAAGCATCTACTGGCGCCCGACGTTGTAGGACTAGGCCACTATCTACACCATCAAAACATAAAACCCATCACATACAAAATTATTTCTGCTCAAAACCAGGACATCCCTTTTAAAATAGAGAATTTGGTTGTAAAAAATATAAAGTAAAGAAGAAGATTCCTATAAATAACAAGGTTTAGATCCCAGTCCACACATCACTGGTTACAGCAAAACCTCATATCCTCTGCATCAGGGCAGGTACTATAATCCAGCATATGCTCTGCGGGGGAGAAACGGTGGCTTCCTCGCTGCTGTCTCCTGCAAGAGCATTTCCATTCTCACAGAGAGCGCAGGAGGTGGAGCAACCGTGGAGGAACGGGGCTGGAGAGTCCATCTGTCCCATATTATTTAAGAGTCCTTCAGCATACTGATCCGGGCATAGATCTTGAGGGCCGGCCCCAGTTTAATGTTCATGGTGCTCATAAGATGGTCTTCTTTGAGAAGAAGCAGAGCCTGTCCATCGATCTCTTGTGCTCGGAACTCCTCGGAGATCTCCTGGCAGCCTGGACAGTAAGAGAAGAAGGTATTAGGGCAGAGTGGAGAAAAAGAGAGGGATGGAGAGGAAATGACGATGATGACGTACGCTTCTTGTTCAACACATTTTACATTAAAACAATTACATCAAGTTGGATCACTAACAATGTATACACAAGAACTTGTGTCCCTCACACAGATGTCCTTTGTGTTTTGCTGGCCCGGCAAGGTTTTGGCCACGAGATAGGACAGTAAAGCAGGCACAGATACTCATTTTATGGATCTGAATAAGTAGCTGTAGCAGTGCAAGGGTTAAACCGCGTTGGTCACCAGATAGGACACTTGGAATACACAGAGGGTGGTCACGTACATGTCACCCACTTGCAATTTGCCTTGACCCGCAATGTTTCGGGCATGAAAGAGAAGAAGTAAATCGGGCACAGGTACTGGATTTTTACTAACGGTCCATTTTGGCTTTTTGGGCGATTCTGCGACGCTTTGGGAAACCGTCCAAAATAAACAACTGAAAACCCCGTTCCCCACTGACAAGCATTGTACACTAGATGCACTGCTCTCATAGGAATGATAGGGGGAAGCACTGATTGGCTGAGAGCGCCGGTTCTCACACTCTCAGCCAATCAGCACATGCCCCATTGATTCCTACAAGAATGGATGTCACTCACTTGTCACTACGTGCTAGCACACGTCCATGGGGAGTGGGATCTCCGCTGTTGTATTTTTTGAAGACGCTTGGACTACTACATGCACCAAAGAGGATCCAACCCAAGGGCTTACTGAGTAGGACAAGTTGTTAGGAATACAGTCTTTGGGCTGTGAGTGCTCTCTTAATTTTTTTCTTTACAGGTGGACTACAGGTGCCAGGGTTCCCTTAATAATTTGGGCATGATTGTTCTAAAAGTGCCAGCATGCAGGGGAAGGGGAAGTCCACCTGTAAAGAACAATGTGTGTGTGTGTCAGGCTTGGATTAGGAGAGGAGGTGGCCCCAGTGTAGGCTCCTTGCAGATCCCCCTCCTCTCTGACAGCGGCTGCAGCACTGTAGACTCTGCCAGGACCCTACGCCTAGAATAATTCCCGGACGCCGGACAGATGGTCCACCGAAACACAACTTACACTTCTGAGCGACATTACGCACCTGGCAGGGACCGGATGAACTGGTAGACCTCCTCTACGTTCCACTTGGTAGGGTCGCTGGGTAAGAAGGTATTGTCGTTCTCCAACAAGCCGCCGCCCTGCAGATCTGGAAGCTCCGTGTTCCGGTCACTGTGGCGCTTGCGGGAGAGGGAAGAGCTGACGGAGACGGGAGACAGCGGCTCCTCAAAGCTGGAATTGTCCGAGCAGCGGCTGGAGTCCTCCTGGCTGTTGCAGTGCTTTAGGTTGGAGGAGGCGGTTATGGGCGCTGGGTTGAGGAGGGGGACCGATTCGGATATCTGTGGAGAGGGAGACAGGTTACTGGTGACCATAGCCTCATTGCAGGAGACAAACTCCAATCATCCCAGAATACAATCAGCTCCATGACCGGAACCAGCGAGCGGAACGCACGGGGCGGCTCTGAATAGCGGGTTATTAACCCAGCAACTTACAGGGTTTCCGAGCGTAACGTCAGTGCTAGTGATGGGAAATCTAGTTCACTTTGGTGATTAGTTCATTATGATCTAGTTCACTGAGAAGATTAGTTCAGAAGATTAGTTCATGTAGTTCATCATCTCACTCTGACTCTGAGACTGAAAGGAGTGATTGGATTTAGAAGTAGTCTAGACTATTACACATTGGGGGTCATTCCGAGTTGTTCGCTCGGTAAATTTCATTGCATCGCAGCGATTTTCCGCTTAGTGCGCATGCGCAATGTTCGCACTGCGACTGCACCAAGTAAATTTGCTATGAAGATTGGTATTATACTCACGGCATTACGAGGTTTTTTCCTCGTTCTGGTGATCGTAATGTGAATGACAGGAAGTGGGTGTTTCTGGGCGGAAACTGGACGTTTTATGGGCGTGTGGGAAAAAACGCTACCGTTTCTGGGAAAAACGCGGGAGTGGCTGGAGAAACGGAGGAGTGTCTGGGCGAACGCTGGGTGTGTTTGTGACGTCAAACCAGGAACGACAAGCACTGAACTGATCGCACTGGAAGAGTAAGTCTGGAGCTACTCAGAAACTGCACAGAGAAGTCTTTTCGCAATATTGCGAATCTTTCGTTCGCAATTTTACTATGCTAAGATTCACTCCCAGTAGGCGGCGGCTTAGCGTGTGCAATGCTGCTAAAAACGGCTTGCGAGCGAACAACTCGGAATGACCCCCATAGAGTAGGTATTTCTAATACTAGCTCATTGTAGGAGTTATAATCTTTATCAAATGATCAGATATGTTTAAAATGTCAGATTTATTTTATATTTAAGAAAAGCAATAAGTTATATAGCAACCTTATAGTGACATATGTATCTCTGCAATATTAATCCCATTGTTGGTACTCCTTTTTACTTCATAATATGCAAGTGACCCAAATTCAGAGTAATGTCATAAGTCACTTTTTTCTGCTTTTAAAATACAATAATTAAAAGAAAAAAAAGTCCCTTTGCGCCAATGTAACAGACCTTAGAGAGATAAAGTGGAGATGTTGCAAAGTAACCAATCAGCTTCTGTCATTTATCTTCAACAGTATATAAAGTGACAGAAGCTGATTGGTTGCTAGGGGAACTGCTCCACTTTATGTCACTTGAAGGGTCATAGTACATATCCTCCTGTGTCTTGTGTGGAGTAATCAGACCCTACAGGATAGCATGCAGCACTCAGCACTGTGTCTTTAGCTGATTGGGAGTGTAGCTTGTCACCTAATATACTGGGGGAATGAATCATGGCTATATGCAGCTCAGTATCAGCTCCATACAATGCATATGCCTGTGCACAGCAGCACCACACATGGTAGCTTTGAGGTACTGCACTGACTTGTTATGGCTGTAAGAGTCATTGAGTCAGTGAGCTGATCAGTGATCTGTAATGAATCACTGAACTACTTGCAAGGAGAATGACTCATGAGTCGTCAGGACAATGTAGCTCAATCAGCTCCACAGAGTGAGTCCACTCCATGTCTGAGCGCAGCAGTGCCCCCTGTGGCAGCAGAGATGTACTGACTGACACTGAGTGAGAGCTGAATAACAACAGTGCTGCAGCAGCACCTACACAACACCCAGCAGTATGCTCAGGAGCCAGTAGTACCAGAAGTAGCAGCAAGTGTTTGGACATCTGGACTAATAGGACAGTGATTGTATCACAGAAAGGTGAGCAGCATGATACACATGCTCACTCACAGACACACAGAGACTTGGGCTAGGCAGTGCAGAGGATATTTTTTATTAGATCTGTATTGCTGGGCTGTGTTGTACTTTTACCTTTCATTCACAGCATCAGATTCAGGAAGTAAAATCCAGTGAGTGAGACAGTGAGAAGCCTAATGCAGCTGCTGGCTCTATTCTGTCCGTGTCTGACTCCTTCCTGATGAACTAATCATTCATGAATGACCCATCACTAGTCAGTGCCGGTGAGGCTCTTAGAACACCTACAGCTCCCAGTAACCCAATCTGCCGACAAGAAGAAAGTTCTCTTCCAGGCATGTAAGAGCGCACCTTGTAGTGCCGAAAAGGATCATTACCGGCTGCTTCCAATAATGATCGTGTTACACAAAGCGCCCAGAACGGCTCGGTGAGAGAGGCGCTGAGCGGTGTTGCGTAGCGAGATTTCTTCTTTCTAATTCCCACCGCAGATGCAGCGACACACCACTCAGTCTGTACCGGAGACGCCTGGCTGTGACTTTACCACACAGGAATTTATGTACAATATCGCAGAAGCAGCACAGCGGAAATTGGCATGAAAAAAGCAGCAGCATCGTAGCACTTTGTATACAGATTCAGATGTGCAAGTGTTGCATATCCCTGCACTATTCTTACCACCAGTGAGAGCTGTTGGGCCTCCCCTGCACTATTCTTACCACCAGTGAGAGCTGTTGGGCCTCCCCTGCACTATTCTTACCACCAGTGAGAGCTGTTGGGCCTCCCCTGCACTATTCTTACCACCAGTGAGAGCTGTTGGGCCTCCCCTGCACTATCCTTACCACCAGTGAGAGCTGTTGGGCCTCCCCTGCACTATCCATATCACCAGTGACAGCTGTTGGGCCTCCCCTGCACTATCCATATCACCAGTGACAGCTGTTGGGCCTCCCCTGCACTATCCATATCACCAGTGAGAGCTGTTGGGCCTCCCCTGCACTATCCATATCACCAGTGACAGCTGTTGGGCCTCCCCTGCACTATCCATATCACCAGTGACAGCTGTTGGGCCTCCCCTGCACTATCCATATCACCAGTGAGAGCTGTTGGGCCTCCCCTGCACTATCCATATCACCAGTGAGAGCTGTTGGGCCTCCCCTGCACTATCCATATCACCAGTGAGAGCTGTTGGGCCTCCCCTGCACTATCCATATCACCAGTGAGAGCTGTTGGGCCTCCCCTGCACTATCCTTACCACCAGTGAGAGCTGTTGGGCCTCCCCTGCACTATCCTTACCACAAGTGAGAGCTGTTGGGCCTCCCCTGCTCTATCCTTACCACAAGTGAGAGCTGTTGGGCCTCCCCTGCACTATCCTTATCACCAGTGAGAGCTGTTGGGCCTCCCCTGCACTATCCATATCACCAGTGAGAGCTGTTGGGCCTCCCCTGCACTATCCATATCACCAGTGACAGCTGTTGGGCCTCCCCTGCACTATCCTTACCACCAGTGAGAGCTGTTGGGCCTCCCCTGCACTATCCTTACCACCAGTGAGAGCTGTTGGGCCTCCCCTGCACTATCCATATCACCAGTGAGAGCTGTTGGGCCTCCCCCTGCACTATCCTTACCACCAGTGAGAGCTGTTGGGCCTCCCCTGCACTATCCTTACCTCCAGTGAGAGCTGTTGGGCCTCCCCTGCACTATCCTTACCACCAGTGAGAGCTGTTGGGCCTCCCCTGCACTATCCATATCACCAGTGAGAGCTGTTGGGCCTCCCCTGCACTATCCTTATCACCAGTGAGAGCTGTTGGGCCTCCCCTGCACTATCCTTACCACCAATGAGAGCTGTTGGGCCTCCCCTGCACTATCCTTACCACCAATGAGAGCTGTTGGGCCTCCCCTGCACTATCTTTATCACCAGTGAGAGCTGTTGGGCCTCCCCTGCACTATCCATATCACCAGTAAGAGCTGTTGGGCCTCCCCTGCACTATCCATATCACCAGTGAGAGCTGTTGGGCCTCCCCTGCACTATCCATATCACCAGTGAGAGCTGTTGGGCCTCCCCTGCACTATCCATATCACCAGTGAGAGCTGTTGGGCCTTCCCTGCACTATCCATATCACCAGTGAGAGCTGTTGGGCCTCCCCTGCACTATCCATATCACCAGTGAGAGCTGTTGGGCCTCCCCTGCACTATCCTCATCACCAGTGAGAGCTGTTGGGCCTCCCCTGCACTATCCATATCACCAGTGAGAGCTGTTGGGCCTCCCCTGCTCTATCCTTACCACCAGTGAGAGCTGTTGGGCCTCCCCTGCACTATCCATATCACCAGTGAGAGCTGTTGGGCCTCCCCTGCACTATCCATATCACCAGTGAGAGCTGTTGGGCCTTCCCTGCACTATCCTTATCACCAGTGAGAGCTGTTGGGCCTCCCCCTGCACTATCCTTACCACCAGTGAGAGCTGTTGGGCCTCCCCTGCACTATCCTTACCTCCAGTGAGAGCTGTTGGGCCTCCCCTGCTCTATCCTTACCACCAGTGAGAGCTGTTGGGCCTCCCCTGCTCTATCCTTACCACAAGTGAGAGCTGTTGGGCCTCCCCTGCACTATCCATATCACCAGTGAGAGCTGTTGGGCCTCCCCTGCACTATCCTTATCACCAGTGAGAGCTGTTGGGCCTCCCCTGCTCTATCCTTACCACCAGTGAGAGCTGTTGGGCCTCCCCTGCACTATCCATATCACCAGTGAGAGCTGTTGGGCCTCCCCTGCACTATCCATATCACCAGTGAGAGCTGTTGGGCCTCCCCTGCACTATCCTTACCTCCAGTGAGAGCTGTTGGGCCTCCCCTGCACTATCCTTACCACCAGTGAGAGCTGTTGGGCCTCCCCCTGCACTATCCATATCACCAGTGAGAGCTGTTGGGCCTCCCCTGCACTATCCTTACCACCAGTGAGAGCTGTTGGGCCTCCCCTGCACTATCCTTACCACCAGTGAGAGCTGTTGGGCCTCCCCCTGCACTATCCTTACCACCAGTGAGAGCTGTTGGGCCTCCCCCTGCACTATCCATATCACCAGTGAGAGCTGTTGGGCCTCCCCTGCACTATCCTTATCACCAGTGAGAGCTGTTGGGCCTCCCCTGCACTATCCATATCACCAGTGAGAGCTGTTGGGCCTCCCCTGCACTATCCATATCACCAGTGACAGCTGTTGGGCCTCCCCTACACTATCCTTACCACCAGTGAGAGCTGTTGGGCATCCCCTGCACTATTCTTACCACCAGTGAGAGCTGTTGGGCCTCCCCTGCACTATTCTTACCACCAGTGAGAGCTGTTGGGCCTCCCCTGCACTATCCATATCACCAGTGACAGCTGTTGGGCCTCCCCCTGCACTATCCATATCACCAGTGAGAGCTGTTGGGCCTCCCCTGCACTATTCTTACCACCAGTGAGAGCTGTTGGGCATCCCCTGCACTATTCTTATCACCAGTGAGAGCTGTTGGGCCTCCCCTGCACTATTCTTACCACCAGTGAGAGCTGTTGGGCCTCCCCTGCACTATCCATATCACCAGTGACAGCTGTTGGGCCTCCCCTGCACTATCCATATCACCAGTGAGAGCTGTTGGGCCTCCCCTGCACTATTCTTACCACCAGTGAGAGCTGTTGGGCCTCCCCTGCACTATTCTTACCACCAGTGAGAGCTGTTGGGCCTCCCCCTGCACTATCCATATCACCAGTGAGAGCTGTTGGGCCTCCCCCTGCACTATCCATATCACCAGTGAGAGCTGTTGGGCCTCCCCTGCACTATCCTTACCACCAGTGAGAGCTGTTGGGCCTCCCCTGCACTATCCTTACCACCAGTGAGAGCTGTTGGGCCTCCCCTGCACTATCCTTATCACCAGTGAGAGCTGTTGGGCCTCCCCTGCACTATCCGTATCACCAGTGAGAGCTGTTGGGCCTCCCCTGCACTATCCATATCACCAGTGAGAGCTGTTGGGCCTCCCCTGCACTATCCTTACCACCAGTGAGAGCTGTTGGGCCTCCCCTGCACTATCCATATCACCAGTGAGAGCTGTTGGGCCTTCCCTGCACTATCCTTATCACCAGTGAGAGCTGTTGGGCCTCCCCTGCACTATCCATATCACCAGTGACAGCTGTTGGGCCTCCCCTGCACTATCCATATCACCAGTGAGAGCTGTTGGGCCTCCCCTGCACTATCCATATCACCAGTGAGAGCTGTTGGGCCTCCCCTGCACTATCCTTATCACCAGTGAGAGCTGTTGGGCCTCCCCTGCACTATCCATATCACCAGTGAGAGCTGTTGGGCCTCCCCTGCACTATCCTTACCACCAATGAGAGCTGTTGGGCCTCCCCTGCACTATCTTTATCACCAGTGAGAGCTGTTGGGCCTCCCCCTGCAGTATCCTTACCACCAGTGAGAGCTGTTGGGCCTCCCCTGCACTATCCTTACCACCAGTGAGAGCTGTTGGGCCTCCCCTGCTCTATCCTTACCACCAGTGAGAGCTGTTGGGCCTCCCCTGCTCTATCCTTACCACCAGTGAGAGCTGTGATGCTGAGGACATTTGTATAGCAGAGAGAGATCATGTCCATTGCTGCTGTATGTGAGCCAGTGATTACCAGGTACCAATTACAGAGTGCTGGACAGCTGTGGGATAATGGACTATGGGCTGGTGAGCTGCAGGCTGATGGCTGAGCTATGGGGCTGATGGCTGAGCTATGGGTGAGCTATGGGCTGATGGCTGAGCTATGGGGCTGATGGCTGAGCTATGGGTGAGCTATGGGCTGATGGCTGAGCTATGGGCTGGTGAGCTGCGGGCTGATGGCCGAGCTATGGGGGCTGATGGCCGAGCTATGGGGGCTGATGGCCGAGCTATGGGGGTTGAAGGCCGAGCTATGGGGGTTGAAGGCCGAGCTATGGGGGTTGAAGGCCGAGCTATGGGGGTTGAAGGCCGAGCTATGGGCTGGTGAGCTATAAGAGACAACAGTAAACTAGAGGAGGAGGGGGATGAAGACTGTTCCTTCCAGTGTTCGGCTATAGAATACAGACTGTGCTGCATGTACAGACGACAAGGCGTGATCCCAGACATTGGGATGTATATATCTCGGGGCAGCGCCGCCACATACGGACGTAGTCTCCTCTCTGTCTTTCCAGTTTGCTCCATCAATAAAAGCGTAGATTAGGTTCAGCGTTAATGTTGCTTCAAGGTGATTACACGGAGGAGAACCAGATGGAGATTCTGGATTTCACACATCAAAGCTATTGTGGTTAATTCCAGTTTCCTGACAGAGCAGACACACATGGGCCTAGAAACATGAATAAAGCGATCGCGAGGGCGGACGGGCCGGGGAGTTCGGGAGTGTTTGGGACGGAGGCCCGGAGAGTCTCTGTCTGAGGCCATCTGGAAGAAGAATGGGGGCTGGAATTGTTGGAGTCCGCAGAAGAAAAGAACATTTATTCGTGCTCCCTTATACCCCTTTCACACCAGAAATGCAGGGGCAAAACCCGGGAATTCTGCCACGGGCTCATGCAGGGACATCCCGGGTCTGCACCTTTCATACTGAACCCGGGATGGCCCTGCATTTTCTGAAAATGGGCGTCTCAGAAAAGACACAAGACCAGGAAGTGCCCTGAATAGCCAATCAGTATCAGTATAGGCAACCCGGGAAGGCGGGACATGTCCCTGCACCAATCACACTGTCCAGGGTCCAGGGATCATCCCGGGATCAACCCTGGTCGATTGCAGGGTTGAAATGCGGGGACAGAAATCCCGGGTTTTTGTCCCTGTACCCTTTCACACCAAGAAATTTCCCGGGTTGATGAGCGTTCATGTGTTTTAACCCGGGAAATTTATGTCTGTGTGAAAGGGGTATTAGTAACTTACACCCGTTTCACACCAGCCCCGCGGCTCCCGGAACAGAGGCTTCTGTGCGATTTCCAGGAGGATTATTGCTGAGGCTGACTACGGATAGTAATGCCCAGTCGCTGACCACAGTATGGTTTATATACAGAGCAAGGACCAGCCAGCACTAACCACGCCCTCTCTTATACCCATCACCCAAATCCCCCGGGCACAGATAGAGGAGGGTAGTGGTGCCCATACATAGAAACATAGAATGTGTCGGCAGATAAGAACCACTTGGCCCATCCAGTTTGCCCCTTTTTTTTATATTATTTTTTATCTCTAACCTTATTTGATCCTTATTTCTGTGTAAGGATATCCTTATGTCTATCCCATGCATGTTTAAATTGCTCTACTGTCTTAGCCTCTACCACCTCTGATGGGAGGCTATTCCACTTGTCCACTACCCTTTCTGTGAAGTAATTTTTCCGCAAATTTCCCCTGAACCTCCCCCCCTCCAGTCACAGTGCATGTCCTCGTGTCCTATTGCTTCTCTTCATTTGGAGAATGTTTCCCTCCTGGACTTTGTTAAAACCCTTCATATATTTGAAAGTTTCTATCATGTCCCCCCTTTCCCTTCTCTGCTCCAAACTATACATATTGAGATTTCTTAGTCTTTCTGGGTATGTTTTGTGATGTAGGCCATGCACCATTTCTCTGACGTCCTAAGTGGATGCTGGGACTCCGTAAGGACCATGGGGAATAGCGGCTCCGCAGGAGACTGGGCACAACTAAAGAAAGCTTTAGGACTACCTGGTGTGCACTGGCTCCTCCCACTATGACCCTCCTCCAGACCTCAGTTAGAATCTTGTGCCCGGCTGAGCTGGATGCACACTAGGGGCTCTCCTGAGCTCCTAGAAAGAAAGTATATTTTAGGTTTTTTATTTTACAGTGAGATCTGCTGGCAACAGACTCACTGCAGCGAGGGACTAAGGGGAGAAGAAGCGAACCTACCTAACTGGTGGTAGCTTGGGCTTCTTAGGCTACTGGACACCATTAGCTCCAGAGGGATCGACCACAGGACCCGACCTCGATGTTCGGTCCCGGAGCCGCTCCGCCGGCCCTATTACAGAGCCAGAAGCAAGAAGTGTTCCGGAAAATCGGCGGCAGAAGACTTCTGTCTTCAACAAGGTAGCGCACAGCACTGCAGCTGTGCACCATTGCTCCTCATGCACACCTCACACTCCGGTCACTGATGGGTGCAGGGCGCTGGGGGGGGGGCGCCCTGAGGGCAATGTAATACACCTTGGCTGGTAAATCATCACAATATATAGTCCCCAGGGCTATATATGTGATAAATTACCCCTGCCAGAATCCATGAAAAAAGCGGGAGAAAAGTCAGCCGAAAAGGGGGCGGGGCTATCTCCCTCTGCACACTGGCGCCATTTTTTCTTCACAGTGCAGCTGGTAGACAGCTCCCCAGGCTCTCCCCTGTAGTTTTCAGGCTCAAAGGGTTAAAAAGAGAGGGGGGGGGGGCCACTAAATTTAGGCGCAATATGTGTATACAAGCAGCTATTGGGGAAAAAATCACTCAGTTATAGTGTTAATCCCTGCATTATATAGCGCTCTGGTGTGTGCTGGCATACTCTCTCTCTGTCTCCCCAAAGGACTTTGTGGGGTCCTGTCCTCGGTCAGAGCATTCCCTGTGTGTGTGCGGTGTGTCGGTACGGCTGTGTCGACATGTTGGATGAGGAAGGTTACGTGGAGGCGGAGCAGAGGCCGATAAATGGGATGTCGCCCCCTGTGGGGCCGACACCAGAGTGGATGGATAGGTGGAAGGTATAAACCGACAATGTCAACTCCTTACATAAAAGGCTGGATGACGTAACAGCTGTGGGACAGCCGGCTTCTCATCCCGCGCCTGCCCAGGCGTCTCAAAGGCCATCAGGGGCTCAAAAAACGCCCGTTACCTCAGATGGCAGACACAGATGTCGGCACGGAGTCTGACTCCAGTGTCGACGAGGTTGAGACATATACACAATCCACTAGGAACATCCCTTGCATGATCTCGGCAATGAAAAATGTGTTACACATTTCTGACATGAACCCAAGTACCACATAAAAGGGGTTTTATGTTTGGGGAGAAAAAGCAGGCAGTGTTTTGTTCCCCCATCAGATGAGTGAATGAAGTGTGTGAAGAAGCGTGGGTTCCCCCGATAAGAAACTGGTAATTTCTAAAAAGTTACTGATGGCGTACCCTTTCCCGCCAGAGGATAGGTCACGTTGGGAGATATCCCCTAGGGTGTTTAAGGCGCTCACACGTTTGTCAAAAAAGGTGGCACTGCCGTCTGGGGATACGGCCACTTTGAAGGAGCCTGCTGATAAAAAGCAGGAGGCTATCCTGAAGTCTGTATTTACACACTCAGGTACTATACTGAGACCTGCATTTGCCTCAGCATAAATAGTGCTGCTGCAGCGTGGTCTAATACCCTGTCAGATAATATTAATACCCTAGACAGGGATAATAGTTTGCTAACATAGGCCCTCATTCCGAGTTGATCGCTCGCAAGGCGATTTTAGCAGAGTTACACACGCTAAGCCGCCGCCTACTGGGAGTGAATCTTAGCTTCTTAAAATTGCGACCGATGTATTCGCAATATTGCGATTACTAACTACTTAGCAGTTTCAGAGTAGCTTCAGACTTACTCTGCCTGTGCGATCAGTTCAGTGCTTGTCGTTCCTGGTTTGACATCACAAACACACCCAGCGTTCGCCCAGACACTCCCCCGTTTCCCCGGCCACTCCTGCGTTTTTTCCGGAAACGGTAGCGTTTTTTCCCGCACGCCCATAAAACGGCCTGTTTCCGCCCAGTAACACCCATTTCCTGTCAATCACATTACGATCGCCGGAGCGAAGAAAAAGCCGTGAGTAAAAATACTATCTCCATTGTAAAATTACTTGGCGCAGTCGCAGTGCGAATATTGCGCATGCGTACTAAGCGGAATTTCACTGCGATGCGATGAAAAATACCGAGCGATCAACTCGGAATGAGGGCCATAGAGCATATTAAAGACGTCGTCTTATATGAAGGATGCACAGAGGGATATTTGCCGGCTGGCATCTAGAATTAATGCAATGTCCATTCTGCCAGGAGGGTATTAGAAACCCGGCAGTGGACAGGTGCTGCTGCCTATAAAAGGCACATGGAGATTCTGCCTTATAAGGGTGAGGAATTGTTTGGGGATGGTCTCTGGGACCTCGTATCCACAGCAACAGCTCGGAAGAAAATTTTTTACCTCAGGTTTCCTCACGGCCTAAGAAAGCACCGTATTTTCAGGTACAGTCCTTTCGGCTTCAGAAAAGCAAGCGGGTCAAAGGCGCTTCCTTTCTGCACAGAGACAAGGGAAGAAGGAAAAAGCTGCACCAGACAGCCAGTTCCCAGGATCAAAAATCTTCCCCCGCTTCCTCTGAGTCCACCGCATGACACTGGGGCTCCACAGGTGGAGACAGGTGCGGTGGGGGCGCGTCTCGGGAACTTCAGGGACCAGTGGGCTTGCCCACAGGTGGATCCCTAGGTTCTGCAAGTAGTATCACAGGGATACAGGCTGGAGTTCGAGGCGACTCCCCCTCGCCGTTACTTCACATCAGCCTTGCCTGCTGCCCTCGGAGAAAGGGAGGTAGTACTGGCGGCAATTCACAAGCTGTACTTCCAGCAGGTGAAATCAAGGTACCCCTCCTTCAACAAGGACGGGGTTACTATTCCAGAATGTTGTGGTACCGAAACCAGACGGTTCGGTGAGACCCATTCTAAAATTGAAATCCTTGAACACTTATATACGAAGGTTCAAGTTCAAAATGGAATCGCTCAGGGCGATTATTGCAAGCCTGGAGAATTTCATGGTATCACTGGACATCAAGGATGCTTACCTACATGTCCCTATTTACCCTCTTCACCAGGAGTACCTCAAAATTGTGGTACAAGATTGTCATTACCAATTCCAGACGTTGCCGTTGGTCTGTCCCCGGCACCGAGGGTATTTACCAAGGTAATGGCCGAAATAATTATCCCGTACTTGGACGATCTCCTTATAAAGGCGAGGTCCAGGGAGCAGTTGTTCGTTGGAGTAGCACTATCTCGGGAAGTGCTACAACAGCACGGCTGGATTCTGAATATTCCCAAGTCGCAGCTGGTTCCAACGACGCGTCTACTGTTCCTGGGTATGGTTCTGGACACAGAACAGGATAAAAAGGGTTTCTCCCGGAGGAGAAGTCCAAGGAGTTGTCGTCTCTAGACAGAGACCTCCTAATACAAATACAGGTGTCGGTGCATCAATGCACGCGAGCCCTGGGAAGGATGGTAGCTTCTTACGAAGAAATTCCATTCGCCAGGTCCCATGCAAGGATCTTCCAGTGGGATCTGTTGGACAAGTGGTCTGGGTCGCATCTTCAGATGCATCGGCGGATAACCCTGTCTCCAAGGGCCAGGGTGTCGCTGTTGTGGTGGCTGCAGAGTACTCATCTTCTAGGGGGCCGCAGATTCGGCATACAGGACTGGGTCCTGGTGACCACAGATGCCAGCCTTCGAGGCTGGGGGGCAGTCACACAGGGAAGAAACTTCCAAGGACTATGGAAAAGTCAGGAGACTTCCCTACACATAAATATTCTGGAACTAAGGGCCATTTACAATGCCCTAAGTCAGGCTAGACCCCTGCTTCAACACCGGCCGGTGCTGATCCAGTCAGACAAGACAGGGCGGCACAAGAAGCAGGATGGCGATGGCAGAAGCCACAAGGATTCTCCGATGGGCGGAAAATCATGTGTTAGCACTGTCAGCAGTGTTCATTCCCGGAGTGGACAACTGGGAAGCAGACTTTCTCAGCAGGCACGGCCTCCACCCGGGAGAGTGGAGACTTCATCCAGAAGTCTTCCAAATGATTGTACACCATTGGGAAAGGCCACAGGTGGACATGATGGCGTCCCGCCTCAACAAAAAGCTACAAAGATATTGCGCCAGGTCAAGGGACCCTCAGGCGATAGCTGTGGACGCTCTGGTAACACCGTGGGTGTACCAGTCGGTGTATGTGTTCCCTTCTTTGCCTCTCTTACCCAGGGTAATGAGAATAATAAGAAGGAGAGGAGTAAGAACGATACTCATTGTTCCGGGTTGGCCAAGAAGAGCTTGGTACCCAGAACTCCAAGAAATGATCTCAGAGGACCCGTGGCCTCTGCCGCTCAGACACGACCTGCTGCAGCAGGGGGCCTGTCTGTTCCAAGACGTACCGCGGCTGCGTTTGACGGCATGGCGGTTGTACGCCGGATCCTGAAGGAAAAGGGCATTCCGGAGGAAGTTATCCCTACGCTAATTAAAGCTAGGAAAGAAGTGAACGCAAACCATTATCACCGCATATGGCGGAAATATGTTACGTGCTGTGAGGCCAGGAAGGCCCCAAAGGAGGAATTTCAGCTAGGTCGATTTCTGCACTTCCTACAGTCAGGGGTGACTATGGGCCTAAAATTGGGTTCCATTAAGGTCCAGATTTCGACTCTATCGATTTTCTTCCAAAATAGAGCTGGCTTCACTGCCTGAAGTTCAGACTTTTGTTAAGGCAGTGCTGCATATTCAGCCCCCGTTTGTGCCTCCAGTGGCACCGTGGGATCTCAACGTGGTGTTGGATTTCCTGAAGTCGCATTGGGTTGAGCCACTTAAATCCGTGGAGCTACAATACCTCACGTGGAAAGTGGTCATGCTGTTGGCCTTGACGTCGGCCAGGCGTGTGTCAGAATTGGCGGCTTTGTCATGCAAAAGCCCTGATCTGATTTTTTGTATGGATAAGGCGGAATTGAGGACTCGTTCCCAATTCCTTCCTAAGGTGGTATCAGTTTTTCATGTGAACCAACCTATTGTGGTGCCTGCGGCTACTTGGGACTTGGAGGATTCCAAGTTACTGGACGTAGTCAGGGCCCTGAAAAGTATATGTTTCCAGGACGGCTGGAGTCAGGAAAACTGACTCGCTATTTATCCTGTATGCACCCAACAAGCTGGGTGCTCCTGCTTCTAAGCAGACTATTGCTCGCTGGATCTGTAGCATGATTCAACTTGCACGTTCTGCGGCTGGACTGCCGCACCCTAAATCTGTAAAAGCCCATTCCACGAGGAAAGTGGGCTCTTCTTGGGCGGCTGCCCGAGGGGTCTCGGCTTTACAAAATTGCCGAGCTGTTACTTGGTCGGGTTCAAACATTTTTGCAAGAGTCTACAAGTTTGATACCCTGGCTGAGGAGGACCTAGAGTTTGCTCATTCGGTGCTGCAGAGTCATCCGCACTCTCCCGCCCGTTTGGGAGCTTTGGTATAATCCCCATGGTCCTTACGGAGTCTCAGCATCCACTTAGGACGTTAGAGAAAATAAGATTTTACTCACCGGTAAATCTATTTCTCGTAGTCCGTAGTGGATGCTGGGCGCCCATCCCAGGTGCGGATTGTCTGCAATACTTGTTTATAGTTATTGCCTAACTAAAGGGTTATTGTTGAGCCATCTGTTGAGAGGCTCAGTTATATTTCATACTGTTAACTGGGTATAGTATCACGAGTTATACTGTGTGATTGGTGTGGCTGGTATGAGTCTTACCCGGGATTCAAAATCCTTCCTTATTGTGTCAGCTCTTCCGGGCACAGTATCCTAACTGAGGTCTGGAGGAGGGTCATAGTGGGAGGAGCCAGTGCACACCAGGTAGTCCTAAAGCTTTCTTTAGTTGTGCCCAGTCTCCTGCGGAGCCGCTATTCCCCATGGTCCTTACGGAGTTCCAGCATCCACTACGGACTACGAGGAATAGATTTACCGGTGAGTAAAATCTTATTTTTAGTTGCCCTCCTTTGTACAGTTTCTAATGTATTAATATCCTTTTGAAGATATGGCCTCCAGAACTGAATACAGTATTCTAGATGAGGCCGTACCAATGACCTATACAGTGGCATTATTACTTCTTTCTTTCTGCTACATTCATGCAGAACAAGAGCCGGTGATCCTACAGGAAGCGAGGGTGCTCCTTGTCCCCATGTCTGCTGTATACCGGAAGCGTTAGAAAGAATTCATTGTATCCGCTGAATCCAGGGCAGGAAAATCTGGTAAGGGCTCCGCTGCAATTTACAACCCAAAAGGTAAAACATGCCCCCCTCCCCCGCGCCCCCACTGAAAAATGACAGTTAGGAGCTGATTGGCTGGTGCCATTTATCACTCACAGTGAAATGTATCACTCATTGATAAATGAGGGCAAGTGATAGGTTCAGGCTGCGATCGCAGCGTTCCGGCCTGAGGTTCTAACCATACTGGTATCATGGTGTAATATCAGCGAGACGGATGGATCATAGAACTGCGACGGCGTGATCAGATCCTATATACTGCTACCGTATTTATCCCCGGGCACTGCCCGGCTGTGGTCACAGTCACCTAGCTATGGGCCTCAGTCACGGTATCCGGACTCCAGGTCGACAACAAAAAGGTCGACACACCTTAGGTCGACATCGACAAAAGGTCGACAGGAACAATGTCGACATGGAAAAACGTCGACATGAGTTTTTCACAATTTTTTTCTTTTTTGGTACCTTTTCATACTTAACGATCCACGTGGACTAAGATTGGAATGGTAATCTGTGCCGAGCGAAGCGAAGGCACCATGCCCGAAGCATGCGAGGGGACGCGGTGCACTAATTGGGGTTCCCGGTCACTCTACGAAAAAAAGACACCAAAAAAACTCATGTCGACCTTTTTCCATGTCGACCTTTTGTCCATGTCGACCTAAGGTGTGTCGACCAATTGGCGTCGGCCTAAGGTGTGTCGACCTTTTTGTTGTCGACCTGGAGTCCCAGACCCCTCAGTCACATATGTACACTGAACTGTCTAGTGGGGCCTGCGTCATTGGACAGAGCCCCCTAAGCCGTCTGGGGTCATCGGACAGAGCCGCCTAAGCCGTCTGGGGTCATCGGACAGAGCCCCCTAAGCCGTCTGGGGTCATCGGACAGAGCCCCCTAAGCCATCTGGGGTCTTCGGACAGAGCCCCCTAAGCCGTCTGGGGTCAGGGAATGGGTGGCGATAACCCCGTTTGGGAGCGGCGAGGCCAGTGTCTGTGTCTTGCGACGCAAATTTACTGGCTATGGAGACAGCCACTGTGAGTAGCCTTAGGCGCACTCAGATGGCCGATGACGCAACCAGTGACTGCGGACACAGAACCACAATGCCAAGGGCAGAGACACAAGGCTGGCGTGTATGGTTCCCCGTCTCTACCTGGGGATAATGTATATCGTCATCAGCGATGGAGGGGGGACACTGCAAGACCCAGACCCCTCACTGTCCATCTTGTGTCCCTCCTAGTGATAAGAACGGGTGCAACTTGAGCCTCTGGAGTGTAATAGGACACCCGGCCATTATATACATATTTTTCATTAAATGACAATGCGACAGACATGTAACGCTCCGTTCTGTAGATTAAGGGCTGATTTATCACCACCATGAGGGAAGGCAGAAACGCGTTAGTACATAGGGTCCCCGTGTCACAGTGTAATACTGGACTGGATGCTGTATACAGATAGGGCGCTGCTTGTACCTGCTTCACGGGAACTGTGCCCAGATTCTGCAGGCCACCCTTGCGTGATCTCCGCTGTTTCGGACCTCCGGGTTTCTGTAACTTGCTGCGGTCGGGGTGGAACAGTCCTACGCGTTTCGTGCATCCCACATTATACCTGCGGGACAGACAATTACAGAGATAGGAGATAAGAGGAAAGCTATAATTTCATACAAATAACAGAACCACGGACGGAACGTAGAAGCAGATTCATCAATGTAATATTAGAGGCAAGGGATCCGGTATAACATCTGGTGCACAGAGATGTAATATTACAGGCGAGGGATCCGGTATAACATCCGGTGCTCAGAGATGTAATATTACAGGCGAGGGCTCCGGTATAACATCCGGTGCTCAGAGATGTAATGTTACAGGTGAGGGCTCCGGTATAACATCCGGTGCTCAGAGATGTAATATTACAGGTGAGGGATCCGGTATAACATCTGGTGCTCAGAGATGTAATATTACAGGATCCGGGCTCCGGTATAACATCCGGTGCTCAGAGAGGTTATATTACAGGCGAGGACTCCGGTATAACATCCGGTGCTCAGAGATGTAATATTACAGGCGAGGGCTCCGGTATAACATCCAGTGCTCAGAGATGTAATATTACAGGCGAGGGATCCGGTATAACATCCGGTGCTCAGAGATGTAATATTACAGGCGAGGGATCCGGTATAACATCCGGTGCTCAGAGATGTAATATTACAGGCGAGGGCTCCGGTATAACATCCGGTGCTCAGAGATGTAATATTACAGGCGAGGGATCCGATATAACATCCGGTGCTCAGAGATGTAATATTAGAGGCGAGGGATCCGATATAACATCCGGTGCTCAGAGATGTAATATTAGAGGCGAGGGATCCGGTATAACATCCGGTGCTCAGAGATGTAATATTACAGGCGAGGGATCAGGTATAACATCCGGTGCACAGAGATGTAATATTACAGGCGAGGGCTCAGGTATAACATCCGGTGCACAGAGATGTAATATTACAGGCGAGGGCTCCGGTATAACATCCGGTGCTCAGAGATGTAATATTACAGGCGAGGGATCCGGTATAACATCCGGTGCTCAGAGATGTAATATTACAGGCGAGGGATCCGGTATAACATCCGGTGCTCAGAGATGTAATATTACAGGCGAGGGCTCCGGTATAACATCCGGTGCTCAGAGATGTAATATTACAGGCGAGGGATCCGGTATAACATCCGGTGCACAGAGATGTAATATTACAGGCGAGGGATCCGGTATAACATCCGGTGCTCTGAGATGTAATATTACAGGCGAGGGCTCCGGTATAACATACGGTGCTCAGAGATGTAATATTACAGGATCCGGGCTCCGGTATAACATCCGATGCTCAGAGATGTAATATTACAGGATATGGGCTCCGGTATAACATCCGGTGCGCAGAGATGTAATATTACAGGCGAGGGATCCGGTATAACATCCGGTGCTCAGAGATGTAATATTACAGGATCCGGGCTCCGATATAACATTCGATGCTCAGAGATGTAATATTACAGGATCTGGGCTCCGGTATAACATCTGGTGCTCAGAGATGTAATATTACAGGCGAGGGATCCGGTATAAAATCTGGTGCTCAGAGATGTAATATTACAGGCGAGGGATCCGGTATAACATCCGGTGCTCAGAGATGTAATATTACAGGATCCGGGCTCCGGTATAACATCCGGTGCTCAGAGATGTAATATTACAGGATCCGGGCTCCGGTATAACATTCGGTGCTCAGAGATGTAATATTACAGGCGAGGAATCCGTATAACATCCGGTGCTCAGAGATGTAATATTACAGGCGAGGGCTCCGGTATAATATCCGGTGCTCAGAGATGTAATATTACAGGCGAGGGCTCCGGTATGACATCCGGTGCTCAGAGATGTAATATTACAGGCGAGGGATCCGGTATAACATCCGGTGCTCAGAGATGTAATATTACAGGATCCGGGTTCCGGTATAATATCCAGTGCTCAGAGATGTAATATTACAGGCGAGGGATCCGGTATAACATCCGGTGCTCAGAGATGTAATATTACAGGCGAGGGCTTCGGTAGAACATCCGGTGCTCAGAGATGTAATATTACAGGCGAGGGCTCCGGTATAACTTCCGGTGCTCAGAGATGTAATATTACAGGCGAGGGCTCCGGTATAACATCCGGTGCTCAGAGATGTAATATTACAGGATCCGGGCTCCGGTATAACAGGCGAGGGCTCAGAGATGTAATATTACAGGCGAGGGCTCCGGTATAACATCCGGTGCTCAGAGATGTAACCAGGCAGCTGAGGCTCACTCACTTCTCACCACCCACTCACATAGCTCAGTCTGACACTGGCGACTGCCTCTCCCGCCTGCCTGTACGCTATGCAAGGAGGGCACCGGAAACCTACCTCCCTGGACGCTATGCAAGGAGGACACCGGTACCCACCTTCGCGGACGCTATGCAAGATCGGCACCGGTACCCAGTCCAACTGCGCAGTTATGCTAGATGGGCACCCACCTCCCTGTATGCTATGCTGCTGGGTGGGCACCGGGGCTCCCCGTACACTATTCTGGGTGGGCAGCGGGGCTCCCGCCTCCCCGTACACTATGCTGGGTGGGCACCGGGGCTCCCGCCTCCCCGTACACTATGCTGGGTGGGCACCGGGGCTCCCGCCTCCCCGTACACTATGCTGGGTGGGCCCCGGGGCTCCCGTCTCCCCATACACTATGCTGGGTGGGCACCAGGCTCTTGCCTCCCTGTATTGTATGCTGGGTGGGCACCGGGCTCCCGCCTCCCTGTATTGTATGCTGGGTGGGCACTGGGGCTCCCGCCTCCCTGTATTGTATGCTGGGTGGGCACTTGGGCTCCCGCCTCCCTGTATTGTATGCTGGGTGGGCACCGGGCTCCCGCCTCCCTGTATTGTATGCTGGGTGGGCACTGGGGCTCCCGCCTCCCTGTATTGTATGCTGGGTGGGCACTTGGGCTCCCGCCTCCCTGTATTGTATGCTGGGTGGGCACCGGGCTCCAGCCTCCCTGTATGGTATGCTGAGTGGGCACTGGGGCTCCCGCCTCCCTGTATGGTATGCTGGGTGGGCACCAGGCTCCCGCCTCCCCGTATGCTGAGCGGGCACCGGGCTCCCACCTCCCTGTATGGTATGCTGAGCGGGCACCGGGCTCCTGCCTCCCCTTATGCTGAGCGGGCACCGGGCTCCCACCTCCCTGTATGGTATGCTGAGCGGGCACCGGGCTCCCGCCTCCCTGTATGGTATGCTGGGTGGGCACCGGGCTCCTGCCTCCCCTTATGCTGGGCGGGCACCGGGCTCCCTGTATGGTATGCTGAGCGGGCACCGGGCTCCCGCCTCCCTGTATGGTATGCTGGGTGGGCACCGGGCTCCCGCCTCCCTGTATGGTATGCTGGGTGGGCACCGGGCTCCTGCATCCCCTTATGCTGGGCGAGCACAGGGCTCCCTGTATGGTATGCTGAGCGGGCACCGGGCTCCCGCCTCCCTGTATGGTATGCTGGGTGGGCACCGGGCTCCCGCCTCCCTGTATGGTATGCTGGGTGGGCACCGGGCTCCCGCCTCCCCGTATGCTGAGCGGGCACCGGGCTCCCACCTCCCTGTATGGTATGCTGAGCGGGCACCGGGCTCCCGCCTCCCTGTATGGTATGCTGGGTGGGCACCGGGCTCCTGCCTCCCCTTATGCTGGGCGGGCACCGGGCTCCCGCCTCCCTGTATGGTATGCTGAGCGGCAACAGGCTCCCGCCTCCCTGTATGGTATGCTGGGTGGGCACCGGGCTCCTGCCTCCCCGTATGCTGAGCGGGCACCGGGCTCCCACCTCCCTGTATGGTATGCTGGGTGGGCACCGGGCTCCCGCCTCCCTGTATGGTATGCTGGGTGGGCACCGGGCTCCCGCCTCCCTGTATGGTATGCTGGGTGGGCACCGGGCTCCCGCCTCCCCGTATGCTGAGCGGGCACCGGGCTCCCACCTCCCTGTATGGTATGCTGAGCGGGCACCGGGCTCCCGCCTCCCTGTATGGTATGCTGGGTGGGCACCGGGCTCCTGCCTCCCCTTATGCTGGGCGGGCACCGGGCTCCCGCCTCCCTGTATGGTATGCTGGGTGGGCACCGGGCTCCTGCCTCCCCATATGCTGAGCGGGCACCGGGCTCCCACCTCCCTGTATGGTATGCTGGGTGGGCACCGGGCTCCCGCCTCCCTGTATGGTATGCTGGGTGGGCACCAGGCTCCCGCTTTCCTGTATGGTATGCTGAGCGGGCACCGGGCTCCCGCCTCCCTGTATGGTATGCTGGGTGGGCACCGGGCTCCCGCCTCCCTGTATGGTATGCTGGGTGGGCACCGGGCTCCCACTTTCCTGTATGGTATGCTGGGTGGGCACCGGGCTCCCGCCTCCCTGTATGGTATGCTGGGTGGGCACCGTGCTCCCACTTTCCTGTATGGTATGCTGGGTGGGCACCGGGCTCCCACTTTCCTGTATGGTATGCTGGGTGGGCACCGGGCTCCCACTTTCCTGTATGGTATGCTGGGTGGGCACCGGGCTCCCGCCTCCCTGTATGCTGAGCGGGCTGAGGCAGAATCTACTGAATTAATGACATTCACTATTAAACCCCGTTGTGTGTTATTGTGTCAACCAATAAACAGAAATCATTGTCAGATACTGGAGGTAGGTACTGATCTTCTTATAGTGACTATCGGTCACTTACTCTTAGCATCCTGTGCAGGGTAAATATTGGCTGCTTCATTTCTACACTGCAATTTACATTTCAGTATGTACACCCCCCACCCAAATCTGTCTCTGCACGTTACATCTGCCCCACCTGCAGCATAACATCATTTATTAACAACTCTGAATAACCCCTTTAGTACAATTCATTACGTTCCACCTCTACGGGGCAAATCGCTGATAACGTATTTCCTAATACCCAGTAACAAACTACTGCACTTTGGGGTCTATTCAGAGCTGTTAGCAAACCCAAAAATTTAGCAACTGGGAAAATAGGATTTTAATACCTACCGGTAAATCCTTTTCTCCTAGTCCGTAGAGGATGCTGGGGACTCCAAAAGAACCATGGGGTATAGACGGGATCCGCAGGAGCTTGGGCACACTAAAAAGACTTTGACTGGGTGTGAACTGGCTCCTCCCTCTATGCCCCTCCTCCAGACCTCGGTTATAGGAACTGTGCCCAGGAGAGACGGACATTTCGAGAAAAGGATTTTTGTTAAACTAAAGGGCAAGAAACATACCAGCCCACACCACAACCGGAGTATCAGGAAACCAGATAACAGTATGAACTAACAACAGCAACAAGCTGAATATAACCGATACACAACCCACGTGTAACCGAAAATAACCAGTAACAATACAACTGCAAGTAACAGTACGTACTGGGATGGGCGCCCAGCATCCTCTACGGACTAGGAGAAAAGGATTTACCGGTAAGTATTAAAATCCTATTTTCTCTTACGTCCTAGAGGATGCTGGGGACTCCAAAAGGACCATGGGGATTATACCAAAGCTCCAGAGTGGGCGGGAGAGTGCAGATGACTCTGCAGCACCGACTGAGCAAACATGAGGTCCTCCTCAGCCAGGGTATCAAACTTATAGAACTTAGCAAAAGTGTTTGAACCCGACCACGTAGCTGCTCGGCAAAGTTGCAGTGCCGAGACCCCTCGGGCAGCCGGCCAAGATGAGCCCACCTTCCTGATAGAATGGGCCTTTACTGACTTCGGCAACGGTAGCCCAGCCGAAGAATGAGCGTGCTGAATCGTATTACAAATCCAGCGTGCAATAGTTTGCTTGGAAGCAGGATTTCCAATCTTGTTGGAAGCATACAGGACAAACAGAGCCTCTGTCTTTCTAGTAAGAGCCGTTCTGGCGACATAAATTTTCAAAGCTCTTACAACATCAAGATATTTCGGGACCGCCACAGCATCCGTAGCCACAGGTACAACAATAGGTTGATTTATGTGAAACGAAGAAACCACCTTCGGCAGAAATTGTTGACGAGTCCTCAATTCCGCTCTGTCCGAATAAAAAATCAAATATGGGCTCTTGTGAGACAAAGCCGCCAACTCAGACACTCGCCTGGCAGACGCCAAGGCCAAAAGCATGACCACTTTCCAAGTGAGAAACTCAACCTTACGCAAAGGTTCTAACCAGTGAGACATAAGAAACTGCAACACCACTTCAAGATTCCACGGCGCCACAGGCGGCACACATGGAGGATGGATATGCAGCACTCCCTTCACGAAAGTCTGAACGTCAGGAAGGACGGCCAATTCCCTTTGAAAGAAAATAGATAAAGCCGAAATCTGCACTTTGATGGAACCCAATTTCAGGACTGCATCCACGCCTGCCTGCAAAAAATGGAGGAAACGACCCAAGTGAAACTCCTCCGCAGGAGCTGATTTGGTTTCACACCACGACACGTATTTTCTCCAAATACGGTGATAATGTTTCGCCGTGACATCCTTCCTAGCCTTAAGGAGAGTGGGGATGACTTCCCCGGGAATACCCTTCCGAGCTAAAATCTGGCGTTCAACTTCCACGCCGTCAAACGCAGCCGCGGTAAGTCCGGAAACATGCAGGGACGCTGCAGTAACAGGTCCTCTCTTAGAGGAAGCGGCCAGGGATCTTCCACTAGTAATTCCTGAAGATCCGGATACCCTCCGTGGCCAATCTGGAGCGACGAGTATTGCCTGAACCCTTGTTCGTCTTGCGATCGTCAGCACCTTTGGAATGAGAGGAAGCGGAAGGAACACATACACCGACTGAAACACCCACAGAGTTAAAATGGCGTCCACCGCAAAGGCTAGGGGGTCGCTTGACCTGGAACAATACTAGTTTCTTGTTGAGGCGAGACGCCATCATGTCTATAGGAGGAATTCCCCAACGCCTTGTCACTTCTGCAAATACCTCTTGATGAAGAGCCCACTCTCCTGGATGGAGATCGTGTCTGCTGAGGAAGTCTGCTTTCCAGTTGTCCACACTCCACACCCGGGAGGAAGACTGCTGACAGAGCGCTCACGTGCTGTTCCGCCCAGCGAAGGATTCTTGTGGCCTACGCCATTGCCGCCCTGCTCCTTGTTCCGCCTTGGCGGTTTACGTACGCCACCGCTGTGATGTTGTCCGACTGGATCAGGACAGGAAGACCCTGAAGAAAACTCTTCGCTTGCAGGAGGCCGTTGTAAATGGCTCTTAACTCGAGAACATTTATGTGGAGAGAAGATTCCTGGCTTGACCATTTTCCCTGGAAACTTCTTCCCTGTGCGACTGCGCCCCAGCCTCGGAGACTTGCATCTGTGGTCAGCAGGACCCAGTCCTGGATTCCGAAACGGCATCCCTCTAGAAGGTGAGAGCCTTGCAGCCACCACAGGAGAGAGATCCTGGCCCTGGAAGATAGACTTATTTTCCGGTGCATGTGCAGGTGAGACCCGGACCATTTGTTTAGCAGATCCCACTGAAACACCCGGGTATGAAACCTGCCAAATGGAATGGCTTCGTAAGCCGCAACCATCTTCCCTAGCACTCGAGTGCATTGATGAATCGACACTCTTGCCGGTCTCAGTAGCTCCTTGGCCATGGTCTGTATTTCTAGAGCTTTGTCCTCCGGAAGAAACACTCTCTGAAGCTTTGTGTCTAGGATCATGCCCAGGAAGGGCAGCCGAGTCGTCGGAATTAACTGAGACTTTGGCAAATTTAAAATCCAACCGTGATGTTGCAGAACCGTCAGGGAGAGTTCCACATTCTTTAACAATTGTTCCTGTGACCTCACCTTTATCAGGAGATCGTCCATGTATGGGATAATTGTGACCCCTCGCTTGCGAAGGAGTACCATCATTTCTGCCATAACCTTGGTGAAAACCCTCGGGGCCGTGGAAAGCCCAAACGGCAACGTCTGAAATTGGTAATGACAATCCTGCACCGCAAATCTCAGGAAGGCCTGATGCAGAGGATATATCGGGACGTGTAATAGGCATCCTTTATGTCGACTGACGCCATAAAATTCCCCCCCTTCTAGGCTGGAGATCACAGCTCGAAGAGATTCCATCTTGTACTTGAAAGTTTTCAAGTATGGATTGAGGGATTTTAGGTTCAGAATCGGTCTGACTGAACCGTCCGGCTTCGGTACGACAAAGAGGCTCAAATAGAACCCTTCCCCCCGTTGGGACGGGGGAACGGGAACAATGACCCTCTGTTGACTCAACTTTTGTATCGCAGCATTTACTACTTCTCTTTCTGGAAGAGAAACTGGCAAGGCCGATATGAAAAAGCGGCGGGGGGGAGGGGGGGGGGGGGGCGGCGCATCTCCTGAAACTCCAGCTTGTACCCTTGGGACACTATGTCTAAGACCCAAGGATCCAGGGCTGATTGAAGATTCGGAGACGGCCCCCCACCAGCACGGACTCCCGCAGGGGAGCCCCAGCGTCATGCGGTGGACTTGGTAGAGGCGGGGGAGGACTTTTGTTCCTGGGTGCCTGATCCTGCAGGCGACTTCTTTCCCCTTCCTCTACCCTTTGAAGCGAGGAAGGACGAGCCCCTACCTCGCTTGTATTTATTAGGTCGAAAGGACTGCATCTGATAATGGGGCGCCTTTTTCTGTTGTGCGGGAACATAAGGAAGAAAAGATGACTTACCCGCATTCGCGGTAGACACCAGGTCAGCCAGGCCGTCACCAAACAAGACACTACCTTTGAAGGGGAGAGCTTCCATATTTTTCTTGGAGTCGGCATCAGCATTCCATTGATGGATCCACAGCGCCCTCCTGGCCGAGACCGCCATGGCATTGGCTCTTGATCCCAAGAGGCCACATCTCTCGCCGCATCCTTTAGGTAATCTGCAGCGTCCTTGACATAACCAAGAGTCAAAAGAATATTTTCTTTATCAAGGGTATCCATATCAGAAGCCAAATTATCAGCCCATTTAGCAATAGCACTACTCACCCATACCGACGCCACAGCAGGTCTGAGCAATGCACCAGTATTAACGAAAATGGCCTTCAAAGACGTCTCCAGCTTGCGATCCGCCGGATCCTTGAGAGCAGCAGTGTCAGGGGATGGAAGCGCCACCTTCTTGGACAAACGGGATAGAGCTTTGTCCACATTGGGAGACGATTCCCATTTTTCCCTGTCATCAGAGGGGAAAGATTAGCCATAAAAAGTCTCTTGGGAATCTAACACCTCTTGTCCGGCGACTCCCAAGCCTTTTCACAAAGAGCGTTCATTTCATGAGAGGGGGAAACTTCACCTCAGGTCTTTTCCCTTTAAATAAGCAAACCCTTGTGTCCTGAACAGCAGGTTCGTCAGAGAGACGTAAAACATCTTTAATAGCCACAATCATGTAGTGAATACTCTTAACTACCCTTGGGTGTAAAGTAGCCTCATTAAAATCGACATCGGAATCCGATTCCGTGTCGGCATCTGTATCTACCATCTGGGTAAATGAACGTTTTTGTGACCCTGAGGGGTCTGCACCTGAGCCAAAGCATCTTCCATGGATTTTCTCCATGTAAGAGTCTGAGAATCAGATTTATCCAACCTCTTAGACAATAAAGCCACATTAGCATTACGTGTACTTAACATAGCAACCCAATCAGCAGTCGGCTGTGCCGACAGAGCCATCTCCAGCCCCTTTTCTGCACCCCCAGTAACCTCCTCCGGGGAGGAACACTCAGCCTCAGACATGCCGACACGTAGTACCGACACCCCCACACTCACACTGGCCAAATAAAGGGGACAGCCTACAGGGAAGCCTGGAGAGAGAAACACAGAGGGAATATGCCAGCTCACACCCCAGCGCCTATATACTACACACAATAATATGTCAGTGGCGCTGAAATAAGAGAAGCACCAAATTATCTGTGCCCCCCCCCCCCCCCCCACCCGTTTTGCTCCCTTGTACTTGTGAGGATCATGGAGGTCCCGGGCCAGCGTCTCTGCAGCGGATGTGGAGAGAAGAAAATGGCGCAGGTGAGCTGTGCGGCTAAGCCCCGCCCCTTCCCGGCGCGCTTCAGTCCCGCTCAAATTTGAAAATTTATACTGGCGGGGGGTATTATATGCGGTGCCCGGGCACCGAATATGCCTTTAGCCAGTCTAAATAACCTCAGTAACTGCTGCCCAGGGCGCTCCCCCCAAGCACCCTGCGAGTGCCGTTGGTGATGTGTGTGGGAGCATGGAGCGCAGCGCTATCGCTGCGCTGTACCTCGTTACTGAAGTCTTCGGTTCTTCTAATACTCACCCGGCTTCTTTCTTCTGGCTTCTGTGAGGGGGGTGACGGCGCGGCTCCGGGAACAAGCAGCTAGGCGCACCAAGTGATCGAACCCCCTGGAGCTAATGGTGTCCAGTAGCCTAAGAAGCAGAGCCCTTAAACTAAGAAGTAGGTCTGACTTCTCTCTCCTCAGTCCCACGATGCAGGGAGCCTGTAGCCAGCAGTGCTCCCTGAAAATAAAAAAACCTAACAAAGTCTTTTCTAGAGAAACTCCGTAGAGCTCCCCTAGTGTGTGTCCAGTCACTCCTGGGCACAAAGTCTAACTGAGGTCTGGAGGAGGGGCATAGAGGGAGGAGCCAGTTCACACCCAGTCAAAGTCTTTTTAGTGTGCCCAAGCTCCTGCGGATCCCGTCTATACCCCATGGTCCTTTTGGAGTCCCCAGCATCCTCTAGGACGTAAGAGAAAAACCATGTGCACTGCAGGGGGGGCAGATGTAACATGTGCAGAGAGGCCTGGGTAACACCATGCTGCACTGGCACTGCAGGGGGGGGGGGGGGGGCAGATGTAACATGTGCAGAGAGAGTTAGATTTGGGTGGGGTGTGTCCAAACTGAAATCTAAATTGCAGTGTAAAAATAAAGCATCCAGCATTTACCCTGCACAGAAACAATATAACCCACCCAAATCTAACTCTCTCTGCACATGTTACATCTGTAGTACACATGGTGTTACCCAATTGCTAACTTTTTGGTTTGCTGACACCTCTGAATAACCCCCTTAGTGTGTGGAAACGGACATTGATTAAGATGCTTTATAATTAGGAGAAGCACCACAGGCGGTAGTGCTGTCCATCTATATTATAATGTGAGATTACACGTGGTCGGACCCCCCACGTCTCTCACGCCTCAGCGCTCCCTGACAACTAGAAATGGTTACATGCGCTGTACTGGCTGTGGAATTACCCCCACTATACACAGTGTTCGTGCAAATACACAATACACACAGTGTCCAGGGGCAGAACTAGCGGTGGTGCAGCTCGTGCATTGCACTGGGGCCCGCGGCGATGTGGGGGCCCGCCTTGCGTCATTGTCAGCAGTACTGGAATAAGCCAGACTGGCTCATTACGGTACACCACCATCACTGGGCAAAGAGTGAAGGACGCCACCGAGTACCGGGAGGAAGGAGAGGGGTGCTGACATCAGACACCGGTGTGCTGGCATTGGCTGGGAGGGGAATCAGTCAGCACTGCGCTGTGCGGTAGCGGAACTAGCGAGTGGTCTCCCCCCACGTCATAATCCTACAAGGCCTCACATAAAGCCATCTCCCCGCCTGCTCTATCAGAGAACGTCTCGTTCCGGGCTGTCACAGTAACACGCAGCACGGTGTAGTTTGTAGATTTGGTCTCCGCGGTGGGCACCGGGCGTCAGCTGCCGACACATAATAACCACCTCTTCTCCTGCACTTAGCTTTCACTACCAGTTGGGGCTAATTCTTCATTTTCTATAATGTTACCGATGTGTGCGCCTCCCTGCCTCCCTGTGTCAGGTACCTCCAGGTGTGCGCACAGGTAACACATCGCACACTCACTCACCTCTTCGCACACGCCATGGAACAAAACCTCTTGGAACGTTTAAATTTGTATTCAAAGTTCACCCGACCACAGAGCTCACACTTCAGTTTGGGAGGATCGTTCTCATTTTTGGATTCTTAAACACAACAAAAATACAAAGAAAAGAATGTGAATATGTAGAAGCTCGAAGGGGGGGGGGGGGGGGGGAGATGTCTGCACTGGACTATGAGACCGAGACACAACTCTGAGGCAGACTCACTAAAATCCAGGACTGCGTTTATGTAACCTGCGCGACTGTGACCTCACCATCCAGCCACACACTAACCTGCTACATACTGTGTGACTGCACTCACTCTGTGACATCACCATCCAATCACACACTAACCTGCTACATACTGTGTGACTGCACTCACTCTGTGACATCACCATCCAATCACACACTAACCTGCTACATACTGTGTGACTGCACTCACTCTGTGACATCACCATCCAGTCACACACTAACCTGCTACATAGACTGTGTGACTGCGCTGCCCTCACTCTGTGACATCACCATCCAGTCACACACTAACCTGCTACATACTGTGTGACTGCACTCACTCTGACATCACCATCCAGTCACACACTAACCTGCTACATAGACTGTGTGACTGCCCTCACTCTGTGACATCACCACCCAGTCACACACTAACCTGCTACATAGACTGTGTGACTGCGCTCACTCTGTGACATCACTGTCCAATCACACACTAACCTGCTACATAGACTGTGTGACTGCGCTGACTCTGTGACATCACCATCCAGTCACACACTAACCTGCTACATAGACTGTGTGACTGCCCTCACTCTGTGACATCACCATTCAGTCACACACTAACCTGCTACATAGACTGTGTGACTGCGCTGACTCTGTGACATCACCATCCAGTCACACACTAACCTGCTACATAGACTGTGTGACTGCACTTCCCTCACTCTGTGACATCACCATCCAGTCACACACTAACCTGCTACATAGACTGTGTGAATGCGCTCACTCTGTGACATCACCATCCAGTCACACACTAACCTGCTACATAGACTGTGTGACTGCCCTCACTCTGTGACATCACCACCCAGTCACACACTAACCTGCTACATAGACTGTGTGACTTCCCTCACTCTGTGACATCACTGTCCAATCACACACTAACCTGCTACATAGACTACGTGACTGCTCTGCCATCACTCTGTAACATCACCATCCAGTCACACACTAACCTGCTACATAGACTGTGTGACTGCGCTCACTCTGTGACATCACCATCCAATCACACACTAACCTGCTACATAGACTGTGTGACTGCACTTCCCTCATTCTGTGACATCACCATCCAGTCACACACTAACCTGCTACATAGACTGTGTGACTGCACTTCCCTCATTCTGTGACATCACCATCCAGTCACACACTAACCTGCTACATAGACTGTGTGACTGCACTTCCCTCATTCTGTGACATCACCATCCAGTCACACACTAACCTGCTACATAGACTGTGTGACTGCACTTCCCTCACTCTGTGACATCACCATCCAGTCACACACTAACCTGCTACATAGACTGTGTGACTGCTCTGCCCTCACTCTGTGACATCATCCAATCACACACTAACCTGCTACATAGACTGTGTGACTGCGCTCACTCTGTGACATCATCCAATCACACACTAACCTGCTACATAGACTGTGTGACTGCACTTCCCTCATTCTGTGACATCACCATCCAGTCACACACTAACCTGCTACATAGACTGTGTGACTGCACTTCCCTCATTCTGTGACATCACCATCCAGTCACACACTAACCTGCAACATAGACTGTGTGACTGCACTTCCCTCATTCTGTGACATCACCATCCAGTCACACACTAACCTGCTACATAGACTGTGTGACTGCACTTCCCTCATTCTGTGACATCACCATCCAGTCACACACTAACCTGCTACATAGACTGTGTGACTGCGCTCACTCTGTGATATCACCATCCAATCACACACTAACCTGCTACATAGACTGTGTGACTGCGCTGACTCTGTGACATCACCATCCAGTCACACACTAACCTGCTACATAGACTGTGTGACTGCCCTCACTCTGTGACATCACCATTCAGTCACACACTAACCTGCTACATAGACTGTGTGACTGTCCTCACTCTGTAACATCACCATCCAGTCACACACTAACCTGCTACATAGACTGTGTGACTGCGCTGACTCTGTGACATCACCATCCAGTCACACACTAACCTGCTACATAGACTGTGTGACTGCGCTGACTCTGTGACATCACCATCCAGTCACACACTAACCTGCTACATAGACTGTGTGACTGCCCTCACTCTGTGACATCACCACCCAGTCACACACTAACCTGCTACACAGACTGTGTGACTGCCCTCACTCTGTGACATCACTGTCCAATCACACACTAACCTGCTACATAGACTGTGTGACTGCCCTCACTCTGTGACATCACCATTCAGTCACACACTAACCTGCTACATAGACTGTGTGACTGTGCTGACTCTGTGACATCACCATCCAGTCACACACTAACCTGCTACATAGACTGTGTGACTGCACTTCCCTCACTCTGTGACATCACCATCCAGTCACACACTAACCTGCTACATAGACTGTGTGAATGCGCTCACTCTGTGACATCACCATCCGGTCACACACTAACCTGCTACATAGACTGTGTGACTGCCCTCACTCTGTGACATCACCACCCAGTCACACACTAACCTGCTACATAGACTGTGTGACTGCCCTCACTCTGTGACATCACCATTCAGTCACACACTAACCTGCTACATAGACTGTGTGACTGTCCTCACTCTGTAACATCACCATCCAGTCACACACTAACCTGCTACATAGACTGTGTGACTGCGCTGACTCTGTGACATCACCATCCAGTCACACACTAACCTGCTACATAGACTGTGTGACTGCGCTGACTCTGTGACATCACCATCCAGTCACACACTAACCTGCTACATAGACTGTGTGACTGCGCTGACTCTGTGACATCACCATCCAGTCACACACTAACCTGCTACATAGACTGTGTGACTGCACTTCCCTCACTCTGTGACATCACCATCCAGTCACACACTAACCTGCTACATAGACTGTGTGAATGCGCTCACTCTGTAACATCACCATCCGGTCACACACTAACCTGCTACATAGACTGTGTGACTGCCCTCACTCTGTGACATCACCACCCAGTCACACACTAACCTGCTACACAGACTGTGTGACTGCCCTCACTCTGTGACATCACTGTCCAATCACACACTAACCTGCTACATAGACTGTGTGACTGCGCTGACTCTGTGACATCACCATCCAGTCACACACTAACCTGCTACATAGACTGTGTGACTGCGCTGACTCTGTGACATCACCATCCAGTCACACACTAACCTGCTACATAGACTGTGTGACTGCCCTCACTCTGTGACATCACCATTCAGTCACACACTAACCTGCTACATAGACTGTGTGACTGTCCTCACTCTGTAACATCACCATCCAGTCACACACTAACCTGCTACATAGACTGTGTGACTGCGCTGACTCTGTGACATCACCATCCAGTCACACACTAACCTGCTACATAGACTGTGTGACTGCGCTGACTCTGTGACATCACCATCCAGTCACACACTAACCTGCTACATAGACTGTGTGACTGCACTTCTCTCACTCTGTGACATCACCATCCATTCACACACTAACCTGCTACATAGACTGTGTGACTGCGCTGCCCTCACTCTGTGACATCACCATCCAGTCACACACTAACCTGCTACATACTGTGTGACTGCACTCACTCTGTGACATCACCATCCAGTCACACACTAACCTGCTACATAGACTGTGTGACTGCCCTCACTCTGTGACATCACCACCCAGTCACACACTAACCTGCTACATAGACTGTGTGACTGCGCTCACTCTGTGACATCACTGTCCAATCACACACTAACCTGCTACATAGATTGTGTGACTGCGCTGACTCTGTGACATCACCATCCAGTCACACACTAACCTGCTACATAGACTGTGTGACTGCCCTCACTCTGTGACATCACCATTCAGTCACACACTAACCTGCTACATAGACTGTGTGACTGCGCTGACTCTGTGACATCACCATCCAGTCACACACTAACCTGCTACATAGACTGTGTGACTGCGCTGACTCTGTGACATCACCATCCAGTCACACACTAACCTGCTACATAGACTGTGTGACTGCACTTCCCTCACTCTGTGACATCACCATCCAGTCACACACTAACCTGCTACATAGACTGTGTGAATGCGCTCACTCTGTGACATCACCATCCAGTCACACACTAACCTGCTACATAGACTGTGTGACTGCCCTCACTCTGTGACATCACCACCCAGTCACACACTAACCTGCTACATAGACTGTGTGACTTCCCTCACTCTGTGACATCACTGTCCAATCACACACTAACCTGCTACATAGACTACGTGACTGCTCTGCCATCACTCTGTAACATCACCATCCAGTCACACACTAACCTGCTACATAGACTGTGTGACTGCGCTCACTCTGTGACATCACCATCCAATCACACACTAACCTGCTACATAGACTGTGTGACTGCACTTCCCTCATTCTGTGACATCACCATCCAGTCACACACTAACCTGCTACATAGACTGTGTGACTGCACTTCCCTCATTCTGTGACATCACCATCCAGTCACACACTAACCTGCTACATAGACTGTGTGACTGCACTTCCCTCATTCTGTGACATCACCATCCAGTCACACACTAACCTGCTACATAGACTGTGTGACTGCACTTCCCTCACTCTGTGACATCACCATCCAGTCACACACTAACCTGCTACATAGACTGTGTGACTGCTCTGCCCTCACTCTGTGACATCATCCAATCACACACTAACCTGCTACATAGACTGTGTGACTGCGCTCACTCTGTGACATCATCCAATCACACACTAACCTGCTACATAGACTGTGTGACTGCACTTCCCTCATTCTGTGACATCACCATCCAGTCACACACTAACCTGCTACATAGACTGTGTGACTGCACTTCCCTCATTCTGTGACATCACCATCCAGTCACACACTAACCTGCTACATAGACTGTGTGACTGCACTTCCCTCATTCTGTGACATCACCATCCAGTCACACACTAACCTGCTACATAGACTGTGTGACTGCACTTCCCTCATTCTGTGACATCACCATCCAGTCACACACTAACCTGCTACATAGACTGTGTGACTGCGCTCACTCTGTGATATCACCATCCAGTCACACACTAACCTGCTACATAGACTGTGTGACTGCACTTCCCTCACTCTGTGACATCACCATCCAGTCACACATTAACCTGCTACATAGACTGTGTGACTGCGCTGACTCTGTGACATCACCATCCAATCACACACTAACCTGCTACATAGACTGTGTGACTGCGCTGACTCTGTGACATCACCATCCAGTCACACACTAACCTGCTACATAGACTGTGTGACTGCCCTCACTCTGTGACATCACCATTCAGTCACACACTAACCTGCTACATAGACTGTGTGACTGCGCTGACTCTGTGACATCACCATCCAGTCACACACTAACCTGCTACATAGACTGTGTGACTGCGCTGACTCTGTGACATCACCATCCAGTCACACACTAACCTGCTACATAGACTGTGTGACTGCCCTCACTCTGTGACATCACCACCCAGTCACACACTAACCTGCTACACAGACTGTGTGACTGCCCTCACTCTGTGACATCACTGTCCAATCACACACTAACCTGCTACATAGACTGTGTGACTGCCCTCACTCTGTGACATCACCATTCAGTCACACACTAACCTGCTACATAGACTGTGTGACTGTCCTCACTCTGTAACATCACCAACCAGTCACACACTAACCTGCTACATAGACTGTGTGACTGCGCTGACTCTGTGACATCACCATCCAGTCACACACTAACCTGCTACATAGACTGTGTGACTGCGCTGACTCTGTGACATCACCATCCAGTCACACACTAACCTGCTACATAGACTGTGTGACTGCACTTCCCTCACTCTGTGACATCACCATCCAGTCACACACTAACCTGCTACATAGACTGTGTGAATGCGCTCACTCTGTGACATCACCATCCGGTCACACACTAACCTGCTACATAGACTGTGTGACTGCCCTCACTCTGTGACATCACTGTCCAATCACACACTAACCTGCTACATAGACTGTGTGACTGCGCTGACTCTGTGACATCACCATCCAGTCACACACTAACCTGCTACATAGACTGTGTGACTGCCCTCACTCTGTGACATCACCATTCAGTCACACACTAACCTGCTACATAGACTGTGTGACTGTCCTCACTCTGTGACATCACCATCCAGTCACACACTAACCTGCTACATAGACTGTGTGACTGCACTTCCCTCATTCTGTGACATAACCATCCAGTCACACACTAACCTGCTACATACTGTGTGACTGCACTCACTCTGTGACATCACCATTCAATCACACACTAACCTGCTACATAGACTGTGTTACTGCACTCACTCTGTGACATCACCATTCAATCACACACTAACCTGCTACATAGACTGTGTGAATGCACTCACTCTGCGACATCACCATCCAGCCACACACTAACCTGCTACATAGACTGTGTGACTGCACTTCCCTCACTCTGTGACATCACCATCCAGTCACACGCTAACCTGCCACATAGACTGTGTTACTCTGCTCACTCTGTGACATCACCATACAATCACACACTAACCTGCTACATAGACTGTGTGACTGCCCTCACTCTGTGACATCACAATCCAGTCACACACTAACCTGCTACATAGACGGTGTGACTGCGCTCACTGTGTGACATCACCATCCAGTCACACACTAACCTGCTACATAGACTGTGTGACTGCGCTCACTCTGTGACATCACCATCCAGTCACACACTAACCTGCTACATAGACTGTGTGACTGCGCTGACTCTGTGACATCACCATCCAGTCACACACTAACCTGCTACATAGACTGTGTGACTGCGCTGACTCTGTGACATCACCATCCAGTCACACACTAACCTGCTACATAGACTGTGTGACTGCTCTGCCCTCACTCTGTGACTTCACCATCCAGTCACACACTAACCTGCTACATAGACTGTGTGACTGCCCTCACTCTGTGACATCACCATCCAGTCACACACTAACCTGCTACATAGACGGTGTGACTGCGCTCACTGTGTGACATCACCATCCAGTCACACACTAACCTGCTACATAGACTGTGTGACTGCGCTCACTCTGTGACATCACCATCCAGTCACACACTAACCTGCTACATAGACTGTGTGATTGCCCTCACTCTGTGACATCACCATCCAGTCACACACTAACCTGCTACATAGACTGTGTGACTGCTCTCACTCTGTGATATCACCATCCAGTCACACACTAACCTGCTACATAGACTGTGTGACTGCGCTCACTCTGTGATATCACCATCCAGTCACACACTAACCTGCTACATAGACTGTGTGACTGCACTTCCCTCACTCTGTGACATCACCATCCAATCACACACTAACCTGCTACATAGACTGTGTGACTGCGCTGACTCTGTGACATCACCATCCAGTCACACACTAACCTGCTACATAGACTGTGTGACTGCCCTCACTCTGTGACATCACCATTCAGTCACACACTAACCTGCTACATAGACTGTGTGACTGTCCTCACTCTGTAACATCACCATCCAGTCACACACTAACCTGCTACATAGACTGTGTGACTGCGCTGACTCTGTGACATCACCATCCAGTCACACACTAACCTGCTACATAGACTGTGTGACTGCGCTCACTCTGTGACATCACCATCCAGTCACACACTAACCTGCTACATAGACTGTGTGAATGCGCTCACTCTGTGACATCACCATCCAGTCACACACTAACCTGCTACATAGACTGTGTGACTGCCCTCACTCTGTGACATCACCACCCAGTCACACACTAACCTGCTACACAGACTGTGTGACTGCCCTCACTCTGTGACATCACCATCCAATCACACACTAACCTGCTACATAGACTGTGTGACTCCTCTGCCGTCACTCTGTGACATCACCATCCAATCACACACTACCCTGCTGCATAGACTGTGTGACTGCGCTGCACTCACTCTGTGACATCACCATCCAGTCACACACTAACCTGCTACATAGACTGTGTGACTGCCCTCACTCTGTGACATCACCATCCAGTCACACACTAACCTGCTACATAGACTGTGTGACTGCCCTCACTCTGTGACATCACCATCCAGTCACACACTAACCTGCTACATAGACTGTGTGACTGCGCTCACTCTGTGACATCGCCATCCAGTCACACACTAACCTGCTACATAGACTGTGTGACTGCACTCACTCTGTGACATCACCATCCAGTCACACACTAACCTGCTACATAGACTGTGTGACTGCCCTCACTCTGTGACATCACCATCCAGTCACACACTAACCTGCTACATAGACTGTGTGACTGCCCTCACTCTGTGACATCACCATCCAGTCACACACTAACCTGCTACATAGACTGTGTGACTGCGCTCACTCTGTGACATCACCATCCAATCACACACTAACCTGCTACATAGACTGTGTGACTGCGCTCACTCTGTGACATCACCACCCAGTCACACACTAACCTCCTACATAGACTGTGTGACTGCGCTGCACTCACTCTGTGACATCACCATCCAGTCACACATTAACCTGCTACATAGACTGTGTGACTGCGCTGACTCTGTGACATCACCATCCAATCACACACTAACCTGCTACATAGACTACGTGACTGCTCTGCCCTCACTCTGTGACATCACCATCCAGTCACACACTAACCTGCTACATAGACTGTGTGATTGCCCTCACTCTGTGACATCACCATCCAGTCACACACTAACCTGCTACATAGACTGTGTGACTGCCCTCACTCTGTGACATCACCATTCAGTCACACACTAACCTGCTACATAGACTGTGTGACTGTCCTCACTCTGTGACATCACCATCCAGTCACACACTAACCTGCTACATAGACTACGTGACTGCTCTGCCCTCACTCTGTGACATCACCATCCAGTCACACACTAACCTGCTACATAGACTGTGTGACTGCGCTCACTCTGTGACATCACCATCCAATCACACACTAACCTGCTACATAGACTGTGTGACTGCGCTCACTCTGTGACATCGCCATCCAGTCACACACTAACCTGCTACATAGACTGTGTGACTGCACTCACTCTGTGACATCACCATCCAGTCACACACTAACCTGCTACATAGACTGTGTGACTGCCCTCACTCTGTGACATCACCATCCAGTCACACACTAACCTGCTACATAGACTGTGTGACTGCCCTCACTCTGTGACATCACCATCCAGTCACACACTAACCTGCTACATAGACTGTGTGACTGCGCTCACTCTGTGACATCACCATCCAATCACACACTAACCTGCTACATAGACTGTGTGACTGCGCTCACTCTGTGACATCACCACCCAGTCACACACTAACCTCCTACATAGACTGTGTGACTGCGCTCACTCGGTGACATCACTGTCCAATCACACACTAACCTGCTACATAGACTGTGTGACTGCGCTGCCATCACTCTGTAACATCACCATCCAGTCACACACTAACCTGCTACATAGACTGTGTGACTGCGCTCACTCTGTGACATCACCATCCAATCACACACTAACCTGCTACATAGACTGTGTGACTGCACTTCCCTCATTCTGTGACATCACCATCCAGTCACACACTAACCTGCTACATAGACTGTGTGACTGCACTTCCCTCATTCTGTGACATCACCATCCAGTCACACACTAACCTGCTACATAGACTGTGTGACTGCACTTCCCTCATTCTGTGACATCACCATCCAGTCACACACTAACCTGCTACATACTGTGTGACTGCACTTCCCTCATTCTGTGACATCACCATTCAATCACACACTAACCTGCTACATAGACTGTGTGACTGCACTCTCTGTGACATCACCATCCAGCCACACACTAACCTGCTACATAGACTGTGTTACTGCACTCACTCTGTGACATCACCATCCAGCCACACACTAACCTGCTACATAGACTGTGTGACTGCACTTCCCTCACTCTGTGACATCACCATCCAGTCACACACTAACCTGCTACATAGACTGTGTGACTGCGCTCACTGTGTGACATCACCATCCAGTCGCACACTAACCTGCTACATAGACTGTGTGACTGCACTTCCCTCACTCTGTGACATCACCATCCAGTCACACACTAACCTGCTACATAGACTGTGTGACTGCTCTGCCCTCACTCTGTGACATCATCCAATCACACACTAACCTGCTACATAGACTGTGTGACTGCGCTCACTCTGTGACATCATCCAATCACACACTAACCTGCTACATAGACTGTGTGACTGCACTTCCCTCATTCTGTGACATCACCATCCAGTCACACACTAACCTGCTACATAGACTGTGTGACTGCACTTCACTCATTCTGTGACATCACCATCCAGTCACACACTAACCTGCTACATAGACTGTGTGACTGCACTTCCCTCATTCTGTGACATCACCATCCAGTCACACACTAACCTGCTACATACTGTGTGACTGCACTCACTCTGTGACATCACCATTCAATCACACACTAACCTGCTACATAGACTGTGTTACTGCACTCACTCTGTGACATCACCATTCAATCACACACTAACCTGCTACATAGACTGTGTGAATGCACTCACTCTGCGACATCACCATCCAGCCACACACTAACCTGCTACATAGACTGTGTGACTGCACTTCCCTCACTCTGTGACATCACCATCCAGTCACACGCTAACCTGCCACATAGACTGTGTGACTGCGCTCACTGTGTGACATCACCATCCAGTCGCACACTAACCTGCTACATAGACTGTGTGACTGCGCTCACTCTGTGACATCACCATCCAGTCACACACTAACCTGCTACATAGACTGTGTGATTGCCCTCACTCTGTGACATCACCATCCAGTCACACACTAACCTGCTACATAGACTGTGTGACTGCTCTCACTCTGTGACATCACCACCCAGTCACACACTAACCTGCTACATAGACTGTGTGACTGCGCTCACTCTGTGATATCACCATCCAGTCACACACTAACCTGCTACATAGACTGTGTGACTGCACTTCCCTCACTCTGTGACATCACCATCCAGTCACACACTAACCTGCTACATAGACTGTGTGACTGCGCTCACTCTGTGACATCACTGTCCAATCACACACTAACCTACTACATAGACTGTGTGACATCACCATCCAGTCACACACTAACCTGCTACATAGACTGTGTGACTGCCCTCACTCTGTGACATCACCATTCAGTCACACACTAACCTGCTACATAGACTGTGTGACTGTCCTCACTCTGTAACATCACCATCCAGTCACACACTAACCTGCTACATAGACTGTGTGACTGCGCTGACTCTGTGACATCACCATCCAGTCACACACTAACCTGCTACATAGACTGTGTGACTGCGCTGACTCTGTGACATCACCATCCAGTCACACACTAACCTGCTACATAGACTGTGTGACTGCACTTCCCTCACTCTGTGACATCACCATCCAGTCACACACTAACCTGCTACATAGACTGTGTGAATGCGCTCACTCTGTGACATCACCATCCAGTCACACACTAACCTGCTACATAGACTGTGTGACTGCCCTCACTCTGTGACATCACCACCCAGTCACACACTAACCTGCTACACAGACTGTGTGACTGCCCTCACTCTGTGACATCACTGTCCAATCACACACTAACCTGCTACATAGACTGTGTGACTGCGCTGACTCTGTGACATCACCATCCAGTCACACACTAACCTGCTACATAGACTGTGTGACTGCTCTGCCCTCACTCTGTGACTTCACCATCCAGTCACACACTAACCTGCTACATAGATTGTGTGACTGCCCTCACTCTGTGACATCACCATCCAGTCACACACTAACCTGCTACATAGACTGTGTGACTGCCCTCACTCTGTGACATCACCATCCAGTCACACACTAACCTGCTACATAGACTGTGTGACTGCACTTCCCTCACTCTGTGACATCACCATCCAGTCACACACTAACCTGCTACATAAACTGTGTGACTGCCCTCACTCTGTGACATCACCATCCAATCACACACTAACCTGCTACATAGACTGTGTGACTCCTCTGCCGTCACTCTGTGACATCACCATCCAATCACACACTACCCTGCTGCATAGACTGTGTGACTGCGCTGCACTCACTCTGTGACATCACCATCCAGTCACACATTAACCTGCTACATAGACTGTGTGACTGCGCTGACTCTGTGACATCACCATCCAATCACACACTAACCTGCTACGTAGACTACGTGACTGCTCTGCCCTCACTCTGTGACATCACCATCCAATCACACACTAACCTGCTACATAGACTGTGTGACTGCGCTCACTCTGTGACATCACCATCCAGTCACACACTAACCTGCTACATAGACTGTGTGACTGCGCTCACTCTGTGACATCATCCAATCACACACTAACCTGCTACATAAACTGTGTGACTGCCCTCACTCTGTGACATCACCATCCAATCACACACTAACCTGCTACATAGACTGACTGCGCTCGCTCTGTGACATCACCATCCAATCACACACTAACCTGCTACATAGACTGACTGCGCTCGCTCTGTGACATCACCATCCAATCACACACTAACCTGCTACATAGACTGTGTGACTGCACTCACTCTGTGACATCACCATCCTATCACACACTAACCTGCTACATAGACTGTGTGACTGCGCTCACTCTGTGACATCACCATCCAGGTCACACACTAACCTGCTACATAGACTGTGTGACTGCGCTCACTCTGTGACATCACCGTCCAATCACACACTAACCTGCTACATAGACTGTGTGACTGCGCTCACTCTGTGACATCACCATCCAGGTCACACACTAACCTGCTACATAGACTGTGTGACTGCTCTGCCCTCACTCTGTGACATCACCATCCAGTCACACATTAACCTGCTACATACACTGTGTGACTGCGCTCACTCTGTGACATCACCATCCAGGTCACACACTAACCTGCTACATAGACTGTGTGACTGCACTCACTCTGTGACATCACCATACAATCACACATTAACCTGCTACATGGACTGTGTGACTGCGCTCACTCTGTGACATCACCATACACACACTAACCTGCTACATAGACTGTGTGACTGCACTTCCCTCACTCTGTGACATCACCATCCAGTCACACACTAACCTGCTACATAGACTGTGTGACTGCGCTCACTCTGTGACATCACCATCCAGTCACACACTAACCTGCTACATAGACTGTGTGACTGCCCTCACTCTGTGACATCACCATCCAGTCACACACTAACCTGCTACATAGACTGTGTTACTCTGCTCACTCTGTGACATCACCATACAATCACACACTAACCTGCTACATAGACTGTGTGACTGCACTCACTCTGCGACATCACCATCCAGCCACACACTAACCTGCTACATAGAATGTGTGACTGCGCTCACTCTGTGACATCACCATCCAATCACACACTAACCTGCTACATAGACTGTGTGACTGCACTTCCCTCATTCTGTGACATTACCATCCAGTCACACACTAACCTGCTACATAGACTGTGTGACTGCACTTCCCTCACTCTGTGACATCACCATCCAGTCACACACTAACCTGCTACATAGACTGTGTGACTGCGCTCACTGTGTGACATCACCATCCAGTCACACACTAACCTGCTACATAGACTGTGTGACTGCACTTCCCTCACTCTGTGACATCACCATCCAATCACACACTAACCTGCTACATAGACTGTGTGACTGCGCTCACTCTGTGACATCATCCAATCACACACTAACCTGCTACATAGACTGTGTGACTGCACTTCCCTCATTCTGTGACATCACCATCCAATCACACACTACCCTGCTGCATAGACTGTGTGACTGCGCTGCACTCACTCTGTGACATCACCATCCAGTCACACACTAACCTGCTACATAGACTGTGTGACTGCCCTCACTCTGTGACATCACCATTCAGTCACACACTAACCTGCTACATAGACTGTGTGACTGTCCTCACTCTGTGACATAACCATCCAGTCACACACTAACCTGCTACATAGACTGTGTGACTGCTCTGCCATCACTCTGTAACATCACCATCCAGTCACACACTAACCTGCTACATAGACTGAGTGACTGCGCTCACTCTGTGACATCGCCATCCAGTCACACACTAACCTGCTACATAGACTGTGTGACTGCCCTCACTCTGTGACATCACCATCCAGTCACACACTAACCTGCTACATAGACTGTGTGACTGCCCTCACTCTGTGACATCACCATCCAGTCACACACTAACCTGCTACATAGACTGTGTGACTGCGCTCACTCTGTGACATCACCACCCAGTCACACACTAACCTCCTACATAGACTGTGTGACTGCGCTGCACTCACTCTGTGACATCACCATCTAGTCGCACACTAACCTGCTACATAGACTGTGTGACTGCGCTCACTCTGTGACATCACCATCCAATCACACACTAACCTGCTACATAGACTACGTGACTGCTCTGCCCTCACTCTGTGACATCACCATCCAGTCACACACTAACCTGCTACATAGACTGTGTGATTGCCCTCACTCTGTGACATCACCATCCAGTCACACACTAACCTGCTACATAGACTGTGTGACTGCCCTCACTCTGTGACATCACCATTCAGTCACACACTAACCTGCTACATAGACTGTGTGACTGTCCTCACTCTGTGACATCACCATCCAGTCACACACTAACCTGCTACATAGACTGTGTGACTGTCCTCACTCTGTGACATAACCATCCAGTCACACACTAACCTGCTACATAGACTGTGTGACTGCTCTGCCATCACTCTGTAACATCACCATCCAGTCACACACTAACCTGCTACATAGACTGTGTGACTGCCCTCACTCTGTGACATCACCATCCAGTCACACACTAACCTGCTACATAGACTGTGTGACTGCGCTCACTCTGTGACATCGCCATCCAGTCACACACTAACCTGCTACATAGACTGTGTGACTGCACTCACTCTGTGACATCACCATCCAGTCACACACTAACCTGCTACATAGACTGTGTGACTGCCCTCACTCTGTGACATCACCATCCAGTCACACACTAACCTGCTACATAGACTGTGTGACTGCACTCACTCTGTGACATCACCATCCTATCACACACTAACCTGCTACATAGACTGACTGCGCTCGCTCTGTGACATCACCATCCAATCACACACTAACCTGCTACATAGACTGACTGCGCTCGCTCTGTGACATCACCATCCAATCACACACTAACCTGCTACATAGACTGTGTGACTGCGCTCACTCTGTGACATCACCATCCAGTCACACATTAACCTGCTACATAGACTGTGTGACTGCTCTCACTCTGTGACATCACCATCCAGTCACACACTAACCTGCTACATAGACTACGTGACTGCTCTGCCCTCACTCTGTGACATCACCATCCAGTCACACACTAACCTGCTACATAGACTGTGTGACTGCGCTCACTCTGTGACATCACCATCCAGTCACACACTAACCTGCTACATAGACTGTGTGACTGCACTTCCCTCACTCTGTGACATAACCATCCAATCACACACTAACCTGCTACATAGACTGTGTGACTGCACTCACTCTGTGACATCACCATCCTATCACACACTAACCTGCTACATAGACTGTGTGACTGCGCTCACTCTGTGACATCACCATCCAGGTCACACACTAACCTGCTACATAGACTGTGTGACTGCGCTCACTCTGTGACATCACCGTCCAATCACACACTAACCTGCTACATAGACTGTGTGACTGCGCTCACTCTGTGACATCGCCATCCAGTCACACACTAACCTGCTACATAGACTGTGTGACTGCACTCACTCTGTGACATCACCATCCAGTCACACACTAACCTGCTACATAGACTGTGTGACTGCCCTCACTCTGTGACATCACCATCCAGTCACACACTAACCTGCTACATAGACTGTGTGACTGCCCTCACTCTGTGACATCACCATCCAGTCACACACTAACCTGCTACATAGACTGTGTGACTGCTCTGCCCTCACTCTGTGACTTCACCATCCAGTCACACACTAACCTGCTACATAGATTGTGTGACTGCCCTCACTCTGTGACATCACCATCCAGTCACACACTAACCTGCTACATAGACTGTGTGACTGCCCTCACTCTGTGACATCACCATCCAGTCACACACTAACCTGCTACATAGACTGTGTGACTGCGCTCACTCTGTGACATCACCATCCAATCACACACTAACCTGCTACATAGACTGTGTGACTCCTCTGCCGTCACTCTGTGACATCACCATCCAATCACACACTACCCTGCTGCATAGACTGTGTGACTGCGCTGCACTCACTCTGTGACATCACCATCCAGTCACACATTAACCTGCTACATAGACTGTGTGACTGCGCTGACTCTGTGACATCACCATCCAATCACACACTAACCTGCTACATAGACTACGTGACTGCTCTGCCCTCACTCTGTGACATCACCATCCAATCACACACTAACCTGCTACATAGACTGTGTGACTGCGCTCACTCTGTGACATCATCCAATCACACACTAACCTGCTACATAGACTGTGTGACTGCACTTCCCTCATTCTGTGACATCACCATCCAATCACACACTACCCTGCTGCATAGACTGTGTGACTGTGCTGCACTCACTCTGTGACATCACCATCCAGTCACACACTAACCTGCTACATAGACTGTGTGACTGCCCTCACTCTGTGACATCACCATTCAGTCACACACTAACCTGCTACATAGACTGTGCGACTGTCCTCACTCTGTGACATCACCATCCAGTCACACACTAACCTGCTACATAGACTGTGTGACTGTCCTCACTCTGTGACATAACCATCCAGTCACACACTAACCTGCTACATAGACTGTATGACTGCGCTCACTCTGTGACATCACCATCCAATCACACACTAACCTGCTACATAGACTACGTGACTGCTCTGCCCTCACTCTGTGACATCACCATCCAGTCACACACTAACCTGCTACATAGACTGTATGACTGCCCTCACTCTGTGACATCACCATTCAGTCACACACTAACCTGCTACATAGACTGTGTGACTGTCCTCACTCTATGACATCACCATCCAGTCACACACTAACCTGCTACATAGACTGTGTGACTGTGCTCACTCTGTGACATAACCATCCAGTCACACACTAACCTGCTACATAGACTGTGTGACTGCTCTGCCATCACTCTGTAACATCACCATCCAGTCACACACTAACCTGCTACATAGACTGTGTGACTGCGCTCACTCTGTGACATCGCCATCCAGTCACACACTAACCTGCTACATAGACTGTGTGACTGCTCTCACTCTGTGACATCACCATCCAGTCACACACTAACCTGCTACATAGACTGTGTGACTGCCCTCACTCTGTGACATCACCATCCAGTCACACACTAACCTGCTACATAGACTGTGTGACTGCGCTCACTCTGTGACATCACCATCCAATCACACACTAACCTGCTACATAGACTGTGTGACTGCGCTCACTCTGTGACATCACCACCCAGTCACACACTAACCTCCTACATAGACTGTGTGACTGCGCTCACTCGGTGACATCACTGTCCAATCACACACTAACCTGCTACATAGACTGTGCGACTGCACTCACTCTGTGACATCACCATCCTATCACACACTAACCTGCTACATAGACTGACTGCGCTCGCTCTGTGACATCACCATCCAATCACACACTAACCTGCTACATAGACTGACTGCGCTCGCTCTGTGACATCACCATCCAATCACACACTAACCTGCTACATAGACTGTGTGACTGCACTCACTCTGTGACATCACCATCCTATCACACACTAACCTGCTACATAGACTGTGTGACTGCGCTCACTCTGTGACATCACCATCCAGGTCACACACTAACCTGCTACATAGACTGTGTGACTGCGCTCACTCTGTGACATCACCGTCCAATCACACACTAACCTGCTACATAGACTGTGTGACTGCGCTCACTCTGTGACATCACCATCCAGGTCACACACTAACCTGCTACATAGACTGTGTGACTGCTCTGCCCTCACTCTGTGACATCACCATCCAGTCACACATTAACCTGCTACATACACTGTGTGACTGCGCTCACTCTGTGACATCACCATCCAGGTCACACACTAACCTGCTACATAGACTGTGTGACTGCACTCACTCTGTGACATCACCATACAATCACACATTAACCTGCTACATGGACTGTGTGACTGCGCTCACTCTGTGACATCACCATACACACACTAACCTGCTACATAGACTGTGTGACTGCACTTCCCTCACTCTGTGACATCACCATCCAGTCACACACTAACCTGCTACATAGACTGTGTGACTGCGCTCACTCTGTGACATCACCATCCAGTCACACACTAACCTGCTACATAGACTGTGTGACTGCCCTCACTCTGTGACATCACCATCCAGTCACACACTAACCTGCTACATAGACTGTGTTACTCTGCTCACTCTGTGACATCACCATACAATCACACACTAACCTGCTACATAGACTGTGTGACTGCACTCACTCTGCGACATCACCATCCAGCCACACACTAACCTGCTACATAGAATGTGTGACTGCGCTCACTCTGTGACATCACCATCCAATCACACACTAACCTGCTACATAGACTGTGTGACTGCACTTCCCTCATTCTGTGACATTACCATCCAGTCACACACTAACCTGCTACATAGACTGTGTGACTGCACTTCCCTCACTCTGTGACATCACCATCCAGTCACACACTAACCTGCTACATAGACTGTGTGACTGCGCTCACTGTGTGACATCACCATCCAGTCACACACTAACCTGCTACATAGACTGTGTGACTGCACTTCCCTCACTCTGTGACATCACCATCCAGTCACACACTAACCTGCTACATAGACTGTGTGACTGCGCTCACTCTGTGACATCACCATCCAGTCACACATTAACCTGCTACATAGACTGTGTGACTGCTCTCACTCTGTGACATCACCATCCAGTCACACACTAACCTGCTACATAGACTGTGTGACTGCGCTCACTCTGTGACATCACCATCCAGTCACACATTAACCTGCTACATAGACTGTGTGACTGCTCTCACTCTGTGACATCACCATCCAGTCACACACTAACCTGCTACATAGACTGTGTGACTGCCCTCACTCTGTGACATCACCACCCAGTCACACACTAACCTGCTACATAGACTGTGTGACTGCGCTCACTCTGTGACATCACCATCCAGTCACACACTAACCTGCTACATAGACTGTGTGACTGCACTTCCCTCACTCTGTGACATAACCATCCAATCACACACTAACCTGCTACATAGACTGTGTGACTGCACTCACTCTGTGACATCACCATCCTATCACACACTAACCTGCTACATAGACTGTGTGACTGCGCTCACTCTGTGACATCACCATCCAGGTCACACACTAACCTGCTACATAGACTGTGTGACTGCTCTGCCCTCACTCTGTGACATCACCATCCAGTCACACATTAACCTGCTACATACACTGTGTGACTGCGCTCACTCTGTGACATCACCATCCAGGTCACACACTAACCTGCTACATAGACTGTGTGACTGCACTCACTCTGTGACATCACCATACAATCACACATTAACCTGCTACATGGACTGTGTGACTGCGCTCACTCTGTGACATCACCATCCAGTCACACACTAACCTGCTACATAGACTGTGTGATTGCCCTCACTCTGTGACATCACCATCCAGTCACACACTAACCTGCTACATAGACTGTGTGACTGTGCTCACTCTGTGACATCACCATCCAGTCACACACTAACCTGCTACATAGACTGTGTTACTCTGCTAACTCTGTGACATCACCATACAATCACACACTAACCTGCTACATAGACTGTGACTGCGCTCACTGTGTGACATCACCATCCAGTCGCACACTAACCTGCTATATAGACTGTGTGACTGCACTTCCCTCACTCTGTGACACCACCATCCAGTCACACACTAACCTGCTACATAGACTGTGTGACTGCGCTCACTCTGTGACATCACCATCCAGTCACACACTAACCTGCTACATAGACTGTGTGACTGCGCTCACTCTGTGACATCAGCATCCAGTCACACACTAACCTGCTACATAGACTGTGTGACTGCACTCACTCTGTGACATCACCATCCAGTCACACACTAACCTGCTACATAGACTGTGTGACTGCGCTCACTCTGTGACATCACCATCCAGTCACACACTAACCTCCTACATAGACTGTGTGACTGCGCTCACTCTGTGACATCACCACCCAGTCACACACTAACCTCCTACATAGACTGTGTGACTGCGCTCACTCGGTGACATCACCATCCAGTCACACACTAAGCTGCTACATAGATTGTGCGACTGCGCTCACTCTGTGACATCACTGTCCAATCACACACTAACCTGCTACATAGACTGTGTGACTGCACCCACTCTGTGACATCATCATCCAGTCACACACTAACCTGCTACATAGACTGTGTGACTGCCCTCACTCTGTGACATCACCACCCAGTCACACACTAACCTGCTACATAGACTGTGTGACTGCGCTCACTGTGACATCACCATCCAATCACACACTAACCTGCTACATAGACTGTGTGACTGCGCTCACTCTGTGACATCACCATCCAGTCACACACTAACCTGCTACATAGACTGTGTGACTGCGCTCACTCTGTGACATCACCATTCAGTCACACATTAACCTGCTACATAGACTGTGTGACTGCGCTCACTCTGTGACATCACCATACACACACTAACCTGCTACATAGACTGTGTGACTGCACTGTGCTCACTCTGACATCACCATCCAATCACACACTAATGTGCTACATAGACTGTGTGACTGCGCTCACTCTGTGACATCACCATCCAGTCACACACTAACCTGCTACATAGACTGTGTGACTGCACTCACTCTGTGACATAACCATCCAATCACACACTAACCTGCTACATAGACTGTGTGACTGCGCTCACTCTGTGACATCACCATCCAGGCCACACACTAACCTGCTACATAGACTGTGTGACTGCGCTCACTCTGTGACATCACCATCCAATCACACACTAACCTGCTACATAGACTGTGTTACTCTGCTCACTCTGTGACATCACCATACAATCACACACTAACCTGCTACATAGACTGTGTGACTGCACTCACTCTGCGACATCACCATCCAGCCACACACTAACCTGCTACATAGACTGTGTGACTGCGCTCACTCTGTGACATCACCATCCAATCACACACTAACCGGCTACATAGACTGTGTGACTGCAGTTCCCTCATTCTGTGACATCACCATCCAGTCACACACTAACCTGCTACATAGACTGTGTGACTGCACTTCCCTCACTCTGTGACATCACCATCCAGTCACACACTAACCTGCTACATAGACTGTGTGACTGCGCTCACTCTGTGACATCACCATCCAATCACACACTAACCTGCTACATAGACTGTGTGACTGCACTTCCCTCACTCTGTGACATCACCGTCCAGTCACACACTGCCCTGCTACATAGACTGTGTGACTGCACTTCCCTCACTCTGTGACATCACCATCCAGTCACACACTAACCTGCTACATAGACTGTGTGATTGCCCTCACTCTGTGACATCACCATCCAGTCACACACTAACCTGCTACATAGACTGTGTGACTGCTCTCACTCTGTGACATCACCACCCAGTCACACACTAACCTGCTACATAGACTGTGTGATTGCCCTCACTCTGACATCACCATCCAATCACACACTAACGTGCTACATAGACTGTGTGACTGCGCTCACTCTGCGACATCACCATCCAGTCACACTAACCTGCTACATAGACTGTGTGACTGCGCTCACTCTGTGACATCACCGTCCAATCACACACAAACCTGCTACATAGAATGTGTGACTGCCCTTCCCTCACTCTGTGACATCACCATCCAGTCACACACTAACCTGCTACATAGACTGTGTTACTGCGCTCACTCTGTGACATCACCATACACACACTAACCTGCTACATAGACTGTGTGACTGCACTTCCCTCACTCTGTGACATCACCATCCAGTCACACACTAACCTGCTACATAGACTGTGTGACTGCCCTCACTCTGTGACATCACCATCCAGTCACACACTAACCTGCTACATAGACTGTGTGACTGCTCTCACTCTGTGACATCACCATCCAGTCACACACTAACCTGCTACATAGACTGTGTGACTGCGCTCACTGTGTGACATCACCATCCAGTCGCACACTAACCTGCTACATAGACTGTGTGACTGCACTTCCCTCACTCTGTGACATCACCATCCAGTTACACACTAACCTGCTACATAGACTGTGTGACTGCACTTCCCTCACTCTGTGACATCACCATCCAGTCACACACTAACCTGCTACATAGACTGTGTGACTGCTCTCACTCTGTGACATCACCATCCAGTCACACACTAACCTGCTACATAGACTGTGTGACTGCTCTCACTCTGTGACATCACCACCCAGTCACACACTAACCTGCTACATAGACTGTGTGACTGCGCTCACTCTGTGATATCACCACCCAGTCACACACTAACCTGCTACATAGACTGTGTGACTGCGCTCACTCTGTGATATCACCATCCAGTCACACACTAACCTGCTACATAGACTGTGTGACTGCGCTCACTCTGTGATATCACCATCCAGTCACACACTAACCTGCTACATAGACTGTGTGACTGCACTTCCCTCACTCTGTGACATCACCATTCAGTCACACACTAACCTGCTACATAGACTGTGTGACTGTCCTCACTCTGTGACATCACCATCCAGTCACACACTAACCTGCTACATAGACTGTGTGACTGCGCTGACTCTGTGACATCACCATCCAGTCACACACTAACCTGCTACATAGACTGTGTGATGGCCCTCACTCTGTGACATCACCATCCAGTCACACACTAACCTGCTACATAGACTGTGTGACTGCTCTCACTCTGTGACATCACCATCCAGTCACACACTAACCTGCTACATAGACTGTGTGACTGCACTCACTCTGTGACATCACCATCCAGTCACACACTAACCTGCTACATAGACTACGTGACTGCTCTGCCCTCACTCTGTGACATCACCATCCAGTCACACATTAACCTGCTACATAGACTGTGTGACTGTGCTCACTCTGTGACATCACCATCCAGTCACACACTAACCTGCTACATAGACTGTGTGACTGCGCTCACTCTGTGACATCACCAACCAGTCACACTAACCTGCTACATAGACTGTGTGACTGCGCTCACTCTGTGACATCACCGTCCAATCACACACTAACCTGCTACATAGAATGTGTGGCTGCCCTCACTCTGTGACATCACCATCCAGTCACACACTAACCTGCTACATAGACTGTGTGACTGCTCTGCCATCACTCTGTGACATCACCATCCAGTCACACACTAACCTGCTACATAGACTGTGTGACTGCACTCACTCTGTGACATCACCATCCAATCACACACTAACCTGCTACATAGACTGTGTGACTGCCCTCACTCTGTGACATCACCATCCAATCACACACTAACCTGCTACATAGACTGTGTGACTGCACTTCCCTCACTCTGTGACATCACCATCCAGTCACACACTAACCTGCTACATAGACTGTGTGACTGCACTCACTCTGTGACATAACCATCCAATCACACACTAACCTGCTACATAGACTGTGTGACTGCGCTCACTCTGTGACATCACCATCCAGGTCACACACTAACCTGCTACATAGACTGTGTGACTGCGCTCACTCTGTGACATCACCGTCCAATCACACACTAACCTGCTACATAGACTGTGTGACTGCGCTCACTCTGTGACATCACCATCCAGGTCACACACTAACCTGCTACATAGACTGTGTCACTGCCCTCACTCTGTGACATCTCCATCCAGTCACACAGTAACCTGCTACATAGACTGTGTCACTGCCCTCACTTTGTGACATCACCATCCAGTCACACACTAACCTGCTACATAGACTGTGTGACTGCTCTCACTCTGTGACATCTCCATCCAGTCACACACTAACCTCTTACATAGACTGTGTGACTGCCCTCACTCTGTGACATCACCACCCAGTCACACACTAACCTGCTACATAGACTGTGTGACTGCACTTCCCTCACTCTGTGACATCACCATACAGTCACACACTAACCTGCTACATAGACTGTGTCACTGCCCTCACTCTGTGACATCACCATCCAGTCACACACTAACCTGCTACATAGACTGTGTGACTGCGCTCACTCTGTGACATCACCATCCAGTCACACACTAACCTGCTACATAGACTGTGTGACTGCACTCACTCTGTGACATCACCATCCAGTCACACACTAACCTGCTACATAGACTGTGTGACTGCACTTCCCTCACTCTGTGACATCACCATACAGTCACACACTAACCTGCTACATAGACTGTGTGACTGCACTTCCCTCACTCTGTGACATCACCATACAGTCACACACTAACCTGCTACATACTGTGTGACTGCGCTCACTCTGTGACATCACCATCCAGTCACACACTAACCTGCTACATAGACTGTGTGACTGCGCTCACTCTGTGACATCACCATCCAGTCACACACTAACCTGCTACATAGACTGTGTTACTGCGCTCACTGTGTGACATCACCATCCAGTCGCACACTAACCTGCTACATAGACTGTGTGACTGCGCTCACTCTGTGACATCACCATCCAGTCACACACTAACCTGCTACATAGACTGTGTGACTGCGCTCACTCTGTGACATCACTATCCAATCACACACTAACCTGCTACATAGACTGTGTGACTGCACTGCCCTCACTCTGTGACATCACCATCCAGTCACACACTAACCTGCTACATAGACTGTGTGACTGCACTCACTCTGTGACATCACCATCCAGTCACACACTAACCTGCTACATAGACTGTGTGACTGCACTTCCCTCACTCTGTGACATCACCATACAGTCACACACTAACCTGCTACATAGACTGTGTGACTGCACTTCCCTCACTCTGTGACATCACCCTACAGTCACACACTAACCTGCTACATACTGTGTGACTGCGCTCACTGTGTGACATCACCATCCAGTCGCACACTAACCTGCTACATAGACTGTGTCACTGCCCTCACTCTGTGACATCACCATCCAGTCACACACTAACCTGCTACATAGACTGTGTGACTGCGCTCACTCTGTGACATCACCATCCAGTCACACACTAACCTGCTACATAGACTGTGTTACTGCGCTCACTGTGTGACATCACCATCCAGTCGCACACTAACCTGCTACATAGACTGTGTCACTGCCCTCACTCTGTGACATCACCATCCAGTCACACACAGCGCTGCGGGGAGCGGTGACGCAGCCCCCTGGCAGGGATACAGTGTCAGTGGGTATCAGCGGCTGCGTTTCTGCACATATATGGTTGCACATGGTGAATGTGTGACAGGACACACGCAGACACACACTATGTATGAAGGTGTAGGGTGGTTGCTCTCTGCACTCTGCCGCCCAGGGTACCTGGCACGAAGGTCTCCATCTCGGAGTCGGTGGTGGTGTTGTTATCTTGCTGTGGCTGCTTCTCGGGTAGTAGTACCTGCTGATACTTCTGTGCCGCCAGCAGGAGGGGTGAGCGAGGCACCTGTCACACAGGGGGAAGCGCTGTTACCAAGAGACGTTACTATCACACCGCCATTACAGTACCTGGGGCTGAGGCGTGTTGTGTTACGCTGTGTATACTACAGGAGTGTGCAATTACAGCATATAACTTTCCCAGGAGCCTAGGCAGAAAGGTACAGGTGTGCGCAGCACTGGCGCAATGTGCCCGGCCCACGGAACAGACGCAGCACTGGCGCAGCGTGCCCAGCCCTCGGAACAGACGCAGCACTGGCGCAGCGTGCCCAGCCCTCGGAACAGACGCAGCACTGGCGCAGCGTGCCCAGGCCCCGACACAGACGCAGCACTGGCGCAGCGTGCCCAGGCCCCGGAACAGACGCAGCACTGGCGCAGCGTGCCCAGGCCCCGGAACAGTCATACAGATGCACATGGAACGTGCCGACCAATAGACCCGTGTCTGTTTGGAAACAATCTTTGCTGATATAAGTTGAATGAGCCTCAAAAAGTGCTTTATGCATACGAGTGAGGCACACATACTGTATATGATTGAGGCATGCAAACTGCATATGAGTGAGGCACATACCGTATATACTATGTGAATGAGGCACACACACTACATATGAATGAGGCACATATATGCTATGTGAATGAGGCACACATACTATGTAAACGAGGCACACATACTATGTAAATGAGGCACACATACTATGTAAATGAGGCACACATACTACATATGAAAGATGCACACAGATTCTATGTGAATGAAGCACGCACACTACATATGAATGAGGCATGCATACTATGGGAATGAGGCACGTATATTACATGTGAATGAGGCACGCATACTATGTGAATGAGGTGTAAATATATATATATATATATATATATATATATAAAATTATATACATACACTATGTGAATGAGGCACATATATACTATATCAATGAGGCAGATATACTATGTGCATGAGGCACGCATACTACACATGAGTGAGGCACACATACTACACATGAGTGAGGCACACATACTACACATGAGTGAGGCACACATACTACACATGAGTGAGGCACACATACTACACATGAGTGAGGCACACATACTACACATGAGTGAGGCACACATACTACACATGAGTGAGGCACACATACTACACATGAGTGAGGCACACATACTACACATGAGTGAGGCACACATACTACACATGAGTGAGGCACACATACTACACATGAGTGAGGCACACATACTACACATGAGTGAGGCACACATACTACACATGAGTGAGGCACACATACTACACATGAGTGAGGCACACATACTACACATGAGTGAGGCACACATACTACACATCAGTGAGGCACACATACTACACATGAGTGAGGCACACATACTACACATGAGTGAGGCACACATACTACACATACTACACATGAGTGAGGCACACCAATACTATGTAAATGAGGCACACATACGACATATGAATGAGGCATACATACGACATATATATGAGGCACACAGATATTATGCGAATGAGGAACATATATACTATGTGAATGAGGCACATATACTAAATATGAATGAGGCACACATACATGTGAATGAGGCATGCATACTATATATGAATGAGGCACACATACTGTGTGAATGAGGCACAGATGTCACTTACAGCCTCTAGCATTCTGCTGGCAGAGAATTGCGCCACTGCAATGTTACATGTGAGAGGCGGAAGAGGGGGATGTAGCGCACATCCACGGAGCAGGAGGTTTGGCGCGGTACAGTCTGGGCACACTGCCGACGAGCCGCCTGGGGGGTGGGTGGGCATCAGGGCTGAAGTGAGGGAATATATTGCATGTAACACTCTGCCCGCACCACCACCCACACAACACGACCCGGCTTCATGCCCCGTGTGTACCACAATGCAATAATAACATGGTCAGTGGCGTCCGCACACCTACCTCTAGGACTGTTCTGCGCCTATGTGACTGCAAAGAGAAAACCAAGATCAGTGACATCTTATACAGGTTCTAGGTGCCCCCACCCTCCCAGGCACAGGCCCCACGGTGCCTCATATACAATATCCCGGGCAGAAGCCTCATCTTATACAGGTTCTAGGTGCCCCCACCCTCCCAGGCACTGCCCCCACGGTGCCTCATATACAATATCCCGGGCATAAGCCTCATCTTATACAGGTTCTAGGTGCCCCCACCCTCCCAGGCACTGCCCCCACGGTGCCTCATATACAATATCCCGGGCAGAAGCCTCATCTTATACAGGTTCTAGGTGCCCCCACCCTCCCAGGCACAGCCCCCACGGTGCCTCATATACAATATCCCGGGCATAAGCCTCATCTTATACAGGTTCTAGGTGCCCCCACCCTCCCAGGCACTGCCCCCACGGTGCCTCATATACAATATCCCGGGCATAAGCCTCATCTTATACAGGTTCTAGGTGCCCCCACCCTCCCAGGCACAGGCCCCACGGTGCCTCATATACAATATCCCGGGCATAAGCCTCATCTTATACAGGTTCTAGGTGCCCCCACCCTCCCAGGCACTGCCCCCACGGTGCCTCATATACAATATCCCGGGCAGAAGCCTCATCTTATACAGGTTCTAGGTGCCCCCACCCTCCCAGGCACAGCCCCCACGGTGCCTCATGTACAATATACCGGTCAGAATGGGCAGAAGCCTCATCTTATACAGGTTCTAGGTGCCCCCACCCTCCCAGGCACAGGCCCCACGGTGCCTCATGTACAATATACCGGGCAGAATGGGCAGAAGCCTCATCTTATACAGGTTCTAGGTGCCCCCACCCTCCCAGGCACAGGCCCCACGGTGCCTCATGTACAATATACCGGGCAGAATGGGCAGAAGCCTCATCTTATACAGGTTCTAGGTGCCCCCACCCTCCCAGGCACTGCCCCCACGGTGCCTCATGTACAATATCCCGGGCAGAAGCCTTATCTTATACAGGTTCTAGGTGCCCCCACCCTCCCAGGCACAGCCCCCACGGTGCCTCATGTACAATATCCCGGGCAGAAGCCTCATCTTATACAGGTTCTAGGTGCCCCCACCCTCCCAGGCACTGCCCCCACGGTGCCTCATGTACAATATCCCGGGCAGAAGCCTCATCTTATACAGGTTCTAGGTGCCCCCACCCTCCCAGGCACAGGCCCCACGGTGCCTCATATACAATATCCCGGGCAGAAGCCTCATCTTATACAGGTTCTAGGTGCCCCCACCCTCCCAGGCACAGCCCCCACGGTGCCTCATGTACAATATACCGGTCAGAATGGGCAGAAGCCTCATCTTAAACAGGTTCTAGGTGCCCCCACCCTCCCAGGCACAGCCCCCACGGTGCCTCATGTACAATATACCGGTCAGAATGGGCAGAAGCCTCATCTTATACAGGTTCTAGGTACCCCCACCCTCCCAGGCACTGCCCCCACGGTGCCTCATGTACAATATCCCGGGCAGAATGGGCAGAAGCCTCATCTTATACAGGTTCTAGGTGCCCCCACCCTCCCAGGCACAGCCCCCACGGTGCCTCATGTACAATATACCGGTCAGAATGGGCAGAAGCCTCATCTTATACAGGTTCTAGGTACCCCCACCCTCCCAGGCACTGCCCCCACGGTGCCTCATGTACAATATCCCGGGCAGAATGGGCAGAAGCCTCATCTTATACAGGTTCTAGGTGCCCCCACCCTCCCAGGCACAGGCCCCACGGTGCCTCATATACAATATCCCGGGCAGAAGCCTCATCTTATACAGGTTCTAGGTGCCCCCACCCTCCCAGGCACTGCCCCCACGGTGCCTCATGTACAATATCCCGGGCAGAAGCCTCATCTTATACAGGTTCTAGGTGCCCCCACCATCCCAGGCACTGCCCCCACGGTGCCTCATGTACAATATCCCGGGCAGAAGCCTCATCTTATACAGGTTCTAGGTGCCCCCACCCTCCCAGGCACAGGCCCCACGGTGCCTCATATACAATATCCCGGGCAGAAGCCTCATCTTATACAGGTTCTAGGTGCCCCCACCCTCCCAGGCACTGCCCCCACGGTGCCTCATGTACAATATCCCGGGCAGAAGCCTCATCTTATACAGGTTCTAGGTGCCCCCACCCTCCCAGGCACAGGCCCCACGGTGCCTCATGTACAATATACCGGGCAGAATGGGCAGAAGCCTCATCTTATACAGGTTCTAGGTGCCCCCACCCTCCCAGGCACTGCCCCCACGGTGCCTCATGTACAATATCCCGGGCAGAAGCCTCATCTTATACAGGTTCTAGGTGCCCCCACCCTCCCAGGCACAGCCCCCACGGTGCCTCATGTACAATATCCCGGGCAGAAGCCTCATCTTATACAGGTTCTAGGTGCCCCCACCCTCCCAGGCACTGCCCCCACGGTGCCTCATGTACAATATCCCGGGCAGAAGCCTCATCTTATACAGGTTCTAGGTGCCCCCACCCTCCCAGGCACAGGCCCCACGGTGCCTCATATACAATATCCCGGGCAGAAGCCTCATCTTATACAGGTTCTAGGTGCCCCCACCCTCCCAGGCACAGCCCCCACGGTGCCTCATGTACAATATACCGGTCAGAATGGGCAGAAGCCTCATCTTATACAGGTTCTAGGTGCCCCCACCCTCCCAGGCACAGCCCCCACGGTGCCTCATGTACAATATACCGGTCAGAATGGGCAGAAGCCTCATCTTATACAGGTTCTAGGTACCCCCACCCTCCCAGGCACTGCCCCCACGGTGCCTCATGTACAATATCCCGGGCAGAATGGGCAGAAGCCTCATCTTATACAGGTTCTAGGTGCCCCCACCCTCCCAGGCACAGCCCCCACGGTGCCTCATGTATATATACCGGTCAGAATGGGCAGAAGCCTCATCTTATACAGGTTCTAGGTACCCCCACCCTCCCAGGCACTGCCCCCACGGTGCCTCATGTACAATATCCCGGGCAGAATGGGCAGAAGCCTCATCTTATACAGGTTCTAGGTGCCCCCACCCTCCCAGGCACAGGCCCCACGGTGCCTCATATACAATATCCCGGGCAGAAGCCTCATCTTATACAGGTTCTAGGTGCCCCCACCCTCCCAGGCACTGCCCCCACGGTGCCTCATGTACAATATCCCGGGCAGAAGCCTCATCTTATACAGGTTCTAGGTGCCCCCACCATCCCAGGCACTGCCCCCACGGTGCCTCATGTACAATATCCCGGGCAGAAGCCTCAGCTTATACAGGTTCTAGGTGCCCCCACCCTCCCAGGCACAGGCCCCACGGTGCCTCATATACAATATCCCGGGCAGAAGCCTCATCTTATACAGGTTCTAGGTGCCCCCACCCTCCCAGGCACTGCCCCCACGGTGCCTCATGTACAATATCCCGGGCAGAAGCCTCATCTTATACAGGTTCTAGGTGCCCCCACCCTCCCAGGCACAGGCCCCACGGTGCCTCATATACAATATCCCGGGCAGAAGCCTCATCTTATACAGGTTCTAGGTGCCCCCACCCTCCCAGGCACTGCCCCCACGGTGCCTCATGTACAATATCCCGGGCAGAAGCCTCATCTTATACAGGTTCTAGGTGCCCCCACCCTCCCAGGCACAGGCCCCACGGTGCCTCATATACAATATCCCGGGCAGAAGCCTCATCTTATACAGGTTCTAGGTGCCCCCACCCTCCCAGGCACTGCCCCCACGGTGCCTCATGTACAATATCCCGGGCAGAATGGGCAGAAGCCTCATCTTATACAGGTTCTAGGTGCCCCCACCCTCCCAGGCACAGCCCCCACGGTGCCTCATGTACAATATACCGGGCAGAATGGGCAGAAGCCTCATCTTATACATGTTCTAGGTGCCCCCACCCTCCCAGGCACTGCCCCCACGGTGCCTCATATACAATATCCCGGGCAGAAGCCTCATCTTATACAGGTTCTAGGTGCTCCCACCCTCCCAGGCACAGCCCCCACGGTGCCTCATATACAATATCCCAGGCAGAAGCCTCATCTTATACAGGTTCTAGGTGCCCCCACCCTCCCAGGCACAGCCCCCACGGTGCCTCATGTACAATATCCCGGGCAGAAGCCTCATCTTATACAGGTTCTAGGTGCCCCCACCCTCCCAGGCACTGCCCCCACGGTGCCCCATGTACAATATCCCGGGCAGAAGCCTCATCTTATACAGGTTCTAGGTGCCCCCACCCTCCCAGGCACAGCCCCCACGGTGCCTCATGTACAATATCCCGGGCAGAAGCCTCATCTTATACAGGTTCTAGGTGCCCCCACCCTCCCAGGCACAGCCCCCACGGTGCCTCATGTACAATATACCGGTCAGAATGGGCAGAAGCCTCATCTTATACAGGTTCTAGGTGCCCCCACCCTCCTAGGCACAGCCCCCACGGTGCCTCATATACAATATCCCGGGCAGAAGCCTCATCTTATACAGGTTCTAGGTGCCCCCACCCTCCCAGGCACAGGCCCCACGGTGCCTCATATACAATATCCCGGGCAGAAGTCTCATCTTATACATGTTCTAGGTGCCCCCACCCTCCCAGGCACAGGCCCCACGGTGCCTCATATACAATATCCCGGGCAGAAGCCTCCTCTTATACAGGTTCTAGGTGCCCCCACCCTCCCAGGCACAGCCCCCACGGAGCCTCATGTACAATATACCGGGCAGAATGGGCAGAAGCCTCATCTTATACAGGTTCTAGGTGCCCCCACCCTCCCAGGCACTGCCCCCACGGTGCCTCATATACAATATCCCGGGCAGAAGCCTCATCTTATACAGGTTCTAGGTGCCCCCACCCTCCCAGGCACAGCCCCCACGGTGCCTCATGTACAATATCCCGGGCAGAATGGGCAGAAGCCTCATCTTATACAGGTTCTAGGTACCCCCACCCTCCCAGGCACTGCCCCCACGGTGCCTCATATACAATATCCCGGGCAGAAGCCTCATCTTATACAGGTTCTAGGTGCCCCCACCCTCCCAGGCACAGCCCCCACGGTGCCTCATGTACAATATCCCGGGCAGAATGGGCAGAAGCCTCATCTTATACAGGTTCTAGGTGCCCCCACCCTCCCAGGCACAGCCCCCACGGTGCCTCATGTACAATATCCCGGGCAGAATGGGCAGAAGCCTTATCTTATACAGGTTCTAGGTGCCCCCACCCTCCCAGGCACTGCCCCCACGGTGCCTCATGTACAATGGGGGTAATTCCGAGTTGATCGCACCAGGAATTTTGTTAGCAGTTGGGCAAAACCATGTGCACTGCAGGGGAGGCAGATGTAACATGTGCAGAGAGAGGTAGATTTGGGTGTGGTGAGTTCAAACTGAAATCTAAATTGCAGTGTAAAAATAAAGCAGCCAGTATTTACCCTGCACAGAAACAAAATAACCCACCCACATCTAACTCTCTCTGCACGTGTTACATCTGCCACACCTGCAGTGCACATGGTTTTGCCCAACTGCTAACAAAATTCCTGCTGTGATCAACTCAGAATTACCCCCATTGTGCCCAGGAGGATAAGCATCATGTGACGTACACATACCGGGAATGGCTGAGCCCCCTCTTGGATGACGAAGCCTTCGATGACGTGAGTCAGGATCTGCGGCTTCACCACGGCCTGAGGCGGCTTGCTCTCACCATTCTGGGTGGCGCTGCCAGTAGCAGCAGCTGGCAGTGGAGAAGAACCATTTCCCGATGTCATGTCCAGGGGAGGCCGAGAGTGTGGGTCAGGCTGGCACGTCGGACTGGGGTCTAGAGAGGGAGAGAGAGACGGTGACATGAGAGACAGCACGTAGAGAGAGAGAGAGAGAGAGACGGTGACATGAGAGACAGCACGTAGAGAGAGAGAGAGAGAGACGGTGACATGAGAGACAGCACGTAGAGAGGGAGAGAGAGACGGTGAAATGAGAGACAGCACGTAGAGAGAGAGAGAGAGACGGTGACATGAGAGACAGCACGTAGAGAGAGGGAGAGAGAGACGGTGACATGAGAGACAGCACGTAGAGAGAGAGAGAGAGAGACGGTGACATGAGAGACAGCACGTAGAGAGGGAGAGAGAGACGGTGACATAAGAGACAGCACGTAGAGAGAGAGAGAGGGAGAGAGAGAGACGGTGACATGAGAGACAGCACGTAGAGAGAGAGAGAGAGAGACGGTGACATGAGAGACAGCACGTAGAGAGAGAGAGAGACGGTGACATGAGAGACAGCACGTAGAGAGAGAGGAGAGAGAGAGACGGTGACATGAGAGACAGCACGTAGAGAGAGAGAGGGAGAGAGAGACGGTGACATGAGAGACAGCACGTAGAGAGAGAGAGGGAGAGAGAGACGGTGACATGAGAGACAGCACGTAGAGAGAGAGAGAGAGACGGTGACATGAGAGACAGCACGTAGAGAGAGACGGTGACATGAGAGACAGCACGTAGAGAGAGACGGTGACATGAGAGACAGCACGTAGAGAGAGAGAGAGACGGTGACATGAGAGACAGCACGTAGAGAGAGAGAGAGAGAGAGACGGTGACATGAGAGACAGCACGTAGAGAGAGAGAGAGACGGTGACATGAGAGACAGCACGTAGAGAGAGAGAGAGAGAGAGACGGTGACATGAGAGACAGCACGTAGAGAGAGAGAGAGACGGTGACATGAGAGACAGCACGTAGAGACAGAGAGAGAGAGAGAGAGACGTTGACATGAGAGACATCACGTAGAGAGAGAGACGGTGACATGAGAGACATCACGTAGAGAGAGAGAGAGAGACGGTGACATGAGAGACAGCACGTAGAGAGAGAGAGACGGTGACATGAGATACATCACGTAGAGAGAGAGAGAGAGAGAGAGACGGTGACATGAGAGACATCACGTAGAGAGGGAGAGAGACGGTGACATGAGAGACATCACGTAGAGAGAGAGAGAGAGACGGTGACATGAGAGACAGCACGTAGAGAGAGAGAGAGAGAGAGAGAGAGAGAGAGAGAGAGAGAGAGAGAGAGACGGTGACATTGACATACAGATGACTACACAGAGAGACATGTCTGGTCTGTTATCCCCACCATTACTATAGGAAGTCGTCTGCGTTCCAGGTGGGCACCAGAGACCCGGCCTAGCCCACCGGGAGGGTCAGGCACACCGCTACCAGGAAGACGCCGGAGAGGGCTCCTAGCTGTCCTTGGGTGTGGGGTATCGGCGATCCACGGTGAGGATCACCCCCGCCCCACACTGTCAGATGCCCCTTATCCAGCAGCATCAGCTGCGTACAGGCGGCACTGCCCTCACCACGTCACAGAGACTATGTCACCTACATATGCCGCAGCTCTGTACACATCAGTCCCTGCCGCGCTCTCTAACCTGTCCACCATCTGCCGGCAATCTAACGTAGCGACCGGGCTGACAGGAAGAGCTTGCTGGGTCAGAGAGCTGACACTCTACACCTGGTGTGGTATAAAAGATAGACTATCGTTAGGTCGACAGGTCAACACAAAAAAAGTGTTTTTAATCATTTTTACCCAAATGTGATGAAATGCGTCCGCTCGCCACACGGTTACTAAGGACAGCAAATGAGGCAAAAGTTGTAATAGCGTGAAAACACCCTAAAAAATAAGATTTTAAACCTACCGGTAAATCTTTTTCTCGTAGTCCGTAGAGGATGCTGGGGACTCCGCAAGGACCATGGGGGTATAGACGGGCTCCGCAGGAGACATGGGCACTATAAAGAACTTTAGGTTTGGGTGTGCACTGGCTCCTCCCTCTATGCCCCTCCTCCAGACCTCAATTAGAGAAACTGTGCCCAGAGGAGACGGACAGTACGAGGAAAGGATTTTTGTTAATCCAAGGACAAGATTCATACCAGCCCACACCATCCACACAGTATAACCTGGAATATACGCAACCAGTCAACAGTATGAACAAAAACAGCATCAGCCAAAGACTGATCTCAACTGTAACATAACCCTTATGTAAGCAATAACTATATACAAGTCTTGCAGAAATATGTCCGCACTTGGGACGGGCGCCCAGCATCCTCTACGGACTAGGATAAAAATATTTACCGGTAGGTTTAAAATCTTATTTCTCTGACGTCCTAGTGGATACTGGGAACTCCGTAAGGACCATGGGGAATAGCGGCTCCGCAGGAGACTGGGCACAAAAGTAAAGCTTTAGGACTACCTGGTGTGCACTGGCTCCACCCCCCATGACCCTCCTCCAAGCCTCAGTTAGATTTTTGTGCCCGGCCGAGAAGGGTGCACACTAGGGGCTCTCCTGAGCTTCTTAGTGAAAGTTTAGTTTTAGGTTTTTTATTTTCAGTGAGACCTGCTGGCAACAGGCTCACTGCATCGAGGGACTAAGGGGAGAAGAAGCGAACTCACCTGCGTGCAGAGTGGATTGGGCTTCTTAGGCTACTGGACACCATTAGCTCCAGAGGGACCGAACACAGGCCCAGCCTCGGAGCTCGGTCCCAGAGCCGCGCCGCCGGCCCCCTTACAGAGCCAGAAGCAAGAAGAGGTCCGGAAAAATCGGCGGCAGAAGACATCCTGTCTTCACCAAGGTAGTGCACAGCACTGCAGCTGTGCGCCATTGCTCTCAGCACACTTCACACTTCGGTCACTGAGGGTGCAGGGCGCTGGGGGGGGGGCGCCCTGAGCAGCAATAAAAACACCTTGGCTGGCGAAAATACATCACATATAGCCCCCAGGGCTATATGGATGAATTTTAACCGCTGCCAGATTCCACAGAAAAACGGGAGAAAAGGCCGCCGAGAAGGGGACGGAGCCTATCTCCTCAGCACACTGGCGCCATTTTCCCTCACAGCTCCGTTGGAGGGAAGCTCCCCTGGCTATCCCCTGCAGTCACTACACTACAGAAAGGGTTAAAAAAGAGAGGGGGGCACTAATTAGGCGCAGTATAACAATACAGCAGCTATAAGGGGAAAAACACTTATATAAGGTTATCCCTGTATATATATATATATATATATATATATATAGCGCTCTGGTGTGTGCTGGCATACTCTCCCTCTGTCTCCCCAAAGGGCTAGTGGGGTCCTGTCCTCTATCAGAGCATTCCCTGTGTGTGTGCTGTGTCTCGGTACGTTGTGTCGACATGTATGAGGAGGAAAATGAGGTGGAGGCGGAGCAATTGCCTGTAACAGAGATGTCACCCCCTAGGGAGTCGACACCTGAGTGGATGAGCTTATGGAAGGAATTATGTGACAGTGTCAGCTCTTTACAAAAGATTGATGACATGAGACAGCCCGCGACTCAGCCTGTGCCTGTCCAGGTGTCTCAAAAGCCATCTGGGGCTCTAAAACGCCCGTTACCGCAGATGGCAGATACAGACGCCGACACGGATACTGACTCCAGTGTCGACGATTAAGAGACGAATGTGACTTCCAGTAGGCCCACACGTTACATGATTGAGGCTATGGTAAATGTTTTTACACATTTCTGATAATACCAGTACCACTAAAAAGGGTATTAGGTTGGGTGAGAAAAAACTGCCTGTAGTTTTTTCTGCATCTGAGGAATTAAATGAAGTGTGTGATGATGCGTGGGTTTCCCCCGATAAAAAGTTATTAGCATCATACCCCTTCCCGCCAGAGGATAGGGCACGTTGGGAAACACCCCTTAGGGTGAATAAAGCGCTCACACGCTTGTCTAAACAGGTGGCACTACCGTCCCCCGGATACGGTCGCCCTTAAGGAACCTGCTGACAGAAAGCAGTAAAATATCCTAAAATGTATATACACTCACACGGGTGTGATACTGCGACCAGCAATCGCCTCAGCCTGGATGTGCAGTGCTGGGGTGGCTTGGTCGGATTCCCTGACTGACAATATTGATACCCTAGATAGGGACAGTATATTACTAACTATAGAGCATTTATAAGATGCATTTCTATATATGCGTGATGCACAGAGGGATATTTGCCGACTGGCATCAAGAGTAAGTGCGCTGTCCATTTCTGCCAGAAGAGGGTTATGGACAAGACAGTGGTCAGGTGATGAGGATTCCAAAAGGCATATGGAAGTATCGCCTTATAAAAGGTAGGAGTTATTTGGGGTAGGTCTAACAGACCTGGTGGCCACTGGAAAATCCACATTTTTACCCCAGGTAGCTTCTCAACCTAAGAAGACGCCGTATTATCAGGCGCAGTCCTTTCGGCCCCATAAGGACAAGCGGGCAAAAGGCGCTTCAGCCCTCTCCCGCCTCCGCAAAGTCCTCAGCATGACGCTGGGGCTTTACAAGCGGTCTCAGGCACGGTGGGGGCCCGTCTCAAGAAATTCGAGACGTCTCCCCCTCGCCGTTTCATAAAGTCTGCTTTACCGACGTCTCCCTCAGACAGGGAGACAGTATTGCAAGCCATTCACAGGCTGTATTCCCAGCAGGTGATAATCAAGGTACCCCTCCTGCAACAGGGAAAGGGGTACTATTCCACACTATTGTGGTACCGAAGCCGGACGGCTTGGTAAGACCATTTTTAAATCTAAAATCCTTGAACACTTACATACAAAGGTTCAAATTCAAGATGGAGTCACTCAGAGCAGTGATTGCAAACCATGAAGAAGGGGACTATATGGTCTCTCTGGACATCAAAGATGCTTACCTACACGTCCCAATTTACCCTTCTCACCAAGGGTACCTCAGGTTTGTGGTACAGAACTGTCACTATCAGTTTCAGACGCTGCCGATTGGATTGTCCACGGCACCCCGGGTCTTTACCAAGGTAATGGCCGAAATGATGATACTCCTTCGAAAGAAGGGAGTTTTAGTTATCCCTTACTTGGACGATCTCCTGATAAGGGCAAGATCCAGGGAACAGTTGGAAGTCGGGGTAGCACTATCTCAGATAGTGCTGCGGCAGCACGGTTGGATTCTCAATATTCCAAAATCGCAGCTGATCCCGACGACACGCCTTCTATTCCTAGGGATGATCCTGGACACAGTCCGGAAAAAGGTGTTTTCTCCCGGAGGAGAAAGCCAGGGAGTTATCCGAACTAGTCAGAAACCTCCTAAAACCAGGCCAAGTCTCAGTGCATCAGTGCACAAGGGTCCTGGGAAAAATGGTGGCTTCCTACGAAGCAATTCCATTTGGCAGATTCCACGCAAGAACTTTCCAGTGGGACCTGCTGGACAAATGGTCCGGATCGCATCTTCAGATGCATCAGCGGATAACCCTGTCACCAAAGACAAGGGTGTCTCTCCTGTGGTGGTTGCAGAGTGCTCATCTTCTAGAGGGCCGCAGATTCGGCATTCAGGACTGGGTCCTGGTGACCACGGATGCCAGCCTGAGAGGCTGGGGAGCAGTCACACAGGGAAAAAATTTCCAGGGCTTGTGGTCAAGCCTGGATACATCACTTCACATAAATATGTTGGAGCTAAGGGCCATTTACAATGCCCTAAGCCAAGCAATACCTCTGCTTCAAGGTCAGCCGGTGCTGATCCTGTCGGACAATATCACGGCAGTCGCCCACGTAAACAGACAGGGCGGCACAAGAAGCAGGAGGGCAATGGCAGAAGCTGCAAGGATTTTTCGCTGGGCGGAAAATCATGTGATAGCACTGTCAGCAGTGTTCATTCCGGGAGTGGACAACTGGGAAGCAGACTTCCTCAGCAGGCACGACCTCCACCCGGGAGAGTGGGGACTTCACCCAGAAGTCTTCCACATAATTGTAAACCATTGGGAAAAACCAAAGGTGGACATGATGGCGTCCCGCCTAAACAAAAAATTGGACAGGTATTGCGCCAGGTCAAGGGACCCTCAGGCAATAGCTGTGGACGCTCTGGTAACACCGTGGGTGTACCAGTCAGTGTATGTGTTCCCTCCTCTTCCTCTCATACCAAAAGTACTGAGAATTATAAGAAGGAGGGGAGTAAGAACTATACTCGTGGCTCCGGATTGGCCAAGAAGGACTTGGTACCCGGAACTTCAAGAGATGCTCACGGAGGACCCGTGGCCTCTACCTCTAAGAAGGGACCTGCTCCAGCAAGGACCCTGTCTATTCCAAGACTTTGAACGCCGGATCCTGAAGGAAAAAGGCATTCCGGATGAAGTCATCCCTACCCTGGTCAAGCCAGGAAGGATGTAACCGCAAAACATTATCACCGCATTTGGCGAAAATATGTTGCGTGGTGCGAGGCCAGTAAGGCCCCGATGGAGGAATTTCAACTAGGTCGATTCCTGCATTTCCTGTAAACAGGAGTGTCTATGGGCCTAAAATTGGGGTCCATTAAGGTTCAAATTTCGGCCCTGTCGATTTTCTTCCAGAAAGAACTGGCTTCAGTTCCTGAAGTTCAGACGTTTGTCAAGGGGGTACTGCATATACAGCCTCCTTTTGTGCCTCCAGTGGCACCTTGGGATCTCAATGTAGTTTTGGGGTTCCTAAAATCACATTGGTTGAACCACTCACCACTGTGGACTTAAAATATCTCACATGGAAAGTGGTAATGCTGTTGGCCCTGGCTTCAGCCAGGCGTGTCTCAGAATTGGCGGCTTTATCCTATAAAAGCCCTTACCTAATTTTTCATACGGACAGGGCAGAATTGAGGACTCGTCCTCAATTTCTCCCTAAGGTGGTTTCAGCGTTTCACTTGAACCAGCCTATTGTGGTACCTGCGGCTACTAGGGACTTGGAGGACTCCAAGTTGCTGGACGTAGTCAGGGCCCTGAAAATATAAGTTTCCAGGACGGCTGGAGTCAGAAAATCTGACTCGCTGTTTATCCTGTATGCACCCAACAAGCTGGGTGCTCCTGCTTCTAAGCAGACTATTGCTCGTTGGATTTGTAGTACAATTCAGCTTGCACATTCTGTGGCAGGCCTGCCACAGCCAAAATCTGTAAAAGCCCATTCCACAAGGAAGGTGGGCTCATCTTGGGCGGCTGCCCGAGGGGTCTCGGCTTTACAACTTTGCCGAGCAGCTACTTGGTCAGGGGCAAACACGTTTGCTAAATTCTACAAATTTGATACCCTGGCTGAGGAGGACCTGGAGTTCTCTCATTCGGTGCTGCAGAGTCATCCGCACTCTCCCGCCCGTTTGGGAGCTTTGGTATAATCCCCATGGTCCTTACGGAGTTCCCAGCATCCACTAGGACGTCAGAGAAAATAAGAATTTACTTACCGATAATTCTATTTCTCGTAGTCCGTAGTGGATGCTGGGCGCCCATCCCAAGTGCGGATTGTCTGCAATACTTGTACATAGTTATTGTTACAAAAATCGGGTTATTATTGTTGTGAGCCATCTTTTCAGAGGCTCCGCTGTTATCATGCTGTTAACTGGGTTCAGATCACAAGTTGTACAGTGTGATTGGTGTGGCTGGTATGAGTCTTACCCGGGATTCAAAATCCTTCCTTATTGTGTACGCTCGTCCGGGCACAGTATCCTAACTGAGGCTTGGAGGAGGGTCATGGGGGGAGGAGCCAGTGCACACCAGGTAGTCCTAAAGCTTTACTTTTGTGCCCAGTCTCCTGCGGAGCCGCTATTCCCCATGGTCCTTACGGAGTTCCCAGCATCCACTACGGACTACGAGAAATAGAATTATCGGTAAGTAAATTCTTATTTTTCTCTTACGTCCTAGAGGATGCTGGGGACTCCGTAAGGACCATGGGGATTATACTAAAGCTCCAAACCGGGCGGGAGAGTGCGGATGAATCTGCAGCACCGATTGAGCAAACAGGAGGTCCTCCTCAGCCAGGGTATCAAACTTGTAGAACTTTGCAAAGGTGTTTGAACCCGACCAAGTAGCTGCTCGGCAAAGCTGTAACGCCGAGACGCCTCGGGCAGCCGCCCAAGAAGAGCTCACCTTCCTAGTGGAATGGGCCTTTACCGAATTTGGTAACGGCAATCCAGCCGTAGAATGGGCCTGCTGAATCGTGTTACAGATCCAGCGAGCAATAGTCTGCTTAGAAGCAGGAGCGCCAACCTTGTTGGCTGCATACAGGACAAACAGTGCCTCTGTTTTCCTAATCCGAGCCGTCCTGGCTACGTAAATTTTTAAGGCCCTGACTACATCCAGGGACTTGGAATCCTCCAAGTCTCCCGTAGCCACCGGCACCACAATAGGTTGGTTCATATGAAACCACCTTGGGCAAAAATTGAGGACGCGTCCTCAACTCTGCTCTATCCACATGGAAAATCAGATAGGGGCTTTTGTGAGACAAAGCCGCCAATTCGGACACCCGCCTTGCAGATGCCAAGGCCAACAACATGACCACCTTCCAAGTGAGAAATTTTAATTCAACTGTTTGAAGAGGCTCAAACCAGTGAGATTTTAGGAACTGTAACACCACGTTAAGGTCCCAAGGTGCCATTGGGGGCACAAAAGGAGGCTGGATGTGCAGCATTCCCTTTACAAAAGTCTGGACTTCTGGGAGAGAAGCCAATTCCTTCTGAAAGAATACAGATAGGCTCCATTAAGGTACAGATTTCGGCCCTAACTTCAGGCCCATATCCACTCCTGTCTGTAGAAAGTGGAGAAAACGGCCCAAGTGGAAATCTTCCGTAGGAGCATTCTTGGCTTCACACCAAGATACATACTTCCTCCAGATACGGTGATAATGTTTCGCCGTCACCTCCTTCCTAGCCTTTATCAGAGTAGGGATGACTTCCTCCAGAATACCTTTCCCAGCTAGGATTCGGTGTTCAACCGCCATGCCGTCAAACGTAACCGCGGTAAGTCTTGGAATACGCAGGGCCCCTGCTGCAACAGGTCCTCCCTGAGAGGAAGAGGCCACGGATCTTTTGTGAGCATTTCCTGAAGATCTGAATACCAGGCCCATCGAGGCCAATCTGGAACAATGAGTATTGTCCGAACTCTTTTTCGTCTTATGATTCTCAATATTTTTGAGATGAGAGGAAGAGGAGGGAACACATAGACCGATTGAAACACCCACGGTGTCACCAGGGCGTCTACCGCTACTGCCTGAGGGTCCCTTGACCTGGCACAATACCTCCGAATCTTCTTGTTGAGGCGTGACGCCATCATGTCTATTTGAGGAAGTCCTCAATGACTTGTTATCTCTGCAAAAACTTATTGATGAAGTCCCCACTCTCCTGGATGGAGATCGTGTCTGCTGAGGAAGTCTGCTTCCCAGTTGTCCACTCCCGGAATGAAGACTGCTGACAGAGCGCTTACGTGATTTTCCGCCCAGTGAAGAATCCTGGTGGTTTCCGCCATTGCCACTCTCCTCTTTGTCCAGCCTTGGCGATTTACATGAGCCACGGCTGTGACGTTGTCTGATTGAATCAGAACCGGTAGGTCGCGAAGAAGATTCTCCGCTTGTCGTGGGCCGTTGTATATGGCCCTTAATTCTAGAATGTTGATGTGTAGATAAGCCTCCTGGCTTGACCATAGTCCCTGAAAATTTCTTCCTTGTGTGACTGCTCCCCATCCTCGGAGGCTCGCGTCTGTGGTCACCAGAACCCAGTCCTGAATGCCGAACCTGCGACCCTCTAGAAGGTGAGCCACCACAGGAGAGACACCCTGGCCCTGGGGGACAGGCTTATTTTCTGATGAATGTGAAGATGGGACCCGGACCACTTGTCCAGAAGGTCCCACTGAAATGTCCTCGCATGAAACCTGCCGAAGGGGATGGCCTCGTAGGTCGCCACCATTTTTTCCCAGAACTCGAGTGCATTGATGGACTGACACTCTTTTCGGTTTTAACAGGTCTCTGACCATGTTCTGGAGTTCCTGGGCTTTTTCCATTGGGAGAAAAACCCTCTTCTGTTCCGTGTCCAGAATCATGCCTAAGAAAGATAGCCGAGTCGTTGGAACCAACTGTGACTTTGGTATATTTAGAATCCAGCCATGTTACTGCAGCACTCTCAGGGAGAGCGCCACGCTTTTCTGCAACTGATCTCTCGATCTCGCCTTTATCAGGAGATCGTCCAAGTACGGGATAATTGTGACTCCATGCCTGCACAGGAGCACCATCATTTCCGCCATTACCTTGGTGAACACCCTCGGGGCCGTGGAAAGACCAAACGGCAACGTCTGAAACTGGTAATGACAGTCCTGTACAGCGAATCTCAGGAACTCCTGATGAGGGGGATATATGGGGACATGAAGGTATGCATCCTTTATGTCTAGTGACACCATAAAATCCCCCCCTTCCAGGCTGGAGATAACCGCCCGGAGCGATTCCATCTTGAATTTGAACTTTTGCAAGTACAGGTTTAGGGATTTTAGATTTAGAATGGTCTGACCGAGCCATGCGGTTTCGGAACCACAAACAGGGTTGAATAGTACCCCTTCCCCTGTTGATCTAGAGGAACCTCGACAACCACTTGTTGTTGACACAGCTTTTGAATTGCAGCTAAAACCATCTCCCTCTCTGGGGGAGAAGCTGGTAAAGCCGATTTGAAAAATCGGCGAGGAGGCACCTCTTCGAATTCCAGTTTGTAGCCCTGGGATACAATTTCCATCGCCCAAGGATCCACGTCTGACGAAACCCAGAAGTGGCTGAAGAGTCGAAGACGTGCCCCCACTGGCGCGGACTCCCTCAGTGGAGCCCCAGCGTCATGCGGTAGATTTAGTAGAAGCCGGGGAGGACTTCTGCTCCTGGGAACTAGCCGAAGCAGGTGTTCTCATCCCTCTACCCTTACCTCTGGCGAGGAAGGAAGAGCCCCGACCTCTTCTGGACTTATGCGACCGAAAGGACTGCATCTGATATTGTGGAGTTTTCTTTTGCTGTGGGGGAACAGAAGGTAAAAAAGTAGATTTCCCCGCTTTAGCTGTGGCAACTAGGTCCGCGAGACCTTCCCCAAATACAACCTCACCCTAGTAAGGTAAAACTTCCATACGCCTCTTTGAGTCGGCATCACCCGTCCATTGGCGGGTCCACAGAGCTCGCCTAGCAGAAATCGCCATGGCGTTGGCTCTCGAACCTAGCAGCCCAACGTCTCTCTGAGCGTCTCTCATATATAAGACTGCGTCCTTAATGTGACCTAAGGTCAATAAAATGGTATCCCTATCTAGGGTATCAATATCAGCTGACAAGGTATCTGTCCAAGCTGCTACAGCGCTACAAACCCAAGCCGATGCTATTGCCGGTCTGAGTAAAGCACCCGTATGTGTATAAATAGATTTTAAGGTAGTTTCCTGTCTGCGATCAGCAGGATCCTTGAGGGCTGCCGTGTCTGGAGACGGTAGCGCCACCTTCTTGGATAAGCGCATTAAAGCCTTGTCCACACTGGGAGAGGATTCCCAGCGTACCCTGTCCTGTGCAGGGAAAGGATACGCCATAAGAATTCTCTTGGGAATCTGCAGTTTTTTGTCTGGAGTTTCCCAAGCTTTTTCAAATAACGCGTTCAGCTCATGAGATGGGGGAAAGGTTACCTCAGGTCTCTTTTCCTTATACATGCGCACCCTCGTGTCAGGGACAGAGGGGTCATCTGTGATATGTAAAACATCTTTTATTGCAATAATCATATAATGAATACTTTTGGCCACCCTTGGGTGTAACCTCGCATCATCGTAGTCGACACTGAAGTCAGAATCCGTGTCGGTATCAGTGTCTGTTACTTTGGACAGGGGACGTTTTTGAGACCCAGAAGGGCCCTGTGACACAGTCAAAGCCATGGATTGACTCCCTGTTTTATCCCTGGACTCTGCTTTGTCCAATCTTTTATGTAATAAAGACACATTTGCATTTAAAACATTCCACATATCCAACCAATCAGGAGTCGGCGTTGCCGACGGAGACACCACAATCATCTGCTCCACCTCCTCCTTAGACGAGCCTTCCGCTTCAGACATGCCGACACACGCGTACCGACACCCCCACACACACCCCAATAAGGCCCTTTGGAGAGACAGAGAGAGAGTATGCCAGCACACACCCAGCGCCACCGGACACTGGAATAAAATCACAGTTAGTATTCAGCGCTTTTATATAAATATACTCACTGCGCCATTAATGTGCCCCCCCCCTCTTTTTTGCCCTCTGTAACCTTGTTCAGCAGGGGAGAGTCCGGGGAGCCAGCTTCTCTGCAATGTGCTGTGGAGAAAATGGTGCTGGTTAGTGCTGGAGGACCAAGCCCCGCCCCCTCACCGGCGGGCTTCGGTCCCGCTCAAATTATTTATACTGGCGGGGGTTTATTAATATACTGCCTCCGCAGTATCTCCTTTATATGCCAGTGTCCCTAGAGGTTTTTATTGCTGCCCAGGGCGCCCCCCCCTGCACCTGTACAGTGCCCGCTGTGTGAGTTGTGTGTGGGAGCAATGGCGCACAGCGTTACCGCTGCTCGTTACCTCAGCAAAGATCTGAAGTCTTCTGCCGCCTGTGAAGTCTTCTTTTCTTCTTAATACTCACCCGGCTTCTATCTTCCGGCTCTGTGAGGGTGAGACCTGCGTTCTGACTCCCTCTGGAGCTAATGGTGTCCAGTAGCCTAAGAAGCAGAGCCTATCACTTAAGTAGGTCTGCTCCTCTCCCCTCAGTCCCACGTTGCAGGGAGCCTGTTGCCAGCAGTGCTCCCTGAAAATAAAAAACCTAACAAAATTATTTTTACAGAGAAACTCAGGAGAGCTCCCCTGTAATGCACCCAGTCTCCTCTGGGCACAGGATCTAACTGAGGTCTGGAGGAGGGGCATAGAGGGAGGAGCCAGTGCACACCCATCTAAAGTCTTTAGAGTGCCCATGTCTCCTGCGGAGCCCGTCTATACCCCATGGTCCTTACGGAGTCCCCAGCATCCTCTAGGATGTAAGAGAAACATGTGCCGACACCGTCATCCATATGGTGTCGTCCTAATGACCGTCTATCTATACACTGGAACCCCACACTCACACCACAACGATCTGTTGTACTTACAATGACTTCCAATTATTGTTGTGTTGTCAGAGCGTCCGTATAAAGGAAGACACACATTACTGTATAGTAAGTGACAGCACCAGTGCTCACAGATACAGTATATTATATATACAGTACTAAGGGTACAGAGACTGAAAGTCGACAGATAGTAAGTGACAGCACCAGTGCTCACAGATACAGTATATTATATATACAGTACTAAGGGTACAGAGACTGAAAGCAGACAGATAGTAAGTGACATAACCAGTGCTCACAGATATATTATATAGACTGACTAAGGGTACAGAGACTGAAAGCTGACAGATAGTAAGTGACAGCACCAGTGCTCACAGATACAGTATATAGACAGTACTAAGGGTACAGAGACTGAAAGCTGACAGATAGTAAGTGACAGCACCAGTGCTCACAGATACAGTATATAGACAGTACTAAGGGTACAGAGACTGAAAGCTGACAGATAGTAAGTGACAGCACCAGTGCTCACAGATACAGTATATAGACAGTACTTAGGGTACAGAGACTGAAAGACGACAAATAGTAAGTGACAGCACCAGTGCTCACAGATACAGTATATAGACAGTACTAAGGGTACAGAGACTGAAAGCTGACAGATAGTAAGTGACAGCACCAGTGCTCACAGATACAGTATATAGACAGTACTTAGGGTACAGAGACTGAAAGACGACAAATAGTAAGTGACAGCACCAGTGCTCACAGATACAGTATATTATATAGACAGTACTATAGTTACAGAGACTGAAAGCCAACAGATAGTAAGTGACAGCACCAGTGCTCACAGATACAGTATATTATATAGACAGTACTAAGGGTACAGAGACTGAAAGCTGACAGATAGTAAGTGACAGCACCAGTGCTCACAGATATATTATATAGTCTCTGTACCCTTAGTACAGTCTAAGTGACAGCACCAGTGCTCACAGATATATTATATAGACTGTACTAAGGGTACAGAGACTAAGTGACAGCACCAGTGCTCACAGATATATTATATAGACAGTACTAAGGGTACAGAGACTAAGTGACAGCACCAGTGCTCACAGATATATTATATAGACTGTACTAAGGGTACAGAGACTAAGTGACAGCACCAGTGCTCACAGATATATTATATAGACTGTACTAAGGGTACAGAGACTAAGTGACAGCACCAGTGCTCACAGATATATTATATAGACTGTACTAAGGGTACAGAGACTAAGTGACAGCACCAGTGCTCACAGATATATTATATAGACAGTACTAAGGGCACAGAGACTGAAAGCTGACAGATAGTAAGTGACAGCACCAGCAAGATACAGATATACAATATAGATCACAGACAGATAGTATCTGTATGCCGCTGGTGCTGTCACTTACTATCTGTGTGTGATCTATATTGTATATCTATAGGTCGCTGGTGCTGTCCCTTACTATCTGTAGGTTGCTGGTGCTGTCACTTACTATCTGTAGGTCACTGGTGCTGTCCTATAGATATACAATATAGATCATACACAGATAGTAAGTGACAGCACCAGGGACCCATAGATACACTATACTGACAGCACACATATAGTAAAGGACAGCACCAGGCGTCATGGAAGCAGTACACAGACAGCATACATATACTATAGTAAGGTTCCCCCTAATCAGCATTAGCATTATTCTAATAACACAGGTTATAACCAAAGCTCATCTGAGTCATCTCACAGGACAGGATTACTGGATATCTCTGTAGCAGACTCACTAAAATGAGAATATGAGGAAATCACACACTGCTATACTCCCAGAGCCCTGTCTCCATTGTGATGTATTATCTCATATTCCTCACCTCCTGCTACCTGATAATGAGACACCTGGGCACACCTGACTGCACATGTGACCCACTCCTCACCAATCAGAGCGCAGTATCACCAGGTACCTGTGTACAGCTGTCTCTCTTCCCAGAAATCTCTGACAAACCTCCTGTCACTCCCAGCGCAGGCGATACATCTCCAGCACACACCGCTGTATGTATACTACGCCACCCCCAGCGCAGGCGATACATCTCCAGCACACACCTCTGTATGTATACTACACCACCCCCAACGCAGGCGACACATCTCCCACACACAACGCTGTATGTATACTACACCACCCCCAGCGCAGGCGATACATCTCCCGCACACACCGCTGTATGTATACTACACCACCCCCAGCGCAGGCGATACATCTCCAGCACACACCTCTGTATGTATACTACACCACCCCCAGCGCAGGCGATACATCTCCAGCACACACCGCTGTATGTATACTACGCCACCCCCAGCGCAGGCGATACATCTCCCGCACACACCGCTGTATGTATACTACACCACCCCCAGCGCAGGCGATACATCTCCAGCACACACCGCTGTATGTATACTACACCACCCCCAGCGCAGGCGATACATCTCCAGCACACACCGCTGTATGTATACTACACCACCCCCAGCGCAGGCGATACATCTCCAGCACACTCCGCTGTATGTATACAGCGCCACCCCCAGCGCAGGCGATACATCTCCCGCACACACCGCTGTATGTATACTACACCACCCCCAGCGCAGGCGATACATCTCCAGCACACACCGCTGTATGTATACTACACCACCCCCAGCGCAGGCGATACATCTCCAGCACACACCGCTGTATGTATACTACACCACCCCCAGCGCAGGCGATACATCTCCCGCACACACCGCTGTATGTATACTGCACCACCCCCAGCGCAGGCGATACATCTCCCGCACACACCGCTGTATGTATACTACACCACCCCCAGCCCAGGCGATACATCTCCAGCACACACCGCTGTATGTATACTACACCCCCCCCAGCGCAGGCGATACATCTCCCGCACACACCGCTGTATGTATACTACACCACCCCCAGCGCAGGCGATACATCTCCAGCACACACCGCTGTATGTATACTACACCACCCCCAGCGCAGGCGATACATCTCCCGCACACACCGCTGTATGTATACTACACCACCCCCAGCGCAGGCGATACATCTCCCGCACACACCGCTGTATGTATACTACACCACCCCCAGCGCAGGCGATACATCTCCCGCACACACCGCTGTATGTATACTACACCACCCCCAGCGCAGGCGATACATCTCCAGCACACACCGCTGTATGTATACTACGCCACCCCCAGCGCAGGCGATACATCTCCCGCACACACCGCTGTATGTATACTACACCACCCCCAGCGCAGGCGATACATCTCCAGCACACACCGCTGTATGTATACTACACCACCCCCAGCGCAGGCGATACATCTCCCGCACACACCGCTGTATGTATACTACACCACCCCCAGCGCAGGCGATACATCTCCAGCACACACCGCTGTATGTATACTACACCCCCCCCAGCGCAGGCGATACATCTCCCGCACACACCGCTGTATGTATACTACACCACCCCCAGCGCAGGCGATACATCTCCAGCACACACCGCTGTATGTATACTACACCACCCCCAGCGCAGGCGATACATCTCCCGCACACACCGCTGTATGTATACTACACCACCCCCAGCGCAGGCGATACATCTCCCGCACACACCGCTGTATGTATACTACACCACCCCCAGCGCAGGCGATACATCTCCCGCACACACCGCTGTATGTATACTACACCACCCCCAGCGCAGGCGATACATCTCCAGCACACACCGCTGTATGTATACTACACCACCCCCAGCGCAGGCGATACATCTCCAGCACACACCGCTGTATGTATACTACACCACCCCCAGCGCAGGCGATACATCTCCAGCACACACCGCTGTATGTATACTACACCACCCCCAGCGCAGGCGATACATCTCCAGCACACACCGCTGTATGTATACTACGCCACCCCCAGCGCAGGCGATACATCTCCCGCACACACCGCTGTATGTATACTACACCACCCCCAGCGCAGGCGATACATCTCCCGCACACACCGCTGTATGTATACTACACCACCCCCAGCGCAGGCGATACATCTCCAGCACACACCGCTGTATGTATACTACACCACCCCCAGCGCAGGCGATACATCTCCAGCACACACCGCTGTATGTATACTACACCACCCCCAGCGCAGGCGATACATCTCCAGCACACACCTCTGTATGTATACTACACCACCCCCAGCGCAGGCGATACATCTCCAGCACACACCGCTGTATGTATACTACACCACCCCCAGCGCAGGCGATACATCTCCAGCACACACCGCTGTATGTATACTACACCACCCCCAGCGCAGGCGATACATCTCCAGCACACACCGCTGTATGTATACTACACCACCCCCAGCGTAGGCGATACATCTCCCGCACACACCGCTGTATGTATACTACACCACCCCCAGCGCAGGCGATACATCTCCAGCACACACCGCTGTATGTATACTACACCACCCCCAGCGCAGGCGATACATCTCCAGCACACACCGCTGTATGTATACTACACCACCCCCAGCGCAGGCGATACATCTCCCGCACACACCGCTGTATGTATACTACACCACCCCCAGCGCAGGCGATACATCTCCCGCACACACCGCTGTATGTATACTACACCACCCCCAGCGCAGGCGATACATCTCCCGCACACACCTCTGTATGTATACTACGCCACCCCCAGCGCAGGCGATACATCTCCAGCACACACCGCTGTATGTATACTACACCACCCCCAGCGCAGGCGATACATCTCCCGCACACACCGCTGTATGTATACTGCACCACCCCCAGCGCAGGCGATACATCTCCTGCACACACCGCTGTATGTATACTAAGCCACCCCCAGCGCAGGCGATACATCTCCAGCACACACCGCTGTATGTATACTACACCACCCCCAGCGCAGGCGATACATCTCCCGCACACACCGCTGTATGTATACTACACCACCCCCAGCGCAGGCGATACATCTCCAGCACACTCCGCTGTATGTATACTACGCCACCCCCAGCGCAGGCGATACATCTCCTGCACACACCTCTGTATGCATACTACACCACCCCCAGCGTAGGCGATACATCTCCAGCACACACCGCTGTATGTATACTACACCACCCCCAGCGCAGGCGATACATCTCCCGCACACACCGCTGTATGTATACTACACCACCCCCAGCGCAGGCGATACATCTCCAGCACACACCGCTGTATGTATACTACACCACCCCCAGCGCAGGCGATACATCTCCCGCACACACCGCTGTATGTATACTACACCACCCCCAGCGCAGGCGATACATCTCCAGCACACACCGCTGTATGTATACTACACCCCCCCCAGCGCAGGCGATACATCTCCCGCACACACCGCTGTATGTATACTACACCACCCCCAGCGCAGGCGATACATCTCCCGCACACACCGCTGTATGTATACTACACCACCCCCAGCGCAGGCGATACATCTCCCGCACACACCTCTGTATGTATACTACGCCACCCCCAGCGCAGGCGATACATCTCCAGCACACACCGCTGTATGTATACTACACCACCCCCAGCGCAGGCGATACATCTCCCGCACACACCGCTGTATGTATACTACACCACCCCCAGCGCAGGCGATACATCTCCAGCACACACCGCTGTATGTATACTGCACCACCCCCAGCGCAGGCGATACATCTCCAGCACACACCGCTGTATGTATACTACACCACCCCCAGCGCAGGCGATACATCTCCCGCACACACCTCTGTATGTATACTACACCACCCCCAGCGCAGGCGATACATCTCCAGCACACACCGCTGTATGTATACTGCACCACCCCCAGCGCAGGCGATACATCTCCCGCACACACCGCTGTATGTATACTACACCACCCCCAGCGCAGGCGATACATCTCCCGCACACACCGCTGTATGTATACTACACCACCCCCAGCGCAGGCGATACATCTCCAGCACACACCGCTGTATGTATACTGCACCACCCCCAGCGCAGGCGATACATCTCCCGCACACACCGCTGTATGTATACTGCACCACCCCCAGCGCAGGCGATACATCTCCCGCACACACCGCTGTATGTATACTACGCCACCCCCAGCGCAGGCGATACATCTCCCGCACACACCTCTGTATGTATACTACACCACCCCCAGCGCAGGCGATACATCTCCCGCACACACCGCTGTATGTATACTGCACCACCCCCAGCGCAGGCGATACATCTCCAGCACACACCGCTGTATGTATACTGCACCACCCCCAGCGCAGGCGATACATCTCCAGCACACACCTCTGTATGTATACTACACCACCCCCAGCGCAGGCGATACATCTCCAGCACACACCGCTGTATGTATACTACGCCACCCCCAGCGCAGGCGATACATCTCCCGCACACACCGCTGTATGTATACTACACCACCCCCAGCGCAGGCGATACATCTCCCGCACACACCGCTGTATGTATACTACACCACCCCCAGCGCAGGCGATACATCTCCCGCACACACCGCTGTATGTATACTACACCACCCCCAGCGCAGGCGATACATCTCCCGCACACACCGCTGTATGTATACTACACCACCCCCAGCGCAGGCGATACATCTCCCGCACACACCGCTGTATGTATACTACACCACCCCCAGCGCAGGCGATACATCTCCCGCACACACCGCTGTATGTATACTACACCACCCCCAGCGCAGGCGATACATCTCCTGCACACACCGCTGTATGTATACTACACCACCCCCAGCGCAGGCGATACATCTCCCGCACACACCGCTGTATGTATACTACACCACCCCCAGCGCAGGCGATACATCTCCAGCACACACCTCTGTATGTATACTACACCACCCCCAGCGTAGGCGATACATCTCCAGCACACACCGCTGTATGTATACTACACCACCCCCAGCGCAGGCGATACATCTCCAGCACACACCTCTGTATGTATACAGCGCCACCCCCAGCGCAGGCGATACATCTCCCGCACACACCTCTGTATGTATACTACACCACCCCCAGCGCAGGCGATACATCTCCAGCACACACCGCTGTATGTATACTACACCACCCCCAGCGCAGGCGATACATCTCCAGCACACACCTCTGTATGTATACTACACCACCCCCAGCGTAGGCGATACATCTCCAGCACACACCGCTGTATGTATACTACACCACCCCCAGCGCAGGCGATACATCTCCAGCACACACCTCTGTATGTATACAGCGCCACCCCCAGCGCAGGCGATACATCTCCCGCACACACCTCTGTATGTATACTGCACCACCCCCAGCGCAGGCGATACATTTCCAGCACACACCGCTGTATGTATACTGCACCACCCCCAGCGCAGGCGATACATCTCCCGCACACACCGCTGTATGTATACTACACCACCCCCAGCGCAGGCGATACATCTCCAGCACACACCGCTGTATGTATACTACACCACCCCCAGCGCAGGCGATACATCTCCCGCACACACCTCTGTATGTATACTACACCACCCCCAGCGCAGGCGATACATCTCCCGCACACACCGCTGTATGTATACTACACCACCCCCAGCGCAGGCGATACATCTCCCGCACACACCGCTGTATGTATACTGCACCACCCCCAGCGCAGGCGATACATCTCCAGCACACACCGCTGTATGTATACTAAGCCACCCCCAGCGCAGGCGATACATCTCCCGCACACACCGCTGTATGTATACTGCACCACCCCCAGCGCAGGCGATACATCTCCCGCACACACCGCTGTATGTATACTACACCACCCCCAGCGCAGGCGATACATCTCCCGCACACACCGCTGTATGTATACTGCACCACCCCCAGCGCAGGCGATACATCTCCCGCACACACCGCTGTATGTATACTGCACCACCCCCAGCGCAGGCGATACATCTCCCGCACACACCTCTGTATGTATACTACACCACCCCCAGCGCAGGCGATACATCTCCCGCACACACCGCTGTATGTATACTACACCACCCCCAGCGCAGGCGATACATCTCCAGCACACACCGCTGTATGTATACTAAGCCACCCCCAGCGCAGGCGATACATCTCCAGCACACACCTCTGTATGTATACTGCACCACCCCCAGCGCAGGCGATACATCTCCCGCACACACCGCTGTATGTATACTACACCACCCCCAGCGCAGGCGATACATCTCCAGCACACACCGCTGTATGTATACTACGCCACCCCCAGCGCAGGCGGAGAAGAGGCGGTGCTTATGTAAGTTCATACCGGCGATTGCAGAAGAAAATAACGGGAGCGGATGGCAGGGCCGGGAGGGGTTACCGTGCAGATGTCAAGGGAGCGCTGAGACGGCAATTAGCGCAGCGGCAGAGCTTAGTACATCCCGCCCTTTATCTATTATCTTCTACAAACAGCTAGATAAATTTCAAGTGGAATTTGATTGGTTGCTATGGGCAACATCACCTGTTCTAAAAAAACTCACCCCAATGACGGGGTCACACCAGTAACTATGGGTACAAAGTCTGTGGCTCCAGAATAACTACCAAGAACAGTAATAGCCCCCCCCCCTCCCCCCCAACACTCCATTGTGTGTATCCGGCGGGATCACCTACCTGTATGTGACGCTCGGAGCAAGAACTGTTCTGGATGAGAGGCTGCGGCGTTCCGAGGAATATGACGCTGTCATGAAGATAACGAGCTGATCAGAGTCTTCTGGAGTCAAACATGTCTAACGAAGGCAGTCTCACACGCTGGAGGCCTCTCTACAAGACCTGTCCTCTTCTGCGCTGGACACTAAGCGTCCCTGTCCTCTTCTGCGCTGGACACTAAGCGTCCCTGTCCTCTTCTGCGCTGGACACTAAGCGTCCCTGTCCTCTTCTGTGCTGGACACTAAGCGTCCCTGTCCTCTGCGGTGGGAGGCCGGCTGAGAGCCCTGTCCTCAGGGAGGGAGGCCGGCAGTGAGCCCTGTCCTCTGGGAGGGAGGCCGGCAGTGAGCCCTGTCCTCTGGGAGGGAGGCCGGCAGTGAGCCCTGTCCTCTGTGGTGGGAGGCCGGCTGGGAGCCCTGTCCTCTGTGGTGGGAGGCCGGCTGGGAGTCCTGTCCTCTGCGGTGGGAGGCCAGCTGGGAGCACTGTCCTCTACTGCTCTGGACACTAAGCGTCCTGTCCTCTGCAGTGGGAGGCTGGCTGTGAGCCTTGTCCACTGTGGAGGATGGAGGCCTGCTGTAAGCTTTGTCCACTGTGGAGGATGGAGGCCTGCTGTAAGCTTTGTCCACTGTGGAGGATGGAGGCCTGCTGTGAGACCTGTACTCTGTGGTGGACTGAGGCCGGCTGTGAGCCTTGTCCTCTGTGGAGTGAGGCTGGCTAGAAGCCCTGTCCTCTGGGAGGGAGGCCGGCTGGGAGCCCTGTCCTCTGCGGAGTGAGGTTGAAAGTCAGTCCTTACTCTACAGACTGGGGTTCAGTATTCATCCTGTCAACTGCATAGTGAAGTTGGGTACTGACCCTGTGCTCTGCAGATTGAGGTTGGGTTCAGTCCTTACTTTGTGGACTAAGGTCCTTTGCTCTGCGGAGTGAAGTTGGGCACTGTGCTCTGCGGAGTGAAGTTGGGCACTGTGCTCTGCGGAGTAAAGTTCGGCACTGTGCTCTGCGGAGTGAAGTTGGGCACTGTGCTCTGCGAGGTGAAGTTGGGCACTGTGCTCTGTGGAGTGAAGTTGGGCACTGTGCTCTGCGGAGTGAAGTTGGGCACTGTGCTCTGCGGAGTGAAGTTGGGCACTGTGCTCTGCGGAGTGAAGTTGGGCACTGTGCTCTGCGGAGTGAAGTTGGGCACTGTGCTCTGTGGAGTGAAGTTGGGCACTGTGCTCTGCGGAGTGAAGTTGGGCAGTAGTCCTGTGCTCTGCAGAGTGAAGTTGGGCAGTAGTCCTGTGCTCTGCGGAGTGAAGTTGGGCAGCGGTCCTGTGCTCTGCGGAGTGAAGTTGGGCACTGTGCTCTGCGGAGTGAAGTCGGGCAGCGGTCCTGTGCTCTGCGGAGTGAAGTTGGGCACTGTGCTCTGCAGAGTGAAGTTGGGCACTGTGCTCTGCGAGGTGAAGTTGGGCACTGTGCTCTGCGGAGTGAAGTTGGGCACTGTGCTCTGCGGAGTGAAGTTGGGCAGCTGTCCTGTGCTCTGTGGAGTGAAGTTGGGCACTGTGCTCTGCGGAGTGAAGTTGGGCACCGGCACTGTGCTCTGCGGAGTGAAGTTGGGCAGCGGTCCTGTGCTCTGCGGAGTGAAGTTGGGCACTGTGCTCTGCGGAGTGAAGTTGGGCACCGGCACTGTGCTCTGCGGAGTGAAGTTGGGCAGTGGTCCTGTGCTCTGCAGAGTGAAGTTGGGTAGCGGTCCTGTGCTCTGCGGAGTGAAGTTGGGCACTGTGCTCAGCGGAGTGAAGTTGGGCAGTAGTCCTGTGCTCTGCGGAGTGAAGTTGGGCAGCGGTCCTGTGCTCTGCGGAGTGAAGTTGGGCAGTGGTCCTGTGCTCTGCGGAGTGAAGTTTGGCACTGTGCTCTGCGGAGTGAAGTTGGGCACTGTGCTCTGCGGAGTGAAGTTGGGCCACGGCACTGTGCTCTGCGGAGTGAAGTTGGGCAGCGGTCCTGTGCTCTGCGGAGTGAAGTTGGGCACTGTGCTCTGCGGAGTGAAGTTGGGCAGTGGTCCTGTGCTCTGCGGAGTGAAGTTGGGTAGCGGTCCTGTGCTCTGCGGAGTGAAGTTGGGCACTGTGCTCTGCGGAGTGAAGTTGGGCACTGTGCTCTGCGGAGTGAAGTTGGGCAGTGGTCCTGTGCTCTGCGGAGTGAAGTTGGGCAGCGGTCCTGTGCTCTGCGGAGTGAAGTTGGGCACTGTGCTGTGCGGAGTGAAGTTGGGCAGTAGTCCTGTGCTCTGCGGAGTGAAGTTGGGCACTGTGCTCTGCGGAGTGAAGTTGGGCACTGTGCTCTGCGAGGTGAAGTTGGGCACTGTGCTCTGCGGAGTGAAGTTGGGCACTGTGCTCTGCGGAGTGAAGTTGGGCACTGTGCTCTGCGGAGTGAAGTTGGGCTCTGTGCTCTGCGAGGTGAAGTTGGGCACTGTGCTCTGCGAGGTGAAGTTGGGCACTGTGCTCTGCGGAGTGAAGTTGGGCACTGTGCTCTGCGGAGTGAAGTTGGGCACTGTGCTCTGCGGAGTGAAGTTGGGCACTGTGCTCTGCGAGGTGAAGTTGGGCACTGTGCTCTGCGAGGTGAAGTTGGGCACTGTGCTCTGCGAGGTGAAGTTGGGCACTGTGCTCTGCGAGGTGAAGTTGGGCACTGTGCTCTGTTGAGTGAAGTTGGGCACTGTGCTCTGCGGAGTGAAGTTGGGTACTGTGCTCTGCGGAGTGAAGTTGGGCACCGGCACTGTGCTCTGCGGAGTGAAGTTGGGCACTGTGCTCTGCGAGGTGAAGTTGGGCACTGTGCTCTGCGAGGTGAAGTTGGGCACTGTGCTCTGCGAGGTGAAGTTGGGCACTGTGCTCTGCGAGGTGAAGTTGGGCACTGTGCTCTGCGGAGTGAAGTTGGGCACCGGCACTGTGCTCTGCGGAGTGAAGTTGGGCACTGTGCTCTGCGAGGTGAAGTTGGGCACTGTGCTCTGCGAGGAGAAGTTGGGCACTGTGCTCTGCGAGGTGAAGTTGGGCACTGTGCTCTGCGAGGTGAAGTTGGGCACTGTGCTCTGCGAGGTGAAGTTGGGCACTGTGCTCTGCGGAGTGAAGTTGGGCAGTGCTCTGCAATGTGTTGAGCTCTGCAGGGACAGGCCACATGTATGTTCTGCAGAGCAGTGAGGAATGGAGCCCCTTTGTTGTGAATTGGGGCAGCTGGCAGGAAGTGCTGCAGAGTGCGGCCTATTCCTCCCCGGGTGCAGCCCAGCAATGTGTCCCCACAGCACGCTCCATGCTGCCTGCGCTCAGCAATCACACAATGAATGAAAGGCTCGGCCCTTTGTGCCCACAGCCTCCTATCCCCTGACTGCTCCTCCAATCCCAGATCCCAGGCGGAGGAGGGGGGATCAGGGAGGAGAGGACTAGACACAGCAGCAGCTGCCGCACCAGAGAGCCAGCTGTCCGTATGTGTCTGAGAGCGCCACGCTCTGTATACACCCCCTGCAGGGTCACGCTGCGTATATACACTCTCTACAGGGTCACGCTGTATATACACCCCCTGCAGAGTCACGCTGCGTATATACACCCTCTACAGGGTCACGCTGTGTATACACCCCCTGCAGAGTCACGCTGCGTATATACACCCTCTACAGGGTCACGCTGTATATACACCCCCTGCAGGGTCACGCTGTCTATATATACACCTCCTGCAGGGTCACGCTGCGTATACACCCCCTGCAGGGTCACGCTGCGTATACACCCCCTGCAGGGTCACGCTGTCTATATATACACCCTCTACAGGGTCACGCTGCGTACAGTATATACACCCTCTACAGGTTCACACTGTGTATACACCCTCTACAGGGTCACGCTGCGTATATACACCCTCTACAAGGTCACGCTGTATATACACCCCCTGCAGGGTCACGCTGTCTATATATACACCTCCTGCAGGGTCACGCTGCGTATACACCCCCTGCAGGGTCACGCTGCGTATACACCCCCTGCAGGGTCACGCTGTCTATATATATACCCTCTACAGGGTCACGCTGCGTACAGTATATACACCCTCTACAGGTTCACACTGTGTATACACCCTCTACAGGGCCACGCTGTGTATATACACCCTCTACAGGGTCACACTGTGTATACACCCCCTGCAGGGTCACGCTGCGTATACACCCTCTACAGGGTCACGCTGTATATACACCCCCTGCAGGGTCACGCTGTGTATACACCCCCTGCAGGGTCAAGCTGCGTATATTATTATTATTATTATTATCCTTTATTTATATGGCGCCACAAGGGTTCCGCAGCGCCCAATTACAGAACACATATGCACATAATCAAAACAGGAAAACAGTGACTTACAGGTGAAGACAATATAGGACAAGTACAGGGTAACTAAGCATAACTACACCAGTAAATGACAGAGAGAAGTTCCAGGTGGTTAAAAAAACTGCGTGATTTGGGCAGTTGAGGATTATTAAAGTAAGAAAAGGATAAGCACATGAGGGAAGAGGGCCCTACTCGTGAGAGCTTACATTCTAAGGGGTTCTACAGGGTCACGCTGTATATACACCCTCTACAGGGTCAACCTGTGTATATATACCCTCTACAGGGTCACACTGTGTATATACACCCTCTACAGGGTCACGCTGTATATACACCCCCAGCAGGGTCACGCTACGTATACACCCCCTGCAGGGTCACGCTCTATATATACACCCTCTACAAAGTCACTCTGTCTATATACACCCCCTGCAGGGTCACACTGTGTATATACACCCTCTACATGGTCACTCTGTCTATATATACACCCTCTACAGAGTCACGCTGCGTATACACCCTCTACAGGGTCACACTGTGTATATACACCCTCTACAGGGTCACACTGTGTATATACACCCTCTACAGGGTCACACTATGTATATACACCCCTTGCAGGGTCACACTGTGTATACACCCCCCCTGCAGGGTCACGCTGTGTATACACCCCCTGCAGGGTCACACTGTGTATATACATCCTCTACAGGGTCACACTGTGTATACACCCTCTACAGGGTCACGCTGTGATTACACCCCTCTACAGGGTCACACTGTGTATATACACCCTCTACAGGGTCACACTGTGTATATACACCCTCTACAGGGTCACACTGTGTATACACCCTCTACAGGGTCACGCTGTGATTACACCCCTCTACAGGGTCAACCTGTGTATATATACCCTCTACAGGGTCACACTGTGTATATACACCCTCTACAGGGTCACGCTGTATATACACCCCCTGCAGGGTCACGCTACGTATACACCCCCTGCAGGGTCACGCTCTATATATACACCCTCTACAAAGTCACTCTGTCTATATACACCCCCTGCAGGGTCACACTGTGTATATACACCCTCTACATGGTCACTCTGTCTATATATACACCCTCTACAGAGTCACGCTGCGTATACACCCTCTACAGGGTCACACTGTGTATATACACCCTCTACAGGGTCACACTGTGTATATACACCCTCTACAGGGTCACACTGTGTATATACACCCCTTGCAGGGTCACACTGTGTATACACACCCCCTGCAGGGTCACGCTGTGTATACACCCCCTGCAGGGTCACACTGTGTATATACATCCTCTACAGGGTCACACTGTGTATACACCCTCTACAGGGTCACGCTGTGATTACACCCCTCTACAGGGTCACACTGTGTATATACACCCTCTACAGGATCACGCTGTGTATATACACCCTCTACAGGGTCACGCTACGTATACACCCCCTGCAGGGTCACGCTGTATATACACCCTCTATAGGGTCACGCTGCGTATATACACCCTTACAGGGTCACGCTGTATATACACCCTCTACAGGGTCACGCTGTGTATACACCATCTACAGGGTCACGCTGCGTATATACGCCCTCTACAGGGTCACGCTGTGTATACACCCTCTACAGGGTCACGCTGTGTATATACACCCTCTACAGTGTCACACTGTGTATACACCCTCTACAGGGTCACGCTGTGTATATACACCCTCTGCAGGGTCACGCTGTGCATATACACCGTCTACAGGGTCACGCTGTGCATATACACCCTCTACGGGGTCACACTGTGTATATACACCCTCTACGGGGTCACACTGTGTATATACACCCTCTACAGGGTCACACTGTATATAAACCCCCTACATGGTCATGCTGCATATATACACCCTCTACAGGGTCACACTGTGTATATACACCCTCTACAGGGTCACACTGTATATACACCCCGTACAGGGTCACACTCTGTACATATACCCTTTACAGGGTCACGCTGCGTATATACACCCTCTACATAGTCACGCTGTATATACACCCCCTACAGGGTCATGTTGCATATATACACCCTCTACAGGGTCACAGTGTGTATATACACCCTCTACAGGGTCACACTGTATATACACCCCATACAGGGTCACCCTCTGTACATATACCCTTTACAGGGTCACGCTGCGTATATACACCCTCTACAGAGTCACGCTGTATATACACCCCCTACAGGGTTATGTTGCATATATACACCCTCTACAGGGTCACATTGTGTATATACACCCTCTACAGGGTCACACTGTGTATATACACCCTCTACAGGGTCACACTGTATATACACCCCGTACAGGGTCACACTCTGTACATATACCCTTTACAGGGTCACGCTGCGTATATACACCCTCTACATAGTCACGCTGTATATACACCCCCTACAGGGTCATGTTGCATATATACACCATCTACAGGGTCACACTGTGTATATACACCCTCTACAGGGTCACACTGTATATACACCCCATACAGGGTCACACTCTGTACATATACCCTTTACAGGGTCACGCTGCGTATATACACCCTCTACAGAATCACGCTGTATATACACCCCCTACAGGGTTATGTTGCATATATACACCCTCTACAGGGTCACACTGTGTATATACACCCTCTACAGGGTCACACTGTGTATATACACCCTCTACAGGGTCACACTGTATATACACCCCGTACAGGGTCACACTCTGTACATATACCCTTTATAGCAGGGCTGGCCAAACCGGTCCTTGAGATCTAGCAACAGTTCATGTTTTCCAGGCCTCCTGGAGATCTGTAGCATGGTCAGTTAGGAATGAATGCAGCACATCTTATTAGTAATGACTACACCTGTGCACCAGCTAGGTGATCTGGAAAATGTGAACTGTTGGTAGATCTCGAGGACTGGTTTGGCCAGCCCTGCTTTATAGGGTCACGTTGCGTATATACACCCTCTACAGAGTCACACTGTATATACACCCCCTACAGGGTTATGTTGCATATATACACCCTCTACAGGGTCACGCTGCATATATACACCCTCTACAGGGTAACACGGTATATACACCATCTACAGGGTCACACTGTGTGTATATAGCTCCCGGGATGGAGTTCTGCAGCGAGTATGTAGAACAATGTGTTGCGTTTTCCTGAGGAACTGGCCTTAGACTCCCATGTGCAAGGAGCACATCTGGGGGAGACAAAACTCATCCCTGGTTGTGAAGACAATATTATTCCTGAACTCCAGAACAGAGGACACAACCGTACAGAGCATTAGGGCTGAAAGGCGCTGCAGAACCTCTTGCTTGGTGAGTCAGGCAGCGGACACCAGCACGATGACAGGTCACCCCACCAGCCAGTGGAGAAAGCCACCAAAACCATCACTGTCCAGTTCCTCGTGTAGTATGGTGTCCAGCACAGGTCCACCCTGACAGCCCACCTGTTACCAGGGCAGGCATTATGCGGATCCAGTGACACATGGTGGTCTTGGTATACCCTACTGTCCGTCGAGGGAATGGCACAAGTGAGCGTTCAGCAGGACAGTAGTACAGATGCTGTGGACACATAGCAATGACGGGCCGACGTGGTGCAGCGCGTGTTGTGGACTTGCTTTGTATCAGTGAGGGCCATTACTGTCAATCAATCAGGACTTGCTGTGACCACTCAACCAAGACCTCCCATGACCAACCAATTGTCACCCTGCCCCCTATGGCAGCTGAAGCAACAGAATGAAGATCAGATAGGAGGAGCCAGAAGATGCTATAACAATAGAGGTGGCAAGGAGAGGTCACCCGAAGCAACAGAGCTATCACTGTGCCCTCTCACAGCTCCTGCCCATGGTAAGACCACTAATATCCTCTGTTCCTTTTGGTCCCAGGCTCCTGTCCTGTCCTGGTATTTTACCACCCTTCTCTGCCAGCTTCCCCAGGCCTAGGACCTGCCCATAATGTCCAGCTCATGCTCTACCCCATATGTAAGCTATGCGTCCCTCAGATCCCATGCCCTATCACATCCAGGCCTCACTCCTGCTCTTCCCACCATGTTCAGAGTCTCTCGGGAACACTTCCTGTGGGTTACACAGCCAGGGCCCAAACCTTTCCCTCCCTGCTGTCCGCGTGTTGTATGTGGCCCTTTCTGACGCTGTCAGCAGTTATGTAGAGGTGCGTGTGCCATCGTTGGTTGGTTTTCATTGTAGGACATGGTGAGTATTTGAAAACACGCACACAGGCTGAGGAGTGACCTCCCAGAGAAGAAAGGTTCTACCACTAGCTGGACTTCCTCTGTGAGTACAGCTTGGCGCTGTGTGGGTGACAGGCATCTCTCGGGTTGTCTCCAATTGTCCACGCAGAAAGGTTCCTGGGCTGGAGCAACCCTGAGCCTAGGTATTCCGTGTGAGAGCTTCTCTTGGTTTGGGTCCAGCTCTGAGCCTAGGTATTCCGTGTGAGAGCTTCTCCTGGTTTGGGTCCAGCTCTGAGCCTAGGTATTCCGTGTGAGAGCTTCTCCTGGTTTGGGTCCAGCTCTGAGCCTAGGTATTCCGTGTGAGAGCTTCTCCTGGTTTGGGTCCAGCTCTGAGCCTAGGTATTCCGTGTGAGAGCTTCTCCTGGTTTGGGTCCAGCTCTGAGCCTAGGTATTCCGTGTGAGAGCTTCTCTTGGTTTGGGTCCAGCTCTGAGCCTAGGTATTCCGTGTGAGAGCTTCTCCTGGTTTGGGTCCAGCTCTGTGCGGGTGCAGTGTGGCTTGGCCATAGTCCTCATGACTAAGGTTGTAGAGCATTGTGGTGTGCTTGGTACCTGGGTAATGTTTTCTCTGTCTCTCTCGTCCCCATTACACCACCAGTGTGCTCCGTACATGGCCTCCCGGTGCAGATAGGTCGGCCACATCACTGGGCCCATACGCATTGTTGTGCAGGTGGATTATACACAGAACTTACAGACATTGGATAAGTGTTAGTATGGGTCAGTACCAGGATCGTGCTGGGCCTGGGGGACGAGTGGACTATTCCACCCTGGGCCGGTCACACATTGGAATGCCTTATCAGGGCTGGAGACAAAATATAGGAGGTCTGAGCTGCATTCCGGAGGGGGTCTCTTCCCTAGCCCTCATCCTCATCCATTCCTCCCCCTCCTTCTCTTCTCTGTCCCCTCACTTCTCCGCATGGGGCAAGATGTCCCCTTGTCTTGGTACCCATGGAGATATCACTCCCACAACATTCTACAAAGCAGGTAAGTGTGTCTGGGGATGGGAGCTACTGATATATTTTGGGCCTGCGGGTGTATTAATGTTATGCGGGATCTTCTGTGCTCAGGGAATTAGCGTCATGAGGCATTGGAGGAGGTAGTAATGTTTCATGGGTGCTATTAATCTGATTCGGGGTTGTTGGGGCTATTTTACATATTTTAGGAGTTGACAATATATTAAATGTGAATAGCAATAATTAGATGTCGGGACTGGTTTGGGGATACGATGAATGCCAGGCTGGACGAGGGGAGGCCTCCGGGAGATGGTCTGGACATTCCAGGACCTTTCAGCAACTGGATGACGGCATAAGGAGAAGGAGACGGCACGACGGCCTGACAGCGGTTCTGATTCTGGTAGCACAGTCCCGTTATTGGGGGTCTGTCCGGGACTGGCATGTGGGCACCAGGGCCCCCAACAGCTAAACAGGACCCATGTACACAGGGGTGGTGGCCATGACCCCTCAGCAGCTGACCTGTGCCTCTGGGCCCCTGCAACAAGCCGGGGGCCAGGAAATCAGTATCTACCCCCCTCTCCTTGCCCCTGGGTGGCGCCAGGTGCACCTATTTGATGGAGAAAGTTGGCGGATCAGATTGATTAGCTGTTTAAAACGTTGTGACAGGAGGAGCTGAGTGTATCTCAGTATATTGTATACTGTGCGATTGCGCCATGGCGAGCGGTATGACGCTAGGTGCGCCTCCTCCGACTCTGCTGCACCATACCTCTGGCCTGTTACTAGCGAGCCTGTGACCTGCACCCTATACTACTATATAATGATAAGTATAGATCACACCCAGCCCTCCGCTGACTCTGCTGCACTATACCTCTGGCCTGTTACCAGCGAGCCTGTGACCTGCACCCTATACCACTATATAATGATAAGTATAGATCACACCCAGCCCTCCGCTGACTCTGCTGCACTATACCTCTGGCCTGTTACCAGCGAGCCTGTGACCTGTATCCTATACCACTATATAATGATAAGTATAGATCACACCCAGCCCTCCGCTGACTCTGCTGCACTATACCTCTGGCCTGTTACTAGCGAGCCTGTGACCTGCACCCTATACTACTATATAATGATAAGTATAGATCACACCCAGCCCTCCGCTGACTCTGCTGCACTATACCTCTGGCCTGTTACCAGCGAGCCTGTGACCTGCACCCTATACCACTATATAATGATAAGCATAGATCACACCCAGCCCTCCGCTGACTCTGCTGCACTATACCTCTGGCCTGTTACCAGCGAGCCTGTGACCTGCATCCTATACCACTATATAATGATAAGTATAGATCACACCCAGCCCTCCGCTGACTCTGCTGCACTATACCTCTGGCCTGTTACCAGCGAGCCTGTGACCTGCACCCTATACCACTATATAATGATAAGTATAGATCACACCCAGCCCTCCGCTGACTCTGCTGCACTATACCTCTGGCCTGTTACCAGCGAGCCTGTGACCTGCACCCTATACCACTATATAATGATAAGTATAGATCACACCCAGCCCTCCGCTGACTCTGCTGCACTATACCTCTGGCCTGTTACCAGCGAGCCTGTGACCTGCACCCTATACCACTATATAATGATAAGTATAGATCACACCCAGCCCTCCGCTGACTCTGCTGCACTATACCTCTGGCCTGTTACCAGCGAGCCTGTGACCTGCATCCTATACCACTATATAATGATAAGCATAGATCACACCCAGCCCTCCGCTGACTCTGCTGCACTATACCTCTGGCCTGTTACCAGCGAGCCTGTGACCTGTATCCTATACCACTATATAATGATAAGCATAGATCACACCCAGCCCTCCGCTGACTCTGCTGCACTATACCTCTGGCCTGTTACCAGCGAGCCTGTGACCTGCACCCTATACCACTATATAATGATAAGTATAGATCACACCCAGCCCTCCGCTGACTCTGCTGCACTATACCTCTGGCCTGTTACCAGCGAGCCTGTGACCTGCACCCTATACCACTATATAATGATAAGTATAGATCACACCCAGCCCTCCGCTGACTCTGCTGCACTATACCTCTGGCCTGTTACCAGCGAGCCTGTGACCTGCATCCTATACCACTATATAATGATAAGCATAGATCACACCCAGCCCTCCGCTGACTCTGCTGCACTATACCTCTGGCCTGTTACCAGCGAGCCTGTGACCTGTATCCTATACCACTATATAATGATAAGTATAGATCACACCCAGCCCTCCGCTGACTCTGCTGCACTATACCTCTGGCCTGTTACTAGCGAGCCTGTGACCTGCACCCTATACCACTATATAATGATAAGCATAGATCACACCCAGCCCTCCGCTGACTCTGCTGCACTATACCTCTGGCCTGTTACCAACGAGCCAGTGACCTGCATCCTATACCACTATATAATGATAAGTATAGATCACACCCAGCCCTCCGCTGACTCTGCTGCACTATACCTCTGGCCTGTTACCAGCGAGCCTGTGACCTGCACCCTATACCACTATATAATGATAAGTATAGATCACACCCAGCCCTCCGCTGACTCTGCTGCACTATACCTCTGGCCTGTTACCAGCGAGCCTGTGACCTGCATCCTATACCACTATATAATGATAAGTATAGATCACACCCAGCCCTCCGCTGACTCTGCTGCACTATACCTCTGGCCTGTTACCAGCGAGCCTGTGACCTGCACCCTATACCACTATATAATGATAAGCATAGATCACACCCAGCCCTCCGCTGACTCTGCTGCACTATACCTCTGGCCTGTTACCAGCGAGCCTGTGACCTGTATCCTATACCACTATATAATGATAAGCATAGATCACACCCAGCCCTCCGCTGACTCTGCTGCACTATACCTCTGTCCTGTTACCAGCGAGCCTGTGACCTGCACCCTATACCACTATATAATGATAAGTATAGATCACACCCAGCCCTCCGCTGACTCTGCTGCACTATACCTCTGGCCTGTTACCAGCGAGCCTGTGACCTGCACCCTATACCACTATATAATGATAAGTATAGATCACACCCAGCCCTCCGCTGACTCTGCTGCACTATACCTCTGGCCTGTTACCAGCGAGCCTGTGACCTGCATCCTATACCACTATATAATGATAAGTATAGATCACACCCAGCCCTCCGCTGACTCTGCTGCACTATACCTCTGGCCTGTTACCAGCGAGCCTGTGACCTGTATCCTATACCACTATATAATGATAAGTATAGATCACACCCAGCCCTCCGCTGACTCTGCTGCACTATACCTCTGGCCTGTTACCAGCGAGCCTGTGACCTGCATCCTATACCACTATATAATGATAAGTATAGATCACACCCAGCCCTCCGCTGACTCTGCTGCACTATACCTCTGGCCTGTTACCAGCGAGCCTGTGACCTGCACCCTATACCACTATATAATGATAAGTATAGATCACACCCTGCCCTCCGCTGACTCTGCTGCACTATACCTCTGGCCTGTTACCAGCGAGCCTGTGACCTGCACCCTATACCACTATATAATGATAAGTATAGATCACACCCAGCCCTCCGCTGACTCTGCTGCACTATACCTCTGGCCTGTTACCAGCGAGCCTGTGACCTGCATCCTATACCACTATATAATGATAAGTATAGATCACACCCAGCCCTCCGCTGACTCTGCTGCACTATACCTCTGGCCTGTTACCAGCGAGCCTGTGACCTGTATCCTATACCACTATATAATGATAAGTATAGATCACACCCAGTCCTCCGCTGACTCTGCTGCACTATACCTCTGGCCTGTTACCAGCGAGCCTGTGACCTGCACCCTATACCACTATATAATGATAAGCATAGATCACACCCTGCCCTCCGCTGACTCTGCTGCACCATACCTCTGGCCTGTTACCAGCGAGCCTGTGACCTGCACCCTATACCACTATATAATGATAAGTATAGATCACACCCAGCCCTCCGCTGACTCTGCTGCACTATACCTCTGGCCTGTTACCAGCGAGCCTGTGACCTGCATCCTATACCACTATATAATGATAAGTATAGATCACACCCAGCCCTCCGCTGACTCTGCTGCACTATACCTCTGGCCTGTTACCAGCGAGCCTGTGACCTGCACCCTATACCACTATATAATGATAAGTATAGATCATACCCAGCCCTCCGCTGACTCTGCTGCACTATACCTCTGGCCTGTTACCAGCGAGCCTGTGACCTGCACCCTATACCACTATATAATGATAAGTATAGATCACACCCAGCCCTCCGCTGACTCTGCTGCACTATACCTCTGGCCTGTTACCAGCGAGCCTGTGACCTGCATCCTATACCACTATATAATGATAAGTATAGATCACACCCAGCCCTCCGCTGACTCTGCTGCACTATACCTCTGGCCTGTTACCAGCGAGCCTGTGACCTGCATCCTATACCACTATATAATGATAAGTATAGATCACACCCAGCCCTCCGCTGACTCTGCTGCACTATACCTCTGGCCTGTTACCAGCGAGCCTGTGACCTGTATCCTATACCACTATATAATGATAAGCATAGATCACACCCAGCCCTCCGCTGACTCTGCTGCACTATACCTCTGGCCTGTTACCAGCGAGCCTGTGACCTGTATCCTATACCACTATATAATGATAAGTATAGATCACACCCAGCCCTCCGCTGACTCTGCTGCACTATACCTCTGGCCTGTTACCAGCGAGCCTGTGACCTGCACCCTATACCACTATATAATGATAAGTATAGATCACACCCAGCCCTCCGCTGACTCTGCTGCACTATACCTCTGGCCTGTTACCAGCGAGCGTGTGACCTGCACCCTATACCACTATATAATGATAAGTATAGATCACACCCAGCCTCCGCTGACTCTGCTGCACTATACCTCTGGCCTGTTACCAGCGAGCCTGTGACCTGCACCCTATACCACTATATAATGATAAGTATAGATCACACCCAGCCCTCCGCTGACTCTGCTGCACTATACCTCTGGCCTGTTACCAGCGAGCCTGTGACCTGCACCCTATACCACTATATAATGATAAGTATAGATCACACCCAGCCCTCCGCTGACTCTGCTGCACTATACCTCTGGCCTGTTACCAGCGAGCCTGTGACCTGCACCCTATACCACTATATAATGATAAGTATAGATCACACCCAGCCCTCCGCTGACTCTGCTGCACTATACCTCTGGCCTATTACCAGCGAGCCTGTGACCTGCACCCTATACCACTATATAATGATAAGTATAGATCACACCCAGCCCTCCGCTGACTCTGCTGCACTATACCTCTGGCCTATTACCAGCAAGCCTGTGACCTGCACCCTATACCACTATATAATGATAAGTATAGATCACACCCAGCCCTCCGCTGACTCTGCTGCACTATACCTCTGGCCTGTTACCAGCGAGCCTGTGACCTGCACCCTATACCACTATATAATGATAAGTATAGATCACACCAAGCCCTCCGCTGACTCTGCTGCACTATACCTCTGGCCTGTTACCAGCGAGCCTGTGACCTGCACCCTATACCACTATATAATGATAAGTATAGATCACACCCTGCCCTCCGCTGACTCTGCTGCACTATACCTCTGGCCTGTTACCAGCGAGCCTGTGACCTGCACCCTATACCACTATATAATGATAAGTATAGATCACACCCTGCCCTCCGCTGACTCTGCTGCACTATACCTCTGGCCTGTTACCAGCGAGCCTGTGACCTGCATCCTATACCACTATATAATGATAAGTATAGATCACACCCAGCCCTCCGCTGACTCTGCTGCACTATACCTCTGGCCTGTTACCAGCGAGCCTGTGACCTGCATCCTATACCACTATATAATGATAAGTATAGATCACACCCAGCCCTCCGCTGACTCTGCTGCACTATACCTCTGGCCTGTTACCAGCGAGCCTGTGACCTGTATCCTATACCACTATATAATGATAAGCATAGATCACACCCAGTCCTCCGCTGACTCTGCTGCACTATACCTCTGGCCTGTTACCAGCGAGCCTGTGACCTGCACCGTATACCACTATATAATGATAAGTATAGATCACACCCAGCCCTCCGCTGACTCTGCTGCACTATACCTCTGGCCTGTTACCAGCGAGCCTGTGACCTGCACCCTATACCACTATATAATGATAAGATCACACCCAGCCCTCCGCTGACTCTGCTGCACTATACCTCTGGCCTGTTACCAGCGAGCCTGTGACCTGCACCCTATACCACTATATAATGATAAGCATAGATCACACCCAGCCCTCCGCTGACTCTGCTGCACTATACCTCTGGCCTGTTACCAGCGAGCCTGTGACCTGCACCCTATACCACTATATAATGATAAGTATAGATCACACCCAGCCCTCCGCTGACTCTGCTGCACTATACCTCTGGCCTGTTACCAGCGAGCCTGTGACCTGCATCCTATACCACTATATAATGATAAGTATAGATCACACCCAGCCCTCCGCTGACTCTGCTGCACTATACCTCTGGCCTGTTACCAGCGAGCCTGTGACCTGCACCCTATACCACTATATAATGATAAGTATAGATCACACCCAGCCCTCCGCTGACTCTGCTGCACTATACCTCTGGCCTGTTACCAGCGAGCCTGTGACCTGTATCCTATACCACTATATAATGATAAGTATAGATCACACCCAGCCCTCCGCTGACTCTGCTGCACTATACCTCTGGCCTGTTACCAGCGAGCCTGTGACCTGCACCCTATACCACTATATAATGATAAGTATAGATCACACCCAGCCCTCCGCTGACTCTGCTGCACTATACCTCTGGCCTGTTACCAGCGAGTCTGTGACCTGCACCCTATACCACTATATAATGATAAGTATAGATCACACCCAGCCCTCCGCTGACTCTGCTGCACTATACCTCTGCCTGTTACCAGCGAGCCTGTGACCTGCATCCTATACCACTATATAATGATAAGTATAGATCACACCCAGCCCTCCGCTGACTCTGCTGCACTATACCTCTGGCCTGTTACCAGCGAGCCTGTGACCTGTATCCTATACCTCTATATAATGATAAGCATAGATCACACCCAGCCCTCCGCTGACTCTGCTGCACTATACCTCTGGCCTGTTACCAGCGAGCCTGTGACCTGCATCCTATACCACTATATAATGATAAGTATAGATCACACCCAGCCCTCCGCTGACTCTGCTGCACTATACCTCTGGCCTGTTACCAGCGAGCCTGTGACCTGCATCCTATACCACTATATAATGATAAGTATATATCACACCCAGCCCTCCGCTGACTCTGCTGCACTATACCTCTGGCCTGTTACCAGCGAGCCTGTGACCTGCACCCTATACCACTATATAATGATAAGTATAGATCACACCCAGCCCTCCGCTGACTCTGCTGCACTATACCTCTGGCCTGTTACCAGCGAGCCTGTGACCTGCACCCTATACCACTATATAATGATAAGTATAGATCACACCCAGCCCTCCGCTGACTCTGCTGCACTATACCTCTGGCCTGTTACCAGCGAGCCTGTGACCTGCATCCTATACCACTATATAATGATAAGTATAGATCACACCCAGCCCTCCGCTGACTCTGCTGCACTATACCTCTGGCCTGTTACTAGCGAGCCTGTGACCTGCATCCTATACCACTATATAATGATAAGTATAGATCACACCCAGCCCTCCGCTGACTCTGCTGCACTATACCTCTGTCCTGTTACCAGCGAGCCTGTGACCTGCACCCTATACCACTATATAATGATAAGTATAGATCACACCCAGCCCTCCGCTGACTCTGCTGCACCATACCTCTGGCCTGTTACCAGCGAGCCTGTGACCTGCATCCTATACCACTATATAATGATAAGTATAGATCACACCCAGCCCTCCGCTGACTCTGCTGCACCATACCTCTGGCCTGTTACCAGCGAGCCTGTGACCTGCATCCTATACCACTATATAATGATAAGTATAGATCACACCCAGCCCTCCGCTGACTCTGCTGCACCATACCTCTGGCCTGTTACCAGCGAGCCTGTGACCTGCATCCTATACCACTATATAATGATAAGTATAGATCACACCCAGCCCTCCGCTGACTCTGCTGCACTATACCTCTGGCCTGTTACCAGCGAGCCTGTGACCTGCACCCTATACCACTATATAATGATAAGTATAGATCACACCCAGCCCTCCGCTGACTCTGCTGCACCATACCTCTGGCCTGTTACCAGCGAGCCTGTGACCTGCACCCTATACCACTATATAATGATAAGTATAGATCACACCCAGCCCTCCGCTGACTCTGCTGCACTATACCTCTGGCCTGTTACCAGCGAGCCTGTGACCTGCATCCTATACCACTATATAATGATACGCATAGATCACACCCAGCCCTCCGCTGACTCTGCTGCACTATACCTCTGGCCTGTTACTAGCGAGCCTGTGACCTGCACCCTATACCACTATATAATGATAAGCATAGATCACACCCAGCCCTCCGCTGACTCTGCTGCACTATACCTCTGGCCTGTTACCAGCGAGCCTGTGACCTGCATCCTATACCACTATATAATGATAAGTATAGATCACACCCAGCCCTCCGCTGACTCTGCTGCACTATACCTCTGGCCTGTTACCAGCGAGCCTGTGACCTGCACCCTATACCACTATATAATGATAAGCATAGATCACACCCAGCCCTCCGCTGACTCTGCTGCACTATACCTCTGGCCTGTTACCAGCGAGCCTGTGACCTGCACCCTATACCACTATATAATGATAAGTATAGATCACACCCAGCCCTCCGCTGACTCTGCTGCACTATACCTCTGGCCTGTTACCAGCGAGCCTGTGACCTGCACCCTATACCACTATATAATGATAAGTATAGATCACACCCAGCCCTCCGCTGACTCTGCTGCACTATACCTCTGGCCTGTTACCAGCGAGCCTGTGACCTGCACCCTATACCACTATATAATGATAAGTATAGATCACACCCAGCCCTCCGCTGACTCTGCTGCACTATACCTCTGGCCTGTTACCAGCGAGCCTGTGACCTGCACCCTATACCACTATATAATGATAAGTATAGATCACACCCAGCCCTCCGCTGACTCTGCTGCACTATACCTCTGGCCTGTTACCAGCGAGCCTGTGACCTGCACCCTATACCACTATATAATGATAAGTATAGATCACACCCAGCCCTCCGCTGACTCTGCTGCACTATACCTCTGGCCTGTTACCAGCGAGCCTGTGACCTGCACCCTATACCACTATATAATGATAAGCATAGATCACACCCAGCCCTCCGCTGACTCTGCTGCACTATACCTCTGGCCTGTTACCAGCGAGCCTGTGACCTGTATCCTATACCACTATATAATGATAAGCATAGATCACACCCAGCCCTCCGCTGACTCTGCTGCACTATACCTCTGCCTGTTACCAGCGAGCCTGTGACCTGCACCCTATACCACTATATAATGATAAGCATAGATCACACCCAGCCCTCCGCTGACTCTGCTGCACTATACCTCTGGCCTGTTACCAGCGAGCCTGTGACCTGTATCCTATACCACTATATAATGATAAGTATAGATCACACCCAGCCCTCCGCTGACTCTGCTGCACTATACCTCTGGCCTGTTACCAACGAGCCTGTGACCTGCACCCTATACCACTATATAATGATAAGTATAGATCACACCCAGCCCTCCGCTGACTCTGCTGCACTATACCTCTGGCCTGTTACCAGCGAGCCTGTGACCTGCACCCTATACCACTATATAATGATAAGTATAGATCACACCCAGCCCTCCGCTGACTCTGCTGCACTATACCTCTGGCCTGTTACCAGCGAGCCTGTGACCTGCACCCTATACCACTATATAATGATAAGTATAGATCACACCCAGCCCTCCACTGACTCTGCTGCACTATACCTCTGGCCTGTTACCAGTGAGCCTGTGACCTGTATCCTATACCACTATATAATGATAAGCATAGATCACACCCAGTCCTCCGCTGACTCTGCTGCACTATACGTCTGGCCTGTTACCAGCGAGCCTGTGACCTGCACCCTATACCTCTATATAATGATAAGTATAGATCACACCCAGCCCTCCGCTGACTCTGCTGCACTATACCTCTGGCCTGTTACCAGTGAGCCTGTGACCTGTATCCTATACCACTATATAATGATAAGTATAGATCACACCCAGCCCTCCGCTGACTCTGCTGCACTATACCTCTGGCCTGTTACCAGCGAGCCTGTGACCTGCACCCTATACCACTATATAATGATAAGTATAGATCACACCCAGTCCTCCGCTGACTCTGCTGCACTATACCTCTGGCCTGTTACCAACGAGCCTGTGACCTGTATCCTATACCACTATATAATGATAAGTATAGATCACACCCAGCCCTCCGCTGACTCTGCTGCACTATACCTCTGGCCTGTTACCAACGAGCCTGTGACCTGCACCCTATACCACTATATAATGATAAGTATAGATCACACCCAGCCCTCCGCTGACTCTGCTGCACTATACCTCTGGCCTGTTACCAGCGAGCCTGTGACCTGTATCCTATACCACTATATAATGATAAGTATAGATCACACCCAGCCCTCCGCTGACTCTGCTGCACTATACCTCTGGCCTGTTACCAGCGAGCCTGTGACCTGCACCCTATACCTCTATATAATGATAAGTATAGATCACACCCAGCCCTCCACTGACTCTGCTGCACTATACCTCTGGCCTGTTACCAGCGAGCCTGTGACCTGCACCCTATACCACTATATAATGATAAGTATAGATCACACCCAGCCCTCCGCTGACTCTGCTGCACTATACCTCTGGCCTGTTACCAGCGAGCCTGTGACCTGCACCCTATACCTCTATATAATGATAAGTATAGATCACACCCAGCCCTCCGCTGACTCTGCTGCACTATACCTCTGGCCTGTTACCAGCGAGCCTGTGACCTGCATCCTATACCACTATATAATGATAAGTATAGATCACACCCAGCCCTCCGCTGACTCTGCTGCACTATACCTCTGTCCTGTTACCAGCGAGCCTGTGACCTGCACCCTATACCACTATATAATGATAAGTATAGATCACACCCAGCCCTCCGCTGACTCTGCTGCACTATACCTCTGGCCTGTTACCAACGAGCCTGTGACCTGCATCCTATACCACTATATAATGATAAGTATAGATCACACCCAGCCCTCCGCTGACTCTGCTGCACTATACCTCTGGCCTGTTACCAACGAGCCTGTGACCTGCATCCTATACCACTATATAATGATAAGTATAGATCACACCCAGCCCTCCGCTGACTCTGCTGCACTATACCTCTGTCCTGTTACCAGCGAGCCTGTGACCTGCACCCTATACCTCTATATAATGATAAGTATAGATCACACCCAGCCCTCCACTGACTCTGCTGCACTATACCTCTGGCCTGTTACCAGCGAGCCTGTGACCTGCACCCTATACCACTATATAATGATAAGTATAGATCACACCCAGCCCTCCGCTGACTCTGCTGCACTATACCTCTGGCCTGTTACCAGCGAGCCTGTGACCTGTATCCTATACCACTATATAATGATAAGTATAGATCACACCCTGCCCTCCGCTGACTCTGCTGCACTATACCTCTGGCCTATTACCAGCGAGCCTGTGACCTGCACCCTATACCACTATATAATGATAAGTATAGATCACACCCAGCCCTCTGCTGACTCTGCTGCACTATACCTCTGGCCTATTACCAGCGAGCCTGTGACCTGTATCCTATACCACTATATAATGATAAGTATAGATCACACCCAGCCCTCCGCTGACTCTGCTGCACCATACCTCTGGCCTGTTACCAGCGAGCCTGTGACCTGCACCCTATACCTCTATATAATGATAAGTATAGATCACACCCAGCCCTCCGCTGACTCTGCTGCACTATACCTCTGGCCTGTTACCAGCGAGCCTGTGACCTGCACCCTATACCACTATATAATGATAAGTATAGATCACACCCAGCCCTCCACTGACTCTGCTGCACTATACCTCTGGCCTCTTACCAGCGAGCCTGTGACCTGCACCCTATACCACTATATAATGATAAGTATAGATCACACCCAGCCCTCCGCTGACTCTGCTGCACTATACCTCTGGCCTATTACCAGCGAGCCTGTGACCTGCACCCTATACCACTATAGAATGATAAGCATAGATCACACCCAGCCCTCCGCTGACTCTGCTGCACTATACCTCTGGCCTGTTACCAGCGAGCCTGTGACCTGCACCCTATACCACTATATAATGATAAGTATAGATCACACCCAGCCCTCCGCTGACTCTGCTGCACTATACCTCTGGCCTGTTACCAGCGAGCCTGTGACCTGTATCCTATACCACTATATAATGATAAGTATAGATCACACCCAGCCCTCCGCTGACTCTGCTGCACTATACCTCTGGCCTGTTACCAACGAGCCTGTGACCTGCACCTTATACCACTATATAATGATAAGTATAGATCACACCCAGTCCTCCGCTGACTCTGCTGCACTATACCTCTGGCCTGTTACCAGCGAGCCTGTGACCTGTATCCTATACCACTATATAATGATAAGCATAGATCACATCCAGCCCTCCGCTGACTCTGCTGCACTATACCTCTGGCCTGTTACCAGCGAGCCTGTGACCTGCACCCTATACCACTATATAATGATAAGTATAGATCACACCCAGCCCTCCGCTGACTCTGCTGCACTATACCTCTGGCCTGTTACCAGCGAGCCTGTGACCTGCACCCTATACCACTATATAATGATAAGTATAGATCACACCCAGCCCTCCGCTGACTCTGCTGCACTATACCTCTGGCCTGTTACCAGCGAGCATGTGACCTGCACCCTATACCACTATATAATGATAAGTATAGATCACACCCAGCCCTCCGCTGACTCTGCTGCACTATACCTCTGGCCTGTTACCAGCGAGCCTGTGACCTGCACCCTATACCACTATATAATGATAAGATCACACCCAGCCCTCCGCTGACTCTGCTGCACTATACCTCTGGCCTGTTACCAGCGAGCCTGTGACCTGCACCCTATACCACTATATAATGATAAGATCACACCCAGCCCTCCGCTGACTCTGCTGCACTATACCTCTGGCCTGTTACCAGCGAGCCTGTGACCTGCATCCTATACCACTATATAATGATAAGTATAGATCACACCCAGCCCTCCGCTGACTCTGCTGCACTATACCTCTGGCCTGTTACCAACGAGCCTGTGACCTGCACCCTATACCACTATATAATGATAAGTATAGATCACACCCAGCCCTCCGCTGACTCTGCTGCACTATACCTCTGGCCTGTTACCAGCGAGCCTGTGACCTGCACCCTATACCACTATATAACGATAAGTATAGATCACACCCAGCCCTCCGCTGACTCTGCTGCACTATACCTCTGGCCTGTTACCAGCGAGCCTGTGACCTGCACCCTATACCACTATATAATGATAAGTATAGATCACACCCAGCCCTCCGCTGACTCTGCTGCACTATACCTCTGGCCTGTTACCAGCGAGCCTGTGACCTGCATCCTATACCACTATATAATGATAAGCATAGATCACACCCAGCCCTCCGCTGACTCTGCTGCACTATACCTCTGGCCTGTTACCAGCGAGCCTGTGACCTGCACCCTATACCACTATATAATGATAAGCATAGATCACACCCAGCCCTCCGCTGACTCTGCTGCACTATACCTCTGGCCTGTTACCAGCGAGCCTGTGACCTGCACCCTATACCACTATATAATGATAAGTATAGATCACACCCAGCCCTCCGCTGACTCTGCTGCACTATACCTCTGGCCTGTTACCAGCGAGCCTGTGACCTGCACCCTATACCACTATATAATGATAAGTATAGATCACACCCAGCCCTCCGCTGACTCTGCTGCACTATACCTCTGGCCTGTTACCAGCGAGCCTGTGACCTGCATCCTATACCACTATATAATGATAAGTATAGATCACACCCAGCCCTCCGCTGACTCTGCTGCACTATACCTCTGGCCTGTTACCAGCGAGCCTGTGACCTGTATCCTATACCACTATATAATGATAAGTATAGATCACACCCAGCCCTCCGCTGACTCTGCTGCACTATACCTCTGCCTGTTACCAGCGAGCCTGTGACCTGCACCCTATACCACTATATAATGATAAGTATAGATCACACCAAGCCCTCCGCTGACTCTGCTGCACTATACATCTGGCCTGTTACCAGCGAGCCTGTGACCTGTATCCTATACCACTATATAATGATAAGTATAGATCACACCAAGCCCTCCGCTGACTCTGCTGCACTATACATCTGGCCTGTTACCAGCGAGCCTGTGACCTGCACCCTATACCACTATATAATGATAAGTATAGATCACACCAAGCCCTCCGCTGACTCTGCTGCACTATACATCTGGCCTGTTACCAGCGAGCCTGTGACCTGCACCCTATACCACTATATAATGATAAGTATAGATCACACCCAGCCCTCCGCTGACTCTGCTGCACTATACCTCTGGCCTGTTACCAGCGAGCCTGTGACCTGCACCCTATACCACTATATAATGATAAGTATAGATCACACCCAGCCCTCCGCTGACTCTGCTGCACTATACCTCTGGCCTGTTACCAGCGAGCCTGTGACCTGCATCCTATACCACTATATAATGATAAGTATAGATCACACCCAGCCCTCCGCTGACTCTGCTGCACTATACCTCTGGCCTGTTACCAGCGAGCGTGTGACCTGCACCCTATACCACTATAGAATGATAAGTATAGATCACACCCAGCCCTCCGCTGACTCTGCTGCACTATACCTCTGGCCTGTTACCAGCGAGCCTGTGACCTGCATCCTATACCACTATATAATGATAAGTATAGATCACACCCAGCCCTCCGCTGACTCTGCTGCACTATACCTCTGGCCTGTTACCAGCGAGCCTGTGACCTGCATCCTATACCACTATATAATGATAAGTATAGATCACACCCAGCCCTCCGCTGACTCTGCTGCACTATACCTCTGGCCTGTTACCAGCGAGCCTGTGACCTGCATCCTATACCACTATATAATGATAAGTATAGATCACACCCAGCCCTCCGCTGACTCTGCTGCACTATACCTCTGGCCTGTTACCAGCGAGCCTGTGACCTGCACCCTATACCACTATATAATGATATGTATAGATCACACCCAGCCCTCCGCTGACTCTGCTGCACTATACCTCTGGCCTGTTACCAGCGAGCCTGTGACCTGCACCCTATACCACTATATAATGATATGTATAGATCACACCCAGCCCTCCGCTGACTCTGCTGCACTATACCTCTGGCCTGTTACCAGCGAGCCTGTGACCTGCACCCTATACCACTATATAATGATAAGTATAGATCACACCCAGCCCTCCGCTGACTCTGCTGCACTATACCTCTGGCCTGTTACCAGCGAGCCTGTGACCTGCACCCTATACCACTATATAATGATAAGATCACACCCAGCCCTCCGCTGACTCTGCTGCACTATACCTCTGGCCTGTTACCAGCGAGCCTGTGACCTGCACCCTATACCACTATATAATGATAAGTATAGATCACACCCAGCCCTCCGCTGACTCTGCTGCACTATACCTCTGGCCTGTTACCAGCGAGCCTGTGACCTGCACCCTATACCACTATATAATGATAAGTATAGATCACACCCAGCCCTCCGCTGACTCTGCTGCACTATACCTCTGGCCTGTTACCAGCGAGCCTGTGACCTGCACCCTATACCACTATATAATGATAAGTATAGATCACACCCAGCCCTCCGCTGACTCTGCTGCACTATACCTCTGGCCTGTTACCAGCGAGCCTGTGACCTGCATCCTATACCACTATATAATGATACGCATAGATCACACCCAGCCCTCCGCTGACTCTGCTGCACTATACCTCTGGCCTGTTACCAGCGAGCCTGTGACCTGTATCCTATACCACTATATAATGATAAGTATAGATCACACCCAGCCCTCCGCTGACTCTGCTGCACTATACCTCTGGCCTGTTACCAGCGAGCCTGTGACCTGCATCCTATACCACTATATAATGATAAGTATAGATCACACCCAGCCCTCCGCTGACTCTGCTGCACTATACCTCTGGCCTGTTACCAGCGAGCCTGTGACCTGCACCCTATACCTCTATATAATGATAAGTATAGATCACACCCAGCCCTCCGCTGACTCTGCTGCACTATACCTCTGGCCTGTTACCAGCGAGTCTGTGACCTGCACCCTATACCACTATATAATGATAAGCATAGATCACACCCAGCCCTCCGCTGACTCTGCTGCACTATACCTCTGGCCTGTTACCAGCGAGCCTGTGACCTGCACCCTATACCACTATATAATGATAAGTATAGATCACACCCAGCCCTCCGCTGACTCTGCTGCACTATACCTCTGGCCTGTTACCAGCGAGCCTGTGACCTGCATCCTATACCACTATATAATGATAACTATAGATCACACCCAGCCCTCCGCAGACTCTGCTGCACTATACCTCTGGCCTGTTACCAGCGAGCCTGTGACCTGCACCCTATACCACTATATAATGATAAGCATAGATCACACCCAGCCCTCCGCTGACTCTGCTGCACTATACCTCTGGCCTGTTACCAGCGAGCCTGTGACCTGCACCCTATACCACTATATAATGATAAGTATAGATCACACCCAGCCCTCCGCTGACTCTGCTGCACTATACCTCTGGCCTGTTACCAGCGAGCCTGTGACCTGCACCCTATACCACTATATAATGATAAGTATAGATCACACCCAGCCCTCCGCTGACTCTGCTGCACTATACCTCTGGCCTGTTACCAGCGAGCCTGTGACCTGCACCCTATACCACTATATAATGATAAGTATAGATCACACCCAGCCCTCTGCTGACTCTGCTGCACTATACCTCTGGCCTGTTACCAGCGAGCCTGTGACCTGCATCCTATACCACTATATAATGATAACTATAGATCACACCCAGCCCTCCGCAGACTCTGCTGCACTATACCTCTGGCCTGTTACCAGCGAGCCTGTGACCTGCACCCTATACCACTATATAATGATAAGCATAGATCACACCCAGCCCTCCGCTGACTCTGCTGCACTATACCTCTGGCCTGTTACCAGCGAGCCTGTGACCTGCACCCTATACCACTATATAATGATATGTATAGATCACACCCAGCCCTCCGCTGACTCTGCTGCACTATACCTCTGGCCTGTTACCAGCGAGCATGTGACCTGCACCCTATACCACTATATAATGATAAGTATAGATCACACCCAGCCCTCCGCTGACTCTGCTGCACTATACCTCTGGCCTGTTACCAGCGAGCCTGTGACCTGCACCCTATACCACTATATAATGATAAGTATAGATCACACCCAGCCCTCTGCTGACTCTGCTGCACTATACCTCTGGCCTGTTACCAGCGAGCCTGTGACCTGTATCCTATACCACTATATAATGATAAGTATAGATCACACCCAGCCCTCCGCTGACTCTGCTGCACTATACCTCTGGCCTGTTACCAGCGAGCCTGTGACCTGTATCCTATACCACTATATAATGATAAGTATAGATCACACCCAGCCCTCCGCTGACTCTGCTGCACTATACCTCTGTCCTGTTACCAGCGAGCCTGTGACCTGCACCCTATACCACTATATAATGATAAGTATATATCACACCCAGCCCTCCGCTGACTCTGCTGCACTATACCTCTGGCCTGTTACCAGCGAGCCTGTGACCTGCACCCTATACCACTATATAATGATAAGTATAGATCACACCCAGCCCTCCGCTGACTCTGCTGCACTATACCTCTGGCCTGTTACCAGCGAGCCTGTGACCTGCACCCTATACCACTATATAATGATAAGTATAGATCACACCCAGCCCTCCGCTGACTCTGCTGCACTATACCTCTGGCCTGTTACCAGCGAGCCTGTGACCTGCACCCTATACCACTATATAATGATAAGTATAGATCACACCCAGCCCTCCGCTGACTCTGCTGCACTATACCTCTGGCCTGTTACCAGCGAGCCTGTGACCTGCACCCTATACCACTATATAATGATAAGTATAGATCACACCCAGCCCTCCGCTGACTCTGCTGCACTATACCTCTGGCCTGTTACCAGCGAGCCTGTGACCTGCACCCTATACCACTATATAACGATAAGTATAGATCACACCCAGCCCTCCGCTGACTCTGCTGCACTATACCTCTGGCCTGTTACCAGCGAGCCTGTGACCTGCACCCTATACCACTATATAATGATAAGTATAGATCACACCCAGCCCTCCGCTGACTCTGCTGCACTATACCTCTGGCCTGTTACCAGCGAGCGTGTGACCTGCACCCTATACCACTATATAATGATAAGTATAGATCACACCCAGCCCTCCGCTGACTCTGCTGCACTATACCTCTGGCCTGTTACCAGCGAGCCTGTGACCTGCATCCTATACCACTATATAATGATAAGCATAGATCACACCCAGCCCTCCGCTGACTCTGCTGCACTATACCTCTGGCCTGTTACCAGCGAGCCTGTGACCTGCACCCTATACCACTATATAATGATATGTATAGATCACACCCAGCCCTCCGCTGACTCTGCTGCACTATACCTCTGGCCTGTTACCAGCGAGCGTGTGACCTGCACCCTATACCACTATATAATGATAAGCATAGATCACACCCAGCCCTCCGCTGACTCTGCTGCACTATACCTCTGGCCTATTACCAGCGAGCCTGTGACCTGCATCCTATACCACTATATAATGATAAGCATAGATCACACCCAGCCCTCCGCTGACTCTGCTGCACTATACCTCTGGCCTGTTACCAGCGAGCCTGTGACCTGCACCCTATACCACTATATAATGATAAGCATAGATCACACCCAGCCCTCCGCTGACTCTGCTGCACTATACCTCTGGCCTGTTACCAGCGAGCCTGTGACCTGCATCCTATACCACTATATAATGATAAGTATAGATCACACCCAGCCCTCCGCTGACTCTGCTGCACTATACCTCTGGCCTGTTATCAGCGAGCCTGTGACCTGCACCCTATACCACTATATAATGATAAGTATAGATCACACCCAGCCCTCCGCTGACTCTGCTGCACTATACCTCTGGCCTGTTACCAGCGAGCCTGTGACCTGCACCCTATACCACTATATAATGATAAGTATAGATCACACCCAGCCCTCCGCAGACTCTGCTGCACTATACCTCTGGCCTGTTACCAGCGAGCCTGTGACCTACACCCTATACCACTATATAATGATAAGTATAGATCACACCCAGCCCTCCGCTGACTCTGCTGCACTATACCTCTGGCCTGTTACCAGCGAGCCTGTGACCTGTATCCTATACCACTATATAATGATAAGCATAGATCACACCCAGCCCTCCGCTGACTCTGCTGCACTATACCTCTGGCCTGTTACCAGCGAGCCTGTGACCTGTATCCTATACCACTATATAATGATAAGTATAGATCACACCCAGCCCTCCGCTGACTCTGCTGCACTATACCTCTGGCCTGTTACCAGCGAGCCTGTGACCTGCATCCTATACCACTATATAATGATAAGTATAGATCACACCCAGCCCTCCGCTGACTCTGCTGCACTATACCTCTGGCCTGTTACCAGCGAGCCTGTGACCTGCATCCTATACCACTATATAATGATAAGTATAGATCACACCCAGCCCTCCGCTGACTCTGCTGCACTATACCTCTGGCCTGTTACCAGCGAGCCTGTGACCTGTATCCTATACCACTATATAATGATAAGTATAGATCACACCCAGCCCTCCGCTGACTCTGCTGCACTATACCTCTGGCCTGTTACCAGCGAGCCTGTGACCTGCACCCTATACCACTATATAATGATAAGTATAAATCACACCCAGCCCTCCGCTGACTCTGCTGCACTATACCTCTGGCCTGTTACCAGCGAGCCTGTGACCTGCACCCTATACCACTATATAATGATAAGTATAGATCACACCCAGTCCTCCGCTGACTCTGCTGCACTATACCTCTGGCCTGTTACCAACGAGCCAGTGACCTGTATCCTATACCACTATATAATGATAAGTATAGATCACACCCAGCCCTCCGCTGACTCTGCTGCACTATACGTCTGGCCTGTTACCAGCGAGCCTGTGACCTGCACCCTATACCTCTATATAATGATAAGTATAGATCACACCCAGCCCTCCGCTGACTCTGCTGCACTATACCTCTGGCCTGTTACCAGTGAGCCTGTGACCTGTATCCTATACCACTATATAATGATAAGTATAGATCACACCCAGCCCTCCGCTGACTCTGCTGCACTATACCTCTGGCCTGTTACCAGCGAGCCTGTGACCTGCACCCTATACCACTATATAATGATAAGTATAGATCACACCCTGCCCTCCGCTGACTCTGCTGCACTATACCTCTGGCCTGTTACCAGCGAGCCTGTGACCTGCACCCTATACCACTATATAATGATAAGTATAGATCACACCCAGCCCTCCGCTGACTCTGCTGCACTATACCTCTGGCCTGTTACCAACGAGCCAGTGACCTGTATCCTATACCACTATATAATGATAAGTATAGATCACACCCAGCCCTCCGCTGACTCTGCTGCACTATACCTCTGGCCTGTTACCAGCGAGCCTGTGACCTGTATCCTATACCACTATATAATGATAAGTATAGATCACACCCAGCCCTCCGCTGACTCTGCTGCACTATACCTCTGGCCTGTTACCAGCGAGCCTGTGACCTGCATCCTATACCACTATATAATGATAAGTATAGATCACACCCAGCCCTCCGCTGACTCTGCTGCACTATACCTCTGGCCTGTTACCAGCGAGCCTGTGACCTGCACCCTATACCACTATATAATGATAAGTATAGATCACACCCAGCCCTCCGCTGACTCTGCTGCACTATACCTCTGGCCTGTTACCAGCGAGCCTGTGACCTGCATCCCTATACCACTATATAATGATAAGTATAGATCACACCCAGTCCTCCGCTGACTCTGCTGCACTATACCTCTGGCCTGTTACCAGCGAGCCTGTGACCTGCATCCTATACCACTATATAATGATAAGTATAGATCACACCCAGCCCTCCGCTGACTCTGCTGCACTATACCTCTGGCCTGTTACCAGCGAGCCTGTGACCTGCACCCTATACCACTATATAATGATAAGCATAGATCACACCCAGCCCTCCGCTGACTCTGCTGCACTATACCTCTGGCCTGTTACCAGCGAGCCTGTGACCTGCACCCTATACCACTATATAATGATAAGTATAGATCACACCCAGCCCTCCGCTGACTCTGCTGCACTATACCTCTGGCCTGTTACCAGCGAGCCTGTGACCTGTATCCTATACCACTATATAATGATAAGTATAGATCACACCCAGCCCTCCGCTGACTCTGCTGCACTATACCTCTGGCCTGTTACCAGCGAGCCTGTGACCTGCACCCTATACCTCTATATAATGATAAGTATAGATCACACCCAGCCCTCCGCTGACTCTGCTGCACTATACCTCTGGCCTGTTACCAGCGAGCCTGTGACCTGCACCCTATACCACTATATAATGATATGTATAGATCACACCCAGCCCTCCGCTGACTCTGCTGCACTATACCTCTGGCCTGTTACCAGCGAGCCTGTGACCTGCACCCTATACCACTATATAATGATAAGTATAGATCACACCCAGCCCTCCGCAGACTCTGCTGCACTATACCTCTGGCCTGTTACCAGCGAGCCTGTGACCTGCACCCTATACCACTATATAATGATAAGTATAGATCACACCCCAGCCCTCCGCTGACTCTGCTGCACTATACCTCTGGCCTGTTACCAGCGAGCCAGTGACCTGCACCCTATACCACTATATAATGATAAGCATAGATCACACCCAGCCCTCCGCTGACTCTGCTGCACTATACCTCTGGCCTGTTACCAGCGAGCCTGTGACCTGCACCCTATACCACTATATAATGATAAGTATAGATCACACCCCAGCCCTCCGCTGACTCTGCTGCACTATACCTCTGGCCTGTTACCAGCGAGCCTGTGACCTGCACCCTATACCACTATATAATGATAAGTATAGATCACACCCAGCCCTCCGCTGACTCTGCTGCACTATACCTCTGGCCTGTTACCAGCGAGCCTGTGACCTGCACCCTATACCACTATATAATGATAAGCATAGATCACACCCAGCCCTCCGCTGACTCTGCTGCACTATACCTCTGGCCTGTTACCAGCGAGCCTGTGACCTGCACCCTATACCACTATATAATGATAAGCATAGATCACACCCAGCCCTCCGCTGACTCTGCTGCACTATACCTCTGGCCTGTTACCAGCGAGCCTGTGACCTGCACCCTATACCACTATATAATGATATGTATAGATCACACCCAGCCCTCCGCTGACTCTGCTGCACTATACCTCTGGCCTGTTACCAGCGAGCCTGTGACCTGCACCCTATACCACTATATAATGATAAGTATAGATCACACCCAGCCCCTCCGCAGACTCTGCTGCACTATACCCTCTGGCCTGTTACCAGCGAGCCTGTGACCTGCACCCTATACCACTATATAATGATAAGTATAGATCACACCCAGCCCTCCGCTGACTCTGCTGCACTATACCTCTGGCCTGTTACCAGCGAGCCAGTGACCTGCACCCTATACCACTATATAATGATAAGCATAGATCACACCCAGCCCTCCGCTGACTCTGCTGCACTATACCTCTGGCCTGTTACCAGCGAGCCTGTGACCTGCACCCTATACCACTATATAATGATAAGTATAGATCACACCCAGCCCTCCGCTGACTCTGCTGCACTATACCTCTGGCCTGTTACCAGCGAGCCTGTGACCTGCACCCTATACCACTATATAATGATAAGTATAGATCACACCCAGCCCTCCGCTGACTCTGCTGCACTATACCTCTGGCCTGTTACCAGCGAGCCTGTGACCTGCACCCTATACCACTATATAATGATAAGCATAGATCACACCCAGCCCTCCGCTGACTCTGCTGCACTATACCTCTGGCCTGTTACCAGCGAGCCTGTGACCTGCACCCTATACCACTATATAATGATAAGCATAGATCACACCCAGCCCTCCGCTGACTCTGCTGCACTATACCTCTGGCCTGTTACCAGCGAGCCTGTGACCTGCACCCTATACCACTATATAATGATAAGTATAGATCACACCCAGCCCTCCGCTGACTCTGCTGCACTATACCTCTGGCCTGTTACCAGCGAGCCTGTGACCTGCACCCTATACCACTATATAATGATAAGTATAGATCACACCCAGCCCTCCGCTGACTCTGCTGCACTATACCTCTGGCCTGTTACCAGCGAGCCTGTGACCTGCACCCTATACCTCTATATAATGATAAGTATAGATCACACCCAGCCCTCCGCTGACTCTGCTGCACTATACCTCTGGCCTGTTACCAGCGAGCCTGTGACCTGCACCCTATACCACTATATAATGATAAGTATAGATCACACCCAGCCCTCCGCTGACTCTGCTGCACTATACCTCTGGCCTGTTACCAGCGAGCGTGTGACCTGCACCCTATACCACTATATAATGATAAGTATAGATCACACCCAGCCCTCCGCTGACTCTGCTGCACTATACCTCTGGCCTGTTACCAGCGAGCCTGTGACCTGCACCCTATACCACTATATAATGATAAGTATAGATCACACCCAGCCCTCCGCTGACTCTGCTGCACTATACCTCTGGCCTGTTACCAGCGAGCCTGTGACCTGCATCCTATACCACTATATAATGATAAGTATAGATCACACCCAGCCCTCCGCTGACTCTGCTGCACTATACCGTCTGGCCTGTTACCAGCGAGCCTGTGACCTGCACCCTATACCACTATATAATGATAAGTATAGATCACACCCAGCCCTCCGCTGACTCTGCTGCACTATACCTCTGGCCTGTTACCAGCGAGCCTGTGACCTGCATCCTATACCACTATATAATGATAAGTATAGATCACACCCAGCCCTCCGCTGACTCTGCTGCACTATACCTCTGGCCTGTTACCAGCGAGCCTGTGACCTGCTATCCTATACCACTATATAATGATAAGCATAGATCACATCCAGCCCTCCGCTGACTCTGCTGCACTATACCTCTGGCCTGTTACCAGCGAGCCTGTGACCTGCACCCTATACCACTATATAATGATAAGTATAGATCACACCCAGCCCTCCGCTGACTCTGCTGCACTATACCTCTGGCCTGTTACCAGCGAGCCTGTGACCTGCACCCTATACCACTATATAATGATAAGCATAGATCACACCCAGCCCTCCGCTGACTCTGCTGCACTATACCTCTGGCCTGTTACCAGCGAGCCTGTGACCTGCACCCTATACCACTATATAATGATAAGTATAGATCACACCCAGCCCTCCGCTGACTCTGCTGCACTATACCTCTGGCCTGTTACCAGCGAGCCTGTGACCTGCACCCTATACCACTATATAATGATAAGTATAGATCACACCCAGCCCTCCGCTGACTCTGCTGCACTATACCTCTGGCCTGTTACCAGCGAGCCTGTGACCTGTATCCTATACCACTATATAATGATAAGTATAGATCACACCCAGCCCTCTGCTGACTCTGCTGCACTATACCTCTGGCCTGTTACCAGCGAGCCTGTGACCTGCATCCTATACCACTATATAATGATAAGCATAGATCACACCCAGCCCTCCGCTGACTCTGCTGCACTATACCTCTGGCCTGTTACCAGCGAGCCTGTGACCTGCACCCTATACCACTATATAATGATAAGTATAGATCACACCCAGCCCTCTGCTGACTCTGCTGCACTATACCTCTGGCCTGTTACCAGCGAGCCTGTGACCTGCATCCTATACCACTATATAATGATAAGCATAGATCACACCCAGCCCTCCGCTGACTCTGCTGCACTATACCTCTGGCCTGTTACCAGCGAGCCTGTGACCTGCACCCTATACCACTATATAATGATAAGTATAGATCACACCCAGCCCTCCGCTGACTCTGCTGCACTATACCTCTGGCCTGTTACCAGCGAGCCTGTGACCTGCACCCTATACCACTATATAATGATAAGTATAGATCACACCCAGCCCTCCGCTGACTCTGCTGCACTATACCTCTGGCCTGTTACCAGCGAGCCTGTGACCTGCACCCTATACCACTATATAACGATAAGTATAGATCACACCCAGCCCTCCGCTGACTCTGCTGCACTATACCTCTGGCCTGTTACCAGCGAGCCTGTGACCTGCACCCTATACCACTATATAATGATAAGTATAGATCACACCCAGCCCTCCGCTGACTCTGCTGCACTATACCTCTGGCCTGTTACCAGCGAGCGTGTGACCTGCACCCTATACCACTATATAATGATAAGTATAGATCACACCCAGCCCTCCGCTGACTCTGCCTGCACTATACCTCTGGCCTCTTACCAGCGAGCCTGTGACCTGCACCTTATACCACTATATAATGATAAGTATAGATCACACCCAGTCCCTCCGCTGACTCTGCTGCACTATACCTCTGGCCTGTTACCAACGAGCCTGTGACCTGCACCCTATACCACTATATAATGATAAGTATAGATCACACCCAGCCCTCCGCTGACTCTGCTGCACTATACCTCTGGCCTGTTACCAGCGAGCCTGTGACCTGCACCCTATACCACTATATAATGATAAGTATAGATCACAACCCAGCCCTCCGCTGACTCTGCTGCACTATACCTCTGGCCTGTTACCAGCGAGCCTGTGACCTGCACCCTATACCACTATATAATGATAAGTATAGATCACACCCAGCCCTCCGCTGACTCTGCTGCACTATACCTCTGGCCTGTTACCAGCGAGCCTGTGACCTGCACCCTATACCACTATATAATGATAAGTATAGATCACACCCAAGCCCTCCGCTGACTCTGCTGCACTATACCTCTGGCCTCTTACCAGCGAGCCTGTGACCTGCACCCTATACCACTATATAATGATAAGCATAGATCACACCCAGCCCTCCGCTGACTCTGCTGCACTATACCTCTGGCCTCTTACCAGCGAGCCTGTGACCTGCACCCTATACCACTATATAATGATAAGTATAGATCACACCCAGCCCTCCGCTGACTCTGCTGCACTATACCTCTGGCCTCTTACCAGCGAGCCTGTGACCTGCACCCTATACCACTATATAATGATAAGCATAGATCACACCCAGCCCTCCGCTGACTCTGCTGCACTATACCTCTGGCCTGTTACCAGCGAGCCTGTGACCTGCACCCTATACCACTATATAATGATAAGTATAGATCACACCCAGCCCTCCGCTGACTCTGCTGCACTATACCTCTGGCCTGTTACCAGCGAGCCTGTGACCTGCACCCTATACCACTATATAATGATAAGTATAGATCACACCCAGCCCTCCGCTGACTCTGCTGCACTATACCTCTGGCCTGTTACCAGCGAGCCTGTGACCTGCACCCTATACCACTATATAATGATAAGTATAGATCACACCCAGCCCTCCGCTGACTCTGCTGCACTATACCTCTGGCCTGTTACCAGCGAGCCTGTGACCTGCACCCTATACCACTATATAATGATAAGTATAGATCACACCCAGCCCTCCGCTGACTCTGCTGCACTATACCTCTGGCCTGTTACCAGCGAGCCTGTGACCTGCATCCTATACCACTATATAATGATAAGCATAGATCACACCCAGCCCTCCGCTGACTCTGCTGCACTATACCTCTGGCCTGTTACCAGCGAGCCTGTGACCTGCACCCTATACCACTATATAATGATAAGTATAGATCACACCCAGCCCTCCGCTGACTCTGCTGCACTATACCTCTGGCCTGTTACCAGCGAGCCTGTGACCTGCATCCTATACCACTATATAATGATAAGTATAGATCACACCCAGCCCTCCGCTGACTCTGCTGCACTATACCTCTGGCCTGTTACCAGCGAGCCTGTGACCTGCACCCTATACCACTATATAATGATAAGTATAGATCACACCCAGCCCTCCGCTGACTCTGCTGCACTATACCTCTGGCCTGTTACCAGCGAGCCTGTGACCTGCATCCTATACCACTATATAATGATAAGTATAGATCACACCCAGCCCTCCGCTGACTCTGCTGCACTATACCTCTGGCCTGTTACCAGCGAGCCTGTGACCTGCACCTTATACCACTATATAATGATATGTATAGATCACACCCAGCCCTCCGCTGACTCTGCTGCACTATACCTCTGGCCTGTTACCAGCGAGCCTGTGACCTGCACCCTATACCACTATATAATGATAAGTATAGATCACACCCAGCCCTCCGCTGACTCTGCTGCACTATACCTCTGGCCTGTTACCAGCGAGCCTGTGACCTGCACCCTATACCACTATATAATGATAAGTATAGATCACACCCAGCCCTCCGCTGACTCTGCTGCACTATACCTCTGGCCTGTTACCAGCGAGCCTGTGACCTGCACCCTATACCACTATATAATGATAAGTATAGATCACACCCAGCCCTCCGCTGACTCTGCTGCACTATACCTCTGGCCTGTTACCAGCGAGCCTGTGACCTGCACCCTATACCACTATATAATGATAAGCATAGATCACACCCAGCCCTCCGCTGACTCTGCTGCACTATACCTCTGGCCTGTTACCAGCGAGCCTGTGACCTGCACCCTATACCACTATATAATGATAAGTATAGATCACACCCAGCCCTCCGCTGACTCTGCTGCACTATACCTCTGGCCTGTTACCAGCGAGCCTGTGACCTGCACCCTATACCACTATATAATGATAAGTATAGATCACACCCAGCCCTCCGCTGACTCTGCTGCACTATACCTCTGGCCTGTTACCAACGAGCCTGTGACCTGCACCCTATACCACTATATAATGATAAGTATAGATCACACCCAGCCCTCCGCTGACTCTGCTGCACTATACCTCTGGCCTGTTACCAACGAGCCTGTGACCTGCACCCTATACCACTATATAATGATAAGTATAGATCACACCCAGTCCTCCGCTGACTCTGCTGCACTATACCTCTGGCCTGTTACCAGCGAGCCTGTGACCTGCACCCTATACCACTATATAATGATAAGTATAGATCACACCCAGTCCTCCGCTGACTCTGCTGCACCATACCTCTGGCCTGTTACCAGCGAGCCTGTGACCTGCATCCTATACCACTATATAATGATAAGCATAGATCACACCCAGCCCTCCGCTGACTCTGCTGCACTATACCTCTGGCCTGTTACCAGCGAGCCTGTGACCTGCACCCTATACCACTATATAATGATAAGTATAGATCACACCCAGCCCTCCGCTGACTCTGCTGCACTATACCTCTGGCCTGTTACCAGCGAGCCTGTGACCTGTATCCTATACCACTATATAATGATAAGTATAGATCACACCCAGCCCTCCGCTGACTCTGCTGCACTATACCTCTGGCCTGTTACCAGCGAGCCTATGACCTGTATCCTATACCACTATATAATGATAAGTATAGATCACACCCAGCCCTCCGCTGACTCTGCTGCACTATACCTCTGGCCTGTTACTAGCGAGCCTGTGACCTGCACCCTATACTACTATATAATGATAAGTATAGATCACACCCAGCCCTCCGCTGACTCTGCTGCACTATACCTCTGGCCTGTTACCAGCGAGCCTGTGACCTGTATCCTATACCACTATATAATGATAAGTATAGATCACACCCAGCCCTCCGCTGACTCTGCTGCACTATACCTCTGGCCTGTTACTAGCGAGCCTGTGACCTGCACCCTATACCACTATATAATGATAAGTATAGATCACACCCAGCCCTCCGCTGACTCTGCTGCACTATACCTCTGGCCTGTTACCAGCGAGCCTGTGACCTGCATCCTATACCACTATATAATGATAAGTATAGATCACACCCAGCCCTCCGCTGACTCTGCTGCACTATACCTCTGGCCTGTTACCAGCGAGCCTGTGACCTGCACCCTATACCACTATATAATGATAAGTAGAGATCACACCCAGCCCTCCGCTGACTCTGCTGCACTATACCTCTGGCCTGTTACCAGCGAGCCTGTGACCTGCACCCTATACCACTATATAATGATAAGTATAGATCACACCCAGCCCTCCGCTGACTCTGCTGCACTATACCTCTGGCCTGTTACCAGCGAGCCTGTGACCTGCACCCTATACCACTATATAATGATAAGCATAGATCACACCCAGCCCTCCGCTGACTCTGCTGCACTATACCTCTGGCCTGTTACCAGCGAGCCTGTGACCTGCACCCTATACCACTATATAATGATAAGTATAGATCACACCCAGCCCTCCGCTGACTCTGCTGCACTATACCTCTGGCCTGTTACCAGCGAGCCTGTGACCTGCACCCTATACCACTATATAATGATAAGTATAGATCACACCCAGCCCTCCGCTGACTCTGCTGCACTATACCTCTGGCCTGTTACCAGCGAGCCTGTGACCTGTATCCTATACCACTATATAATGATAAGTATAGATCACACCCAGCCCTCCGCTGACTCTGCTGCACTATACCTCTGGCCTGTTACCAACGAGCCTGTGACCTGCACCCTATACCACTATATAATGATAAGTATAGATCACACCCAGCCCTCCGCTGACTCTGCTGCACTATACCTCTGGCCTGTTACCAACGAGCCTGTGACCTGCACCTTATACCACTATATAATGATAAGTATAGATCACACCCAGTCCTCCGCTGACTCTGCTGCACTATACCTCTGGCCTGTTACCAACGAGCCTGTGACCTGCACCCTATACCACTATATAATGATAAGTATAGATCACACCCAGCCCTCCGCTGACTCTGCTGCACTATACCTCTGGCCTGTTACCAGCGAGCCTGTGACCTGCACCCTATACCACTATATAATGATAAGTATAGATCACACCCAAGCCCTCCGCTGACTCTGCTGCACTATACCTCTGGCCTGTTACCAGCGAGCCTGTGACCTGCACCCTATACCACTATAGAATGATAAGTATAGATCACACCCAGCCCTCCGCTGACTCTGCTGCACTATACCTCTGGCCTGTTACCAGCGAGCCTGTGACCTGCACCCTATACCACTATATAATGATAAGTATAGATCACACCCAGCCCTCCGCTGACTCTGCTGCACTATACCTCTGGCCTGTTACCAGCGAGCCTGTGACCTGCATCCTATACCACTATATAATGATAAGTATAGATCACACCCAGCCCTCCGCTGACTCTGCTGCACTATACCTCTGTCCTGTTACCAGCGAGCCTGTGACCTGCACCCTATACCTCTATATAATGATAAGTATAGATCACACCCAGCCCTCCGCTGACTCTGCTGCACTATACCTCTGGCCTGTTACCAGCGAGCCTGTGACCTGCATCCTATACCACTATATAATGATAAGCATAGATCACAACCCAGCCCTCCGCTGACTCTGCTGCACTATACCTCTGGCCTGTTACCAGCGAGCCTGTGACCTGCACCCTATACCACTATATAATGATAAGTATAGATCACACCCAGCCCTCCGCTGACTCTGCTGCACTATACCTCTGGCCTGTTACCAGCGAGCCTGTGACCTGCACCCTATACCACTATATAATGATAAGCATAGATCACACCCAGCCCTCCGCTGACTCTGCTGCACTATACCTCTGGCCTGTTACCAGCGAGCCTGTGACCTGCACCCTATACCACTATATAATGATAAGTATAGATCACACCCAGCCCTCCGCTGACTCTGCTGCACTATACCTCTGGCCTGTTACCAGCGAGCCTGTGACCTGCACCCTATACCACTATATAATGATAAGCATAGATCACACCCAGCCCTCCGCTGACTCTGCTGCACTATACCTCTGGCCTGTTACCAGCGAGCCTGTGACCTGCACCCTATACCACTATATAATGATAAGTATAGATCACACCCAGCCCTCCGCTGACTCTGCTGCACTATACCTCTGGCCTGTTACCAGCGAGCCTGTGACCTGCATCCTATACCACTATATAATGATAAGCATAGATCACACCCAGCCCTCCGCTGACTCTGCTGCACTATACCTCTGGCCTGTTACCAGCGAGCCTGTGACCTGCACCCTATACCACTATATAATGATAAGTATAGATCACACCCAGCCCTCCGCTGACTCTGCTGCACCATACCTCTGGCCTGTTACCAACGAGCCAGTGACCTGTATCCTATACCACTATATAATGATAAGTATAGATCACACCCAGCCCTCCGCTGACTCTGCTGCACTATACCTCTGGCCTGTTACCAGCGAGTCTGTGACCTGCACCCTATACCACTATATAATGATAAGTATAGATCACACCCAGCCCTCCGCTGACTCTGCTGCACTATACCTCTGCCTGTTACCAGCGAGCCTGTGACCTGCACCCTATACCACTATATAATGATAAGTATAGATCACACCCAGCCCTCCGCTGACTCTGCTGCACTATACCTCTGGCCTGTTACCAGCGAGCCTGTGAAATGCACCCTATACCACTATATAATGATAAGTATAGATCACACCCAGCCCTCCGCTGACTCTGCTGCACTATACCTCTGGCCTGTTACCAGCGAGCCTGTGACCTGCACCCTATACCACTATATAATGATAAGCATAGATCACACCCAGCCCTCCGCTGACTCTGCTGCACCATACCTCTGGCCTGTTACCAACGAGCCAGTGACCTGTATCCTATACCACTATATAATGATAAGTATAGATCACACCCAGCCCTCCGCTGACTCTGCTGCACTATACCTCTGGCCTGTTACCAGCGAGCCTGTGACCTGTATCCTATACCACTATATAATGATAAGTATAGATCACACCCAGCCCTCCGCTGACTCTGCTGCACTATACCTCTGGCCTGTTACCAGCGAGCCTGTGACCTGTATCCTATACCACTATATAATGATAAGTATATATCACACCCAGCCCTCCGCTGACTCTACTGCACTATACCTCTGGCCTGTTACCAGCGAGCCTGTGACCTGCACCCTATACCACTATATAATGATATGTATAGATCACACCCAGCCCTCCGCTGACTCTGCTGCACTATACCTCTGGCCTGTTACCAGCGAGCCTGTGACCTGCACCCTATACCACTATATAATGATAAGTATAGATCACACCCAGCCCTCCGCTGACTCTGCTGCACTATACCTCTGGCCTGTTACCAGCGAGCCTGTGACCTGCATCCTATACCACTATATAATGATAAGTATAGATCACACCCAGCCCTCCGCTGACTCTGCTGCACTATACCTCTGGCCTGTTACCAGCGAGCCTGTGACCTGCATCCTATACCACTGTAAAATGATAAGTATAGATCACACCCAGCCCTCCGCTGACTCTGCTGCACTATACCTCTGGCCTGTTACCAGCGAGCCTGTGACCTGCACCCTATACCACTATATAATGATAAGTATAGATCACACCCAGCCCTCCGCTGACTCTGCTGCACTATACCTCTGGCCTCTTACCAGCGAGCCTGTGACCTGCACCCTATACCACTATATAATGATAAGTATAGATCACACCCAGCCCTCCGCTGACTCTGCTGCACTATACCTCTGGCCTGTTACCAGCGAGGCTGTGACCTGCATCCTATACCACTATATAATGATAAGCATAGATCACACCCAGCCCTCCGCTGACTCTGCTGCACTATACCTCTGGCCTCTTACCAGCGAGCCTGTGACCTGCACCCTATACCACTATATAATGATAAGTATAGATCACACCCAGCCCTCCGCTGACTCTGCTGCACTATACCTCTGGCCTGTTACCAGCGAGCCTGTGACCTGCACCCTATACCACTATATAATGATAAGTATAGATCACACCCAGCCCTCCGCTGACTCTGCTGCACTATACCTCTGGCCTGTTACCAGCGAGCCTGTGACCTGCATCCTATACCACTATATAATGATACGCATAGATCACACCCAGCCCTCCGCTGACTCTGCTGCACTATACCTCTGGCCTGTTACCAGCGAGCCTGTGACCTGCACCCTATACCACTATATAATGATAAGTATAGATCACACCCAGCCCTCCGCTGACTCTGCTGCACTATACCTCTGGCCTGTTACCAGCGAGCCTGTGACCTGCACCCTATACCACTATATAATGATAAGCATAGATCACACCCAGCCCTCCGCTGACTCTGCTGCACTATACCTCTGGCCTGTTACCAGCGAGCCTGTGACCTGCACCCTATACCACTATATAATGATAAGTATAGATCACACCCAGCCCTCCGCTGACTCTGCTGCACTATACCTCTGGCCTGTTACCAGCGAGCCTGTGACCTGCATCCTATACCACTATATAATGATAAGCATAGATCACACCCAGCCCTCCGCTGACTCTGCTGCACTATACCTCTGGCCTGTTACCAGCGAGCCTGTGACCTGCACCCTATACCACTATATAATGATAAGTATAGATCACACCCAGCCCTCCGCTGACTCTGCTGCACCATACCTCTGGCCTGTTACCAACGAGCCAGTGACCTGTATCCTATACCACTATATAATGATAAGTATAGATCACACCCAGCCCTCCGCTGACTCTGCTGCACTATACCTCTGGCCTGTTACCAGCGAGCCTGTGAAATGCACCCTATACCACTATATAATGATAAGTATAGATCACACCCAGCCCTCCGCTGACTCTGCTGCACTATACCTCTGGCCTGTTACCAGCGAGCCTGTGACCTGCACCCTATACCACTATATAATGATAAGCATAGATCACACCCAGCCCTCCGCTGACTCTGCTGCACCATACCTCTGGCCTGTTACCAACGAGCCAGTGACCTGTATCCTATACCACTATATAATGATAAGTATAGATCACACCCAGCCCTCCGCTGACTCTGCTGCACTATACCTCTGGCCTGTTACCAGCGAGCCTGTGACCTGTATCCTATACCACTATATAATGATAAGTATAGATCACACCCAGCCCTCCGCTGACTCTGCTGCACTATACCTCTGGCCTGTTACCAGCGAGCCTGTGACCTGTATCCTATACCACTATATAATGATAAGTATATATCACACCCAGCCCTCCGCTGACTCTACTGCACTATACCTCTGGCCTGTTACCAGCGAGCCTGTGACCTGCACCCTATACCACTATATAATGATATGTATAGATCACACCCAGCCCTCCGCTGACTCTGCTGCACTATACCTCTGGCCTGTTACCAGCGAGCCTGTGACCTGCACCCTATACCACTATATAATGATAAGTATAGATCACACCCAGCCCTCCGCTGACTCTGCTGCACTATACCTCTGGCCTGTTACCAGCGAGCCTGTGACCTGCATCCTATACCACTATATAATGATAAGTATAGATCACACCCAGCCCTCCGCTGACTCTGCTGCACTATACCTCTGGCCCTGTTACCAGCGAGCCTGTGACCTGCATCCTATACCACTGTAAAATGATAAGTATAGATCACACCCAGCCCTCCGCTGACTCTGCTGCACTATACCTCTGGCCTGTTACCAGCGAGCCTGTGACCTGCACCCTATACCACTATATAATGATAAGTATAGATCACACCCAGCCCTCCGCTGACTCTGCTGCACTATACCTCTGGCCTCTTACCAGCGAGCCTGTGACCTGCACCCTATACCACTATATAATGATAAGTATAGATCACACCCAGCCCTCCGCTGACTCTGCTGCACTATACCTCTGGCCTGTTACCAGCGAGGCTGTGACCTGCATCCTATACCACTATATAATGATAAGCATAGATCACACCCAGCCCTCCGCTGACTCTGCTGCACTATACCTCTGGCCTCTTACCAGCGAGCCTGTGACCTGCACCCTATACCACTATATAATGATAAGTATAGATCACACCCAGCCCTCCGCTGACTCTGCTGCACTATACCTCTGGCCTGTTACCAGCGAGCCTGTGACCTGCACCCTATACCACTATATAATGATAAGTATAGATCACACCCAGCCCTCCGCTGACTCTGCTGCACTATACCTCTGTCCTGTTACCAGCGAGCCTGTGACCTGCACCCTATACCACTATATAATGATAAGTATAGATCACACCCAGCCCTCCGCTGACTCTGCTGCACTATACCTCTGGCCTGTTACCAGCGAGCCTGTGACCTGCACCCTATACCACTATATAATGATAAGTATAGATCACATTCAGCCCTCCGCTGACTCTGCTGCACTATACCTCTGGCCTGTTACCAGCGAGCCTGTGACCTGCACCCTATACCACTATATAACGATAAGTATAGATCACACCCAGCCCTCCGCTGACTCTGCTGCACTATACCTCTGGCCTGTTACCAGCGAGCCTGTGACCTGCATCCTATACCACTATATAATGATAAGTATAGATCACACCCAGCCCTCCGCTGACTCTGCTGCACTATACCTCTGGCCTGTTACCAGCGAGCCTGTGACCTGCACCCTATACCACTATATAATGATAAGTATAGATCACACCCAGCCCTCCGCTGACTCTGCTGCACTATACCTCTGCCTGTTACCAGCGAGCCTGTGACCTGCACCCTATACCACTATATAATGATAAGTATAGATCACACCCAGCCCTCCGCTGACTCTGCTGCACTATACCTCTGGCCTGTTACCAGCGAGCCTGTGACCTGCACCCTATACCACTATATAATGATAAGTATAGATCACACCCAGCCCTCCGCTGACTCTGCTGCACTATACCTCTGGCCTGTTACCAGCGAGCCTGTGACCTGCATCCTATACCTCTATATAATGATAAGTATAGATCACACCCAGCCCTCCGCTGACTCTGCTGCACTATACCTCTGGCCTGTTACCAGCGAGCCTGTGACCTGTATCCTATACCACTATATAATGATAAGTATAGATCACACCCAGCCCTCCGCTGACTCTGCTGCACTATACCTCTGGCCTGTTACCAGCGAGCCTGTGACCTGTATCCTATACCACTATATAATGATAAGCATAGATCACACCCAGCCCTCCGCTGACTCTGCTGCACTATACCTCTGGCCTGTTACCAGCGAGCCTGTGACCTGTATCCTATACCACTATATAATGATAAGCATAGATCACACCCAGCCCTCCGCTGACTCTGCTGCACTATACCTCTGGCCTGTTACCAGCGAGCCTATGACCTGTATCCTATACCACTATATAATGATAAGTATAGATCACACCCAGCCCTCCGCTGACTCTGCTGCACTATACCTCTGGCCTGTTACCAGCGAGCCTGTGACCTGCACCCTATACCACTATATAATGATAACTATAGATCACACCCAGCCCTCCGCTGACTCTGCTGCACTATACCTCTGGCCTGTTACCAGCGAGCCTGTGACCTGCATCCTATACCACTATATAATGATAAGTATAGATCACACCCAGCCCTCCGCTGACTCTGCTGCACTATACCTCTGGCCTGTTACCAGCGAGCCTGTGACCTGCACCCTATACCACTATATAATGATAAGTATAGATCACACCCAGCCCTCCGCTGACTCTGCTGCACTATACCTCTGGCCTATTACCAGCGAGCCTGTGACCTGCACCCTATACCACTATATAATGATAAGCATAGATCACACCCAGCCCTCCGCTGACTCTGCTGCACTATACCTCTGGCCTGTTACCAGCGAGCCTGTGACCTGCATCCTATACCACTATATAATGATAAGTATAGATCACACCCAGCCCTCCGTTGACTCTGCTGCACTATACCTCTGGCCTGTTACCAGCGAGCCTGTGACCTGCACCCTATACCACTATATAATGATAAGTATAGATTACACCCAGCCCTCCGCTGACTCTGCTGCACTATACCTCTGGCCTGTTACCAGCGAGCCTGTGACCTGCATCCTATACCACTATATAATGATAAGTATAGATCACACCCAGCCCTCCGCTGACTCTGCTGCACTATACCTCTGGCCTGTTACCAGCGAGCCTGTGACCTGCACCCTATACCACTATATAATGATAAGTATAGATCACACCCAGCCCTCCGCTGACTCTGCTGCACTATACCTCTGGCCTGTTACCAGCGAGCCTGTGACCTGCACCCTATACCACTATATAATGATAAGTATAGATCACACCCAGCCCTCCGCTGACTCTGCTGCACTATACCTCTGGCCTGTTACCAGCGAGCGTGTGACCTGCACCCTATACCACTATATAATGATAAGTATAGATCACACCCAGCCCTCCGCTGACTCTGCTGCACTATACCTCTGGCCTGTTACCAACGAGCCTGTGACCTGCATCCTATACCACTATATAATGATAAGTATAGATCACACCCAGCCCTCCGCTGACTCTGCTGCACTATACCTCTGGCCTGTTACCAGCGAGCCTGTGACCTGCACCCTATACCACTATATAATGATAAGTATAGATCACACCCAGCCCTCCGCTGACTCTGCTGCACTATACCTCTGGCCTGTTACTAGCGAGCCTGTGACCTGCACCCTATACCACTATATAATGATAAGTATAGATCACACCCAGCCCTCCGCTGACTCTGCTGCACTATACCTCTGGCCTGTTACCAGCGAGCCTGTGACCTGCACCCTATACTACTATATAATGATAAGTATAGATCACACCCAGCCCTCCGCTGACTCTGCTGCACTATACCTCTGGCCTGTTACCAGCGAGCGGTGTGACCTGCATCCTATACCACTATATAATGATTAGTATAGATCACACCCAGCCCTCCGCTGACTCTGCTGCACTATACCTCTGGCCTGTTACCAGCGAGCCTGTGACCTGCACCTATACCTCTATATAATGATAAGTATAGATCACACCCAGCCCTCCGCTGACTCTGCTGCACTATACCTCTGGCCTGTTACCAGCGAGCCTGTGACCTGCACCCTATACCACTATATAATGATAAGTATAGATCACACCCAGCCCTCCGCTGACTCTGCTGCACTATACCTCTGGCCTGTTACCAGCGAGCCTGTGACCTGCACCCTATACCACTATATAATGATAAGTATAGATCACACCAGCCCTCGCTGACTCTGCTGCACTATACCTCTGGCCTGTTACCAGCGAGCCTGTGACCTGCACCCTATACCACTATATAATGATAAGCATAGATCACACCCAGCCCCTCCGCTGACTCTGCTGCACTATACCTCTGGCCTGTTACCAGCGAGCCTGTGACCTGCACCCTATACCACTATATAATGATAAGTATAGATCACACCCAGCCCTCCGCTGACTCTGCTGCACTATACCTCTGGCCTGTTACCAGCGAGCCTGTGACCTGCATCCTATACCACTATATAATGATAAGTATAGATCACACCCAGCCCTCCGCTGACTCTGCTGCTGCACTATACCTCTGGCCTGTTACCAGCGAGCCTGTGACCTGTATCCTATACCACTATATAATGATAAGCATAGATCACACCCAGCCCTCCGCTGACTCTGCTGCACTATACCTCTGGCCTGTTACCAGCGAGCCTGTGACCTGTATCCTATACCACTATATAATGATAAGTATAGATCACACCCAAGCCCTCCGCTGACTCTGCTGCACTATACCTCTGGCCTGTTACCAGCGAGCCTGTGACCTGCACCCTATACCACTATATAATGATAAGCATAGATCACACATGACATTATCCAGCCTGTAACGCGGAGGCATTGCAGCACGCACACATACATGATACAGAAGCATGTTATTCTCATCACACGCATGCAATGTGACAGCGGCTCACCGTGCGGCAGTGGTTTCTGCAGATCCGGGGTCTGTGTGATGGAGACAGTGGCTTGGGCTACCAGTGTAGGCTGTGGCTGGATATGAATCAGAGAAGGACTGACGGACGGGATACGTTGGGGGGGAGCACAATGTTTGTGGATGCTGTCCTGCGGGAAGACGGGAAAAGCGTGATAAGGCGCATTGCTGTTCTGTACCTCGAGCGCTGCAGAAGTCACACTGCTTCTCTGCCTGGTTACAGTGATCCAAACTCCATATCTGCTGCAAATGAGAGCGGTTACTGGAGAGATACCATTCCCCAGGACACGGAGATACGCTATATTCATGCATTCCACCAGTCATGTGACAGAACGCCATTTTGTGACATCATGCGCCAATTATTGTGCGACTGTGGGTCGGATGTGGACAGGGTGAGGCCGCTGTGAGGCGGTTAGGGTTAGGCTGTGTGGGCGAGGGGGAGTGCGGTTAGGCTGTGGGGGGACAGGGGTTAAGCTGCAGATTATGGTTATGTTTTAGGGGGGCTGCAGTTAGGGTTCGGATGCGGAAGGAGGGTGCGGTTAAGGTTAGGCTGCAGGAAGGTACAGTTAGATTTAGGCTGTAAGGGTGGTTAGGTTTAGGCAGTGTGGGGGGGGGCGGTTAGGGTTAGGCTGTGGGGGGGCAGTTAGGGTTAGGCTGTAGGGGGTAGGGGCGGTTATGTTTAGGCTGTAGGGGCGGTTAGGGTTAGCTGTGGGGAGCGGTTAGGGTTAGGCTGTGGGAGGAGGTTAGGGTTAGGCTGTGGGGAGGGGCGGTTATGTTTAGGCTGTAGGGGCGGTTAGGGTTAGCTGTGGGGAGCGGTTAGGGTTAGGCTGTTCGAGGAGTTTAGGGTTAGGCTGTGGGGGGGTAGTGTCAGGCTGTGTGGGATGGGCGGTTAGGGTTAGGCTGTGGGAGGGCGGTTAGGGTTAGGCTGTGTGTGGGGGGGGGGGGTTAGGGTTAGGCTGTGGGGGGGGGGGAGTGGTTAGGGTTAGGCTGTGGGGGGGCGGTCAGGGTTAATGTGTGGGGGGGCAGTTAGGGTTAGGCTGTGGGGAGGGGCAGTTATGTTTAGGCTGTAGGTGCGATTAGGGTTAGCTGTGGGGAGCGGTTAGGGTTAGGCTGTGGGAGGCGGTTAGGGTTAGGCTGTGGGGGGGGTGGTTAGGGTTAGGCTGTGTGGGGGGGGTTAGGGTTAGGCTGTGGGGGAGAGGCGGTTAGGGTTAGGCTGTGGGGGGCGGGTAGGTTAGGCTGTGGGGGAGGGGCGGTTAGGGTTAGGCTGCGAGTGGGGGGGGGGGGCGGTTAGGGTTAGGCTGTGGGGGGGCGGTTAGGGTTAGGCTGTGGGGGGGTAGTGTCAGGCTGTGTGGGATGGGCGGTTAGGGTTAGGCTGTGGGGGGGCAGTTAGGGTTAGGCTGTGAGGGGGGCGGTTAGGGTTAGGCTGTGTGGGGGTGGGGGTGGTTAGGGTTAGACTGTGGGGGGGGGAGTGGTTAGGGTTAGGCTGTGGGGGGGGAGCGGTTAGGGTTAGGCTGTGGGGGGGGGAGCGGTTAGGGTTAGGCTGTGGGGGGGAGCAGTTAGGGTTAGGCTGTGGGGGGTGGTTAAGGTTAGGCTGTGGGGGGTGGTTATGGTTAGGCTGAGGGGGAGAGGCGGTTAGGGTTAGGCTGTGGGGGGCGGGTAGGTTAGGCTGTGGGGGAGGGGCGGTTAGGGTTAGGCTGTGAGTGGGGGGGGGGGCGGTTAGGGTTAGGCTGTGGGGGGGCGGTTAGGGTTAGGCTGTGGGGGGGTAGTGTCAGGATGTGTGGGATGGGCGGTTAGGGTTAGGCTGTGGGGGGGCAGTTAGGGTTAGGCTGTGGGGGGGTGGTTAGGGTTAGGCTGTGGGGGGGGGGGGCGGTTAGGGTTAGGCTGTGTGGGGGGTGGTGGTTAGGGTTAGACTGTGGGGGGGGAGCGGGTAGGGTTAGGCTGTGGGGGGGGCGGTTAGGGTTAGGCTGTGGGGGGGGAGCGGTTAGGGTTAGGCTGTGGGGGGGAGCGGTTAGGGTTAGGCTGTGGGGGGTGGTTAGGGTTAGGCTGTGGGGGGGTGGTTATGGTTAGGCTGTGGGGGGAGGTTAGGGTTAGGCTGTGGGGGGGCGGGTAGGGTTAGGCTGTGGGGGGTTGGTTAGGGTTAGGCTTGGGGGGGGGGAGCGGTTAGGGTTAGGCTGTGGGGGGGAGCGGTTAGGGTTAGGCTGTGTGGGGTGGTTAGGGTTAGGCTGTGGGGGGGTGGTTATGGTTAGGCTGTGGGGGGAGGTTAGGGTTAGGCTGTGGGGGGGTGAATATGGTTAGGCTGTGGGGGGAGGTTAGGGTTAGGCTGTGGGGGGGGGGTAGGGTTAGGCTGTGGGGGGTTGGTTAGGGTTAGGCTTGGGGGGGAGCGGTTAGGGTTAGGCTGTGGGGGGAGGTTAGGGTTAGGCTGTGGAGGGGGGCGGGTAGGGTTAGGCTGTGGGGGGTTGGTTAGGGTTAGGCTGTGGGGGGGAGCGGTTAGGGTTAGGCTGTGGGGGGGTTATGGTTAGGCTGTGGGGGGTGGTTAGGGTTAGGCTGTGGGGGGGGGCGGGTAGGGTTAGGCTGTGGGGGGTGGTTATGGTTAGGCTGTGGGGGGCGGTTAGGGTTAGGCTGTGGGGGGGGGTAGGGTTAGGCTGTGGGGGGTTGGTTAGGGTTAGGCTGTGGGGGGGAGCGGTTAGGGTTAGGCTGTGGGGGGGGGAGTGGTTAGGGTTAGGCTGTGGGGGGGTGGTTATGGTTAGGCTGTGGGGGGGCGGTTAGGGTTAGGCTGTGGGGGGGGGCGGGTAGGGTTAGGCTGTGGGGGGTTGGTTAGGGTTAGGCTGTGGGGGGGAGCGGTTAGGGTTAGGCTGTGTGGGGGGAGTGGTTAGGGTTAGGCTGTGGGGGGGTGGTTATGGTTAGGCTGTGGGGGGCGGTTAGGGTTAGGCTGTGGGGGGGGGCGGTTAGGGTTAGGCTGTGGGGGGTTGGTTAGGGTTAGGCTGTGGGGGGTTGGTTAGGGTTAGGCTGTGGGGGGAGCGGTTAGGGTTAGGCTTCAAGGGGGGTTATTGTGAGGCTGCAGGAGGGGTGGGTTAGGGATAGTGTTACAATACTTACTGGGATCCGTCGGCATTCTGGCAGTCGGGTATTACGCGTTAAGCAGAGCACTATGGATCCCTTGTGATATGATAATACACTCACCATGCCGGCAGCGGTCGGGATCTGGAGGATGACTGGAGAGCTGGGTGGCAGGAGCCTGCGCTGCACTGTGCCCTCTGATAGGCTGGCACATGGCTGGGGAAGCTGGAGAACTGGGCTCGGTCTGTGCCCATTGGACTCAACGCACGTAGACGGGGGATCCAGTTGAGCCTGGGATGTGATTGGTGGGGAGCACAGACACTGAGACAGCTGCGGCTGGTGGGTGAGCGGCTGACGCGGGGCGCTGATCTGTGTGACCGGCAGCACAGGACGCGGCTGGATGTGCGGCTGGTTCTGGATGGTAAAGTGGTGCTGGATCTGTTTCTGCTGGTGCACCAGCTGCGGGGAGAAGGCTGCGGAAAGATCAGGAACGTTACATATTGCACAGCTACCGCATGGAGACACGTTCTATACATGTACTGCGGGTAATCCAGAACCGAGTATACAGCACAATACAGGAGAATATATACCGCCTGCTCCTAATCTCTGTCTTCTATCTTTACCGCCTGCCCCTAATCTCTGTCCTCCATCAATACCGCCTGCCTCTAATCTCTGTCCTCCATCTATACCGCCTGCCTCTAATCGCTGTCCTCCATCTATACCGCCTGCCCCTAATCTCTGTTCTCCATCAATACCGCCTGCCCCTAATCTCTGTCCTCCATCTATACCGCCTGCCCCTAATCTCTGTCCTCCATCTATACCGCCTGCCCCTAATCTCTGTCCTCCATCTATACCGCCTGCTCCTAATCTCTGTCCTCCATCTATACCGCCTGCCCCTAATCTCTGTCCTCCATCTATACCGCTTGCCCCTAATCACTGTCCTCCATCTATACCGCCTGCCCCTAATCTCTGTCCTCCATCTATACCGCCTGCTCCTAATCTCTGTCCTCCATCTATACCGCCTGCCCCTAATCTCTGTCCTCCATCTATACCGCCTGCCCCTAATCACTGTCCTCCATCTATACCGCCTGCCCCTAATCTCTGTCCTCCATCTATACCGCCTGCTCCTTATCTCTGTCCTCCATCTATACCGCCTGCCCCTAATCACTGTCCTCCATCTATACCGCCTGCCCCTAATCGCTGTCCTCCATCAATACCGCCTGCCCCTAATCTCTGTCCTCCATCTATACCACCTGCCCCTAATCTCTGTCCTCCATCAATACCGCCTGCCTCTAATCGCTGTCCTCCATCTATACCGCCTGCCCCTAATCTCTGTCCTCCATCTATACCGCCTGCTCCTAATCGCTGTCCTCCATCTATACCGCCTGCCCCTAATCACTGTCCTCCATCTATACCGCCTGCCCCTAATCTCTGTCCTCCATCTATACCGCCTGCCTCTAATCGCTGTCCTCCATCTATACCGCCTGCCCCTAATCGCTGTCCTCCATCTATACCGCCAGCCCCTAATCTCTGGCCTCCATCTATACCGCCTGCTCCTAATCCCTGTCCTCCATCTATACCGCCTGCTCCTAATCGCTGTCCTCCATCTATACCGCCTGCCCCTAATCTCTGGCCTCCATCTATACCGCCTGCCCCTAATCTCTGTCCTCCATCTATACCGCCTGCTCCTAATCGCTGTCCTCCATCTATACCGCCTGCCCCTAATCGCTGTCCTCCATCTATACCGCCTGCCCCTAATCTCTGTCCTCCATCTATACCGCCTGCTCGTAATCGCTGTCCTCCATCTATACCGCCTGCTCCTAATCACTGTCCTCCATCTATACCGCCTGCTCCTAATCTCTGTCCTCCATCTATACCGCCTGCCCCTAATCTCTGTCCTCCATTTATACCGCCTGCCCCTAATCGCTGTCCTCCATCTATACCGCCTGCCCCTAATCGCTGTCCTCCATCTATACCGCCTGCCCCTAATCTCTGTCCTCCATCTATACCGCCTGCCCCTAATCACTGTCCTCCATCTATACCACCTGCTCCTAATCACTGTCCTCCATCTATACCACCTGCCCCTAATCGCTGTCCTCCATCTATACCGCCTGCCCCTAATCGCTGTCCTCCATCTATTCCGCCTGCCCCTAATCTCTGTCCTCCATCTATACCTCCTGCTCCTAATCACTGTCCTCCATCTATACCGCCTGCTCCTAATCACTGTCCTCCATCTATACCGCCTGCCCCTAATCGCTATCCTCCATCTATACCGCCTGCCTCTAATCTCTGTCCTCCATCTATACCGCCTGCCCCTAATCGCTGTCCTCCATCTATACCGCCTGCTCCTAATCACTGTCCTCCATCTATACCGCCTGCTCCTAATCCCTGTCCTCCATCTATACCGCCTGCTCCTAATCCCTGTCCTCCATCTATACCGCCTGCTCCTAATCCCTGTCCTCCATCTATACCGCCTGCCCCTAATCGCTGTCCTCCATCTATACCGCCTGCCCCTAATCTCTGTCCTCCATCTATACCGCCTGCCCCTAATCTCTGTCCTCCATCTATACCGCCTGCCTCTAATCGCTGTCCTCCATCTATACCGCCTGCCCCTAATCGCTGTCCTCCATCTATACCGCCTGCCCCTAATCTCTGTCCTCCATCTATACCGCCTGCCCCTAATCGATGTCCTCCATCTATACCGCCTGCCCCTAATCGATGTCCTCCATCTATACCGCCTGCCTCTAATCGCTGTCCTCCATCCATACCGCCTGCCTCTAATCGCTGTCCTCCATCCATACCGCCTGCCTCTAATCGCTGTCCTCCATCTATACCGCCTGCCTCTAATCGCTGTCCTCCATCTATACCGCCTGCCCCTAATCTCTGTCCTCCATCTATACCGCCTGCCACTAATCTCTGTCCTCCATCTATACCGCCTGCCCTTTATCTCTGTCCTCCATCTATACCGCCTGCCCCTAATCTCTGTCCTCCATCTATACCGCCTGCCCCTAATCTCTGTCCTCCATTTATACCGCCTGCCCCTAATCTCTGTCCTCCATCTATACCGCCTGCCCCTAATCCCTGTCCTCCATCTATACCGCCTGCCCCTAATCTCTGTCCTCCATCTATACCGCCTGCCCCTAATCCCTGTCCTCCATCTATACCGCCTGCCCCTAATCTCTGTCCTCCATCTATACCGCCTGCCCCTAATCGCTGTCCTCCATCTATACCGCCTGCCCCTAATCGTTGTCCTCCATCTATACCGCCTGCCCCTAATCGCTGTCCTCCATCTATACCGCCTGCCCCTAATCGCTGTCCTCCATCTATACCGCCTGCCCCTAATCGCTGTCCTCCATCTATACCGCCTGCCCCTAATCCCTGTCCTCCATCTATACTGCCTGCCCCTAATCCCTGTCCTCCATCTATACCGCCTGCCCCTAATCTCTGTCCTCCATCTATACCGCCTGCCCCTAATCTCTGTCCTCCATCTATACCGCCTGCCCCTAATCTCTGTCCTCCATCTATACCGCCTGCCCCTAATCCCTGTCCTCCATCTATACCGCCTGCCCCTAATCTATGTCCTCCATCTATACCGCCTGCCCCTAATCTCTGTCCTCCATCTATACCGCCTGCCCCTAATCTCTGTCCTCCATCTATACCGCCTGCCCCTAATCTCTGTCCTCCATCTATACCGCTTGGCCCTAATCTCTGTCCTCCATCTATACCGCCTGCCCCTAATCTCTGTCCTCCATCTATACCGCCTGCCCCTAATCTCTGTCCTCCATCTATACCGCCTGCCCCTAATCTCTGTCCTCCATCTATACCGCCTGCCCCTAATTGCTGTCCTCCATCTATACCGCCTACTCCTAATCTCTGTCCTCCATCTATACCACCTGCCCCTAATCTCTGTCCTCCATCTATACTGCCTGCTCCTAATCCCTGTCCTCCATCTATACCGCCTGCCTCTAATCGCTGTCCTCCATCTATACCGCCTGCCCCTAATCGCTGACCTCCATCTATACCGCCTGCCCCTAATCGCTGTCCTCCATCTATACCGCCTGCCCCTAATCGCTGTCCTCCATCTATACCGGCTCCCCCTAATCCCTGTCCTCCATCTATACCGCCTGCCCCTAATCCCTGTCCTCCATCTATACCGCCTGCTCCTAATCGCTGTCCTCCATCTATACCGCCTGCCCCTAATCGCTGTCCTCCATCTATACCGGCTGCCCCTAATCCCTGTCCTCCATCTATACCGCCTGCCCCTAATCCCTGTCCTCCATCTATACCGCCTGCTCCTAATCGCTGTCCTCCATCTATACCGCCTGCCCCTAATCGCTGTCCTCCATCTATACCGCCTGCCTCTAATCTCTGTCCACCATCTATACCGCCTGCCCCTAATCTCTGTCCTCCATCTATACCACCTGCCCCTAATCGCTGTCCTCCATCGATACCGGTGGCCCCTAATCTCTGTCCTCCATCTATACCGCCTGCCCCTAATCCCTGTCCTCCATCTATACCGCCTGCCCCTAATCGCTGTCCTCCATCTATACCGCCTGCCCCTAATCGCTGTCCTCCATCTATACCGGCTGCCCCTAATCTCTGTCCTCCATCTATACCGCCTGCCCCTAATCTCTGTCCTCCATCTATACCGCCTGCCCCTAATCGCTGTCCTCCATCTATACCGCCTGCCCCTAATCGCTGTCCTCCATGTAAATTGATTACATTTCCAAAAGACACTGGCAGCTCCATAAATCATATAAAAGCCAGTTCTGTACTGGAGCAGGTTGTATATCACCGTATGGGGTGACTTTGCTTTGGCTGCTGTTGCTGTAGTTTTCACGTCTGTGACTCTGTGCTTCCCATGTAACACAAGCATGTGTGGGAGTGTGCAAGTGTACGTATGAGTGTGCAAGGGGAGAAATGCCACCATCGGTCTCACCATAGCAGCCCTCTGACAGGTGTAGATTCCCTATCTCAGTAGGGCCTCCCATGTGACGTCTGAGTACACAACCAGTGCAGGCCCATAAAATGGACCGTGTCCCAGCCATCGCTCAGTACTGCCCAACATCCTTCTATCATAAAACACTGTGCCGTCCATCACAGCTGGAGACACACTAGGGAAAGCATGGCTCAGTAGGAAACCAGCGCCCAGCTGACAATCGTCACTGCGGACAGCTCTGGAAGGCAAAATATGTTGATCGCAGATGTAATAGAAGAAGTAGTAGATAGATAGATGGAATGTACAACCATTCCGCCGGAGACTACACTATTAATAGGTGATAATTGCTCGTCATCTGCTGTCCGGAGCTCTTGTCTCTACCTTTGCTGCCGGTAAGGGCTATGGAAGCGTCCAGTACTAGTACATGCCACAGAACGACAGGGAAGAATACATTTCAGTAACAATGCTTTCTCCGTATATTGCGTCTGTTTTATATGCTTCCGCTGTAAGAAGTTACTACACATTGTCTCCAAGTGATTATATTCAGTGGCAGCACCTGTCAGGCCTCCGGCAGGGAAGAGGTTACTATAGAGCCTGGGGTTGATGGAAGTACCAATTATTTATTTATAACCATAGGAAGTGGGGGCTGTTTCCATGACAATCCCTGCTCCATCCTGAGTGAGAGAGCCCGGTTCTAGAGTCACATGAGATACTGTGAAGTGATGACAGTTTGTGCAATCTCCAGGGATGAGGAGGAGCAGCAAAGCCCTAAAGACAAATAGAGGGATATAAGAACTATATAAGACTGCACAGGGCAGACATTATAATTATCAATGCAAGAACTTCAGAGATCAGGATCACTACTAGTGCAAGAACATCAGAGATCAGGATCACTACTAGTGCAAGAACATCAGAGATCAGGTTCACTACTAGTGCAAGAACATCAGAGATCAGGATCACTACTAGTGCAAGAACATCAGAGATCAGGATCACTACTAGTGCAAAAACATCAGAGATCAGGGTCATTACCAGTGCAAGAACATCAGAGATCAGGATCACTACTAGTGCAAGAACATCAGAGATCAGGATCACAACTCGTGCAAAAACATCAGAGATCAGGGTCAGTACCAGTGCAAGAACATCAGAGATCAGGATCACTACTAGTGCAAGAACATCAGAGATCAGGATCATTACTAGTGCAAGAAATTCAGAGGTCAGGATCATTACTAGTGCAAGAACATCAGAGATCAGGATAACTACTAGTGCAAGAACATCAGAGATCAGGATCATTACTAGTGCAAGAACATCAGATATCAGGATCACAACTCGTGCAAAAACATCAGAGATCAGGGTCATTACCAGTGCAAGAACATCAGAGATCAGGATCATTACTAGTGCAAGAAATTCAGAGGTCAGGATCATTACTAGTGCAAGAACATCAGAGATCAGGATCATTACTAGTGCTAAAACATCAAAGATCAGGATCATTTCCAGTGCAAGAACATGAGAGATCAGGATCATTACTAGTGCAAGAAATTCAGAGGTCAGGATCATTACTAGTGCAAGAACATCAGAGATCAGGATCATTACTAGTGCTAAAACATCAAAGATCAGGATCATTTCCAGTGCAAGAACATCAGAGATCAGGATCATTACTAGTGCTAAAACATCAAAGATCAGGATCATTTCCAGTGCAAGAACATCAGAGATCAGGCTCACTACTAGTGCAAAAACTTCAGCGATCAGGGTAATTACCAGTGCAAGAACTTCAGAGATCAGGATCACTACTAGTGCAAGAACATCAGAGATCAGGATCATCATCACTACAAGATCACTACTAGTGCAAAAACAACAGAGATCAGGATCACTTCCAGTGCAAGAACATCAGAGATCAGGATCATTACTATTGTAAGAAATTCAGAGACCAGGATCATTACTAGTGCAAGAAATTCAGAGGTCAGGATCATTACTAGTGCAAGAACATCAGAGATCAGGATCATTACTAGTGCAAGAAATTCAGAGGTCAGGATCATTGCTAGTGCTAGAACATCAAAGATCAAGATCATTTCCAGTGCAAGAACATGATAGATCAGGATAATTTCCAGTGCAATAACATCAAAGATCAGGCTTACTACTAGTGCAAAAACTTCAGCGATCAGGGTAATTACCAGTGCAAGAACTCCAGAGATCAGGATCACTACTAGTGCAAGAACATCAGAGATCAGAATCATCACCACTACAAGATCACTACTAGTGCAAAAACAACAGAGATCAGGATCACTTCCAGTGCAAGAACATCAGAGATCAGGATCATTACCAGTGCAAGAACATCAGAGATCAGGATCATTACCAGTGCAAGAACATCAGAGATCAGGATCATTACTAGTGCAAGAACTGCAGAGATCAGGATCATTACCAGTGCAAGAATTTCAGAGATCAGGATCACTACTAGTGCAAGAACATCAGAGATCAGGATCACTACTAGTGCAAGAACTTCAGAGATCAGGGTCATCACCACTACAAGATCACTACTAGTGCAAAAACAACAGAGATCAGGATCACTTCCAGTGCAAGAACATCAGAGATCAGGATCATTTCTAGTGCAAGAACATTAAAGATCAGGATCATTACCAGTGCAAGAACTTCAGAGATCAGGATCATTTCTAGTGCAAGAACATTAAAGATCAGGATCATTATTAGTGCAAGAACATCAGAGATAAGGATCATTACTAGTGCAATAACATCAGAGATCAAAACAACAGAGATCAGGATCACTTCCAGTGCAAGAACATCAGAGATCAGGATCATTACTATTGCAAGAACTTCAGAGATCAGGATCATTACCAGTGCAAGAACGTCAGAGATCAGGATCATTACCAGTGCAAGAACATCAGAGATCAGGATCACTTCCAGTGCAAGAACATCAGAGATCAGGATCATTGCTAGTGCTAGAACATCAAAGATCAAGATCATTTCCAGTGCAAGAACATGAGAGATCAGGATCATTTTCAGTCCAGGAACTTCAGAGATCAGGATCATTACCAGTGCAAGAGCATCAGAGATCAGGATCACTACTAGTGCAAGAACATCAGAGATCAGGATCACTACTAGTGCAAGAACATCAGAGATCAGGATCATTACTAGTGCAAGAACATCAGAGATCAGTGTTACTACTAATTCAAGAACTTCAGAGATCAGGATCATTACCAGTCCAGGAGCTTCAGAGATCAGGATCATTACCAGTCCAGGAACTTCAGAGATCAGGATCATTACCAGTGCAAGAACATCAGAGATCAGGATCATTACTAGTGCAAGAACTTCAGAGATCAGGATCATTACCAGTGCAGGAACTTCAGAGATCAGGATCACTCCGGCAGGGAAGAGGTTACTATAGAGCCTGGGGTTGATGGAAGTACCAATTATTTATTTATAACCATAGGAAGTGGGGGCTGTTTCCATGACAATCCCTGCTCCATCCTGAGTGAGAGAGCCCGGTTCTAGAGTCACATGAGATACTGTGAAGTGATGACACTTTGTGCAATCTCCAGGGATGAGGAGGAGCAGCAAAGCCCTAAAGACAAATAGAGGGATATAAGAACTATATAAGACTGCACAGGGCAGACATTATAATTATCAATGCAAGAACTTCAGAGATCAGGATCACTACTAGTGCAAGAACATCAGAGATCAGGATCACTACTAGTGCAAGAACATCAGAGATCAGGTTCACTACTAGTGCAAGAACATCAGAGATCAGGATCACTACTAGTGCAAGAACATCAGAGATCAGGATCACTACTAGTGCAAAAACATCAGAGATCAGGGTCATTACCAGTGCAAGAACATCAGAGATCAGGATCACTACTAGTGCAAGAACATCAGAGATCAGGATCACAACTCGTGCAAAAACATCAGAGATCAGGGTCAGTACCAGTGCAAGAACATCAGAGATCAGGATCACTACTAGTGCAAGAACATCAGAGATCAGGATCATTACTAGTGCAAGAAATTCAGAGGTCAGGATCATTACTAGTGCAAGAACATCAGAGATCAGGATAACTACTAGTGCAAGAACATCAGAGATCAGGATCATTACTAGTGCAAGAACATCAGATATCAGGATCACAACTCGTGCAAAAACATCAGAGATCAGGGTCATTACCAGTGCAAGAACATCAGAGATCAGGATCATTACTAGTGCAAGAAATTCAGAGGTCAGGATCATTACTAGTGCAAGAACATCAGAGATCAGGATCATTACTAGTGCTAAAACATCAAAGATCAGGATCATTTCCAGTGCAAGAACATGAGAGATCAGGATCATTACTAGTGCAAGAAATTCAGAGGTCAGGATCATTACTAGTGCAAGAACATCAGAGATCAGGATCATTACTAGTGCTAAAACATCAAAGATCAGGATCATTTCCAGTGCAAGAACATCAGAGATCAGGATCATTACTAGTGCTAAAACATCAAAGATCAGGATCATTTCCAGTGCAAGAACATCAGAGATCAGGCTCACTACTAGTGCAAAAACTTCAGCGATCAGGGTAATTACCAGTGCAAGAACTTCAGAGATCAGGATCACTACTAGTGCAAGAACATCAGAGATCAGGATCATCATCACTACAAGATCACTACTAGTGCAAAAACAACAGAGATCAGGATCACTTCCAGTGCAAGAACATCAGAGATCAGGATCATTACTATTGTAAGAAATTCAGAGACCAGGATCATTACTAGTGCAAGAAATTCAGAGGTCAGGATCATTACTAGTGCAAGAACATCAGAGATCAGGATCATTACTAGTGCAAGAAATTCAGAGGTCAGGATCATTGCTAGTGCTAGAACATCAAAGATCAAGATCATTTCCAGTGCAAGAACATGATAGATCAGGATAATTTCCAGTGCAATAACATCAAAGATCAGGCTTACTACTAGTGCAAAAACTTCAGCGATCAGGGTAATTACCAGTGCAAGAACTCCAGAGATCAGGATCACTACTAGTGCAAGAACATCAGAGATCAGAATCATCACCACTACAAGATCACTACTAGTGCAAAAACAACAGAGATCAGGATCACTTCCAGTGCAAGAACATCAGAGATCAGGATCATTACCAGTGCAAGAACATCAGAGATCAGGATCATTACCAGTGCAAGAACATCAGAGATCAGGATCATTACTAGTGCAAGAACTGCAGAGATCAGGATCATTACTAGTGCAGGAACTTCAGAGATCAGGATCATTACCAGTGCAAGAACATCAGAGATCAGGATCATTACTAGTGCAAGAACTGCAGAGATCAGGATCATTACCAGTGCAAGAATTTCAGAGATCAGGATCACTACTAGTGCAAGAACATCAGAGATCAGGATCACTACTAGTGCAAGAACTTCAGAGATCAGGATCATCACCACTACAAGATCACTACTAGTGCAAAAACAACAGAGATCAGGATCACTTCCAGTGCAAGAACATCAGAGATCAGGATCATTTCTAGTGCAAGAACATTAAAGATCAGGATCATTACCAGTGCAAGAACTTCAGAGATCAGGATCATTTCTAGTGCAAGAACATTAAAGATCAGGATCATTATTAGTGCAAGAACATCAGAGATAAGGATCATTACTAGTGCAATAACATCAGAGATCAAAACAACAGAGATCAGGATCACTTCCAGTGCAAGAACATCAGAGATCAGGATCATTACTATTGCAAGAACTTCAGAGATCAGGATCATTACCAGTGCAAGAACGTCAGAGATCAGGATCATTACCAGTGCAAGAACATCAGAGATCAGGATCACTTCCAGTGCAAGAACATCAGAGATCAGGATCATTGCTAGTGCTAGAACATCAAAGATCAAGATCATTTCCAGTGCAAGAACATGAGAGATCAGGATCATTTTCAGTCCAGGAACTTCAGAGATCAGGATCATTACCAGTGCAAGAGCATCAGAGATCAGGATCACTACTAGTGCAAGAACATCAGAGATCAGGATCACTACTAGTGCAAGAACATCAGAGATCAGGATCATTACTAGTGCAAGAACATCAGAGATCAGTGTTACTACTAATTCAAGAACTTCAGAGATCAGGATCATTACCAGTCCAGGAGCTTCAGAGATCAGGATCATTACCAGTCCAGGAACTTCAGAGATCAGGATCATTACCAGTGCAAGAACATCAGAGATCAGGATCATTACTAGTGCAAGAACTTCAGAGATCAGGATCATTACCAGTGCAGGAACTTCAGAGATCAGGATCATTACCAGTGCAAGAACATCAGAGATCAGGATCACTACCAGTGCAAGAATTTCAGAGATCAGGATCATTACTAAAGCAAAAACATCAATACAAGTGTTAGAATACTGGAGATCAAGATCTTCACTAGTGTGAGAACACTGTCGAAGGACAAGAACAATGGCATTTAGAATCCCTAGTAGTGCAAGAAGACAAGATATCAAATCACTACTAGTGCAAGAAGACAAGATATTAGATCACTACTAATGCGAGGAGACAAGATATCAGATCACTATCAGTGCGAGAAGACAAGATATCAGATCACTACTAGTGCGGTAAGACAAGATATCAGATCACTACTAGTGCGAGAAGACAAGATATCAGATCACTACTAGTGCGAGAAGACAAGATATCAGATCACTATCAGTGCGAGAAGACAATATCAAATCACTACTAGTGCGAGAAGAAAAGATATCAGATCACTATCAGTGCGAGAAGACAAGATATCAGATCACTATCAGTGCGAGAAGACAAGATATCAGATCACTATCAGTGCGAGAAGACAAGATATCAGATCACTATCAGTGCGAGAAGACAATATCAAATCACTACTAGTGCAAGAAGACAAGATATCAGATCACTACTAGTGCGAGAAGACAAGATATCAGATCACTATCAGTGCAAGAAGACAAGATATCAGATCACTACTAGTGCGAGAAGACAAGATATCAGATCACTACTAGTGCGAGGAGACAAGATATCAGATCACTATCAGTGCGAGAAGACAAGATATCAGATCACTACTAGTGCGAGAAGACAAGATATCAGAGCACTACTAGTGCGAGAAGACAAGATATCAAATCACTACTAGTGCGAGAAGACAAGATATCAGATCACTATCAGTGCGAGAAGACAAGATATCAGATCACTACTAGTGCGAGAAGACAAGATATCATATCACTACTAGTGCGGTAAGACAAGATATCAGATCACTACTAGTGCGAGAAGACAAGATATCAGATCACTATCAGTGCGAGAAGACAAGATATCAGATCACTACTAGTGCGAGAAGACAAGATATCAGATCACTACTAGTGCGAGGAGACAAGATATCAGATCACTATCAGTGCGAGAAGACAAGATATCAGATCACTACTAGTGCGAGACGACAAGATATCAGATCACTACTAGTGCGAGAATACAAGATATCAGATCACTATTAGTGCGAGGAGACAAGATATCAGATCACTATTAGTGCGAGGAGACAAGATATCAGATCACTATCAGTGCGAGAAGACAAGATATCAGATCACTACTAGTGCGAGAAGACAAGATATCAGATCACTACTAGTGCGAGAAGACAAGATATCAGATCACTATCAGTGCGAGAAGACAAGATATCAGATCACTACTAGTGCGAGAAGACAAGATATCATATCACTACTAGTGCGGTAAGACAAGATATCAGATCACTACTAGTGCGAGAAGACAATATACCAGATCACTATTAGTGCACGAATACAGTAGACCAGATCACTTGTAGTGGGAGAAGATAGGAGACCCTGGGCACTACTAAGCAGGGAATACGGTAGTGCAATAACAGAAGTGCAGTTTACATGTGACCTATGGGGGTCATTCCGAGTTGTTCGCTCGGTAATTTTTTTCGCATCGCAGCGATTTTCCGCTTAGTGCGCATGCGCAATGTCCGCAGTGCGACCTTGCCAAGTAAATTTGCTATGCAGTTAGGAATTTTACTCACGGCTTTTTCTTCGTTCTGGTGATCGTAGTGTGATTGACAGGAAGTGGGTGTTACTGGGCAGAAACTGGCCGTTTTATGGGTGTGTGCGGAAAAACGCTACCGTTTCTGGGAAAAACGCGGGAGTGGCTGGAGAAACGGAGGAGTGTCTGGGCGAACGCTGGGTGTGTTTATGACGTCAAACCAGGAACGACAAGCACTGAACTGATCGCAGATGCCGAGTAAGGTTGAAGCTACTCAGAAACTGCTAAGAGGTGTGTAATCGCAATTTTGAGAATCTTTCATTCGCAATTTTAAGATGCTAAGATTCACTCCCAGTAGGCGGCGGCTTAGTGTGAGTAAATCTGCTAAGAGCAGCTTGCGAGCGAACAACTCGGAATGAGGGCCAATGATCTCACCGTTATATCAGCGTTATACCGAAGGAAAACAGGAGAAAATGTAAGAACCAATCTCAGCTATGACTGTCTGTTATTACACACTTCTCTTGTTGTTTCCATTTGTAAAGCGCCACGGAATATGCTGCGCTATATAATATACTGCTAATAACACGGGGCTCCCGCACAACAAGCATCTACCGGTACACAAAGGAGTGTAATAGGAGAAAGCGTCATAGACGGCTGCGTGATGTCCGCTGTGGAGTGTCCCAGTTGCGGAGCGGTGCGGGAGCCTCCTCTCACCCCTCTTACCTGGTGTAATGATGGAGTGTGCTGGGATCACTGTCCTGCCTGCCAGCACCCGGCTTTCTGCGCCCTGGGAGTCGCCCTTCCTGTGGATGTCGACGCTATCCCCTCGTATGTGTCCCATGCTTCTGCTCTGAGACGTACTGCTCACAGGATGGAGGTTCATGCTGATGGTGGTCGGCTTCATGGCCAGGCTGGGAAGTTGCGTCTGGCTCAGCCCGCCTGCCGTACCGCCTGGTCCTCGCACAGCGAGATTCTGTACCTGAAACACAGACGGTAACATCTGCACCAGGACCTGGCATGAGAATGAGGTGGCATAGAGACACGTGATCAGCCCGACTGATGGTAGCAGAGCCCTGTCCAGTCTGTGCTCTCAGGCCTGGTTCAGAGATGTATGCAAGCGGCGGATGGACGCCTCTAATGGGCGTCAATACAAATCCTGACAGCTGCGACATTTGCACACAGCGCTGCGTACAAACGCACAATAGTGAAGGCATCTGCTTCCACCTCTGAACCAGACCCTGAGTCTCACCGTTATACTGGCATGCCCACACTTACTCCCGATCTCGCCAGGCTCGGCTACATCTTCCTATGACACTGAGAGAGAAGTTACCTGAGTGCTGATGGTGGGGGGCTGAGACGTGGCTCCAGAACTGACCTCGGATTGAATGCTGCTCACTGCGGCTGTCGGAGTGAATATAAGCTGCGGGAACAAAGCAATTACAGAAACTCAGCTACTGACCTGGAAACAGCCATGATCTCATCTCCACGGGGCTGCAATGTACAGTCCCAACCTACCCCCAGTGACCCACAGTACCAGCACCGAGCAATGTACAGTCCCAACCTACCCAAGGTGCCCCACAGCACCAGCACCGAGCAATGTACAGTCCCAACCTACCCCCAGTGCCCCGCAGTACCAGCACTGGGCAATGTACAGTCCCAACCTACCCCCAGTGCCCCACAGTACCAGCACCGAGCAATGTACAGTCCCAACCTACCCCCAGTACCCCACAGCACCAGCACCGAGCAATGTACAGTCCCAACCTACCCCCAGTGCCCCACAGTACCAGCACTGGGCAATGTACAGTCCCAACCTACCCCCAGTGCCCCACAGCACCAGCACTGGGCAATGCGCAGTCCCAACCTACCCCCAGTGCCCCACAGCACCAGCACTGGGCAATGTACAGTCCCAACCTACCCCCAGTGCCCCACAGTACCAGCACTGGGCAATGTACAGTCCCAACCTACCCCCAGTGCCCCACAGCACCAGCACTGGGCAATGTACAGTGCCAACCTACCCCCAGAGCCCCGCAGTACCAGCACTGGGCAATGTACAGTCCCAACCTACCCCCAGTGCCCAGCAGTACCAGCACTGAGCAATGTACAGTCCCAACCTACCCCCAGTGCCCCGCAGTACCAGCACTGAGCAATGTACAGTCCCAACCTACCCCCAGTGCCCCACAGCACCAGCAATGGGCAATGTACAGTCCCAACCTACCCCCAGAGCCCCGCTGTACCAGCACTGGGCAATGTACAGTGCCAACCTACCCCCAGTGCCCCACAGCACCAGCACTGGGCAATGTACAGTCCCAACCTACCCCCAGTGCCCCACAGCACCAGCACTGGGCAATGCGCAGTCCCAACCTACCCCCAGTGCCCCACAGTACCAGCACTGGGCAATGTACAGTCCCAACCTACCCCCAGAGCCCTGCAGTACCAGCACTGGGCAATGTACAGTCCCAACCTACCCCCAGAGCCCCGCAGTACCAGCACTGGGCAATGTACAGTCCCAACCTACCCCCAGTGCCCCACAGTACCAGCACTGGGCAATGTACAGTCCCAACCTACCCCCAGAGCCCTGCAGTACCAGCACTGGGCAATGTACAGTCCCAACCTACCCCCAGAGCCCTGCAGTACCAGCACTGGGCAATGTACAGTCCCAACCTACCCCCAGAGCCCCACAGTACCAGCACCGAGCAATGTACAGTCCCAACCTACCCCCAGTGCCCCACAGCACCAGCACCGAGCAATGTACAGTCCCAACCTACCCCCAGTGCCCCACAGTACCAGCACTGGGCAATGTACAGTCCCAACCTACCCCCAGTGCCCCACAGTACCAGCACTGGGCAATGTACAGTCCCAACCTACCCCCAGTGCCCCACAGCACCAGCACTGGGCAATGCGCAGTCCCAACCTACCCCCAGTGCCCCACAGCACCAGCACTGGGCAATGTACAGTCCCAACCTACCCCCAGTGCCCCACAGTACCAGCACTGGGCAATGTACAGTCCCAACCTACCCCCAGTGCCCCACAGCACCAGCACTGGGCAATGTACAGTGCCAACCTACCCCCAGAGCCCCGCAGTACCAGCACTGGGCAATGTACAGTCCCAACCTACCCCCAGTGCCCATCAGTACCAGCACTGAGCAATGTACAGTCCCAACCTACCCCCAGTGCCCCGCAGTACCAGCACTGAGCAATGTACAGTCCCAACCTACCCCCAGTGCCCCACAGCACCAGCACTGGGCAATGTACAGTCCCAACCTACCCCCAGAGCCCCGCAGTACCAGCACTGGGCAATGTACAGTGCCAACCTACCCCCAGTGCCCCACAGCACCAGCACTGGGCAATGTACAGTCCCAACCTACCCCCAGTGCCCCACAGCACCAGCACTGGGCAATGCGCAGTCCCAACCTACCCCCAGTGCCCCGCAGTACCAGCACTGGGCAATGTACAGTCCCAACCTACCCCCAGAGCCCTGCAGTACCAGCACTGGGCAATGTACAGTCCCAACCTACCCCCAGAGCCCTGCAGTACCAGCACTGGGCAATGTACAGTCCCAACCTACCCCCAGAGCCCCACAGTACCAGCACCGAGCAATGTACAGTCCCAACCTACCCCCAGTGCCCCACAGCACCAGCACCGAGCAATGTACAGTCCCAACCTACCCCCAGTGCCCCACAGTACCAGCACTGGGCAATGTACAGTCCCAACCTACCCCCAGTGCCCCACAGTACCAGCACTGGGCAATGTACAGTCCCAACCTACCCCCAGTGCCCCACAGCACCAGCACTGGGCAATGCGCAGTCCCAACCTACCCCCAGTGCCCCACAGCACCAGCACTGGGCAATGTACAGTCCCAACCTACCCCCAGTGCCCCACAGCACCAGCACTGGGCAATGCGCAGTCCCAACCTACCCCCAGTGCCCCGCAGTACCAGCACTGGGCAATGTACAGTCCCAACCTACCCCCAGAGCCCTGCAGTACCAGCATTGGGCAATGTGCAGTCCCAACCTACCCCCAGTGCCCCACAGTACCAGCACTGGGCAATGTGCAGTCCCAACCTACTCCCAGTGCCCTGCAGTACCAGCACTGGGCAATGTGCAGTCCCAACCAGCACTGGGCAATGTACAGTCCCAACCTACCCCCAGTGCCCCGCAGTACCAGCACTGGGCAATGTACAGTCCCAACCTACCCCCAGTGCCCCGCAGTACCAGCACTGGGCAATGTACAGTCCCAACCTACCCCCAGTGCCCCACAGCACCAGCACTGGGCAATGTACAGTCCCAACCTACCCCCAGTGCCCCGCAGTACCAGCACTGGGCAATGTACAGTCCCAACCTACCCCCAGTGCCCCGCAGTACCAGCACTGGGCAATGTACAGTCCCAACCTACCCCCAGTGCCCCACAGCACCAGCACTGGGCAATGTACAGTCCCAACCTACCCCCAGAGCCCCGCAGTACCAGCACTGGGCAATGTACAGTGCCAACCTACCCCCAGTGCCCCACAGCACCAGCACTGGGCAATGTACAGTCCCAACCTACCCCCAGTGCCCCACAGCACCAGCACTGGGCAATGCGCAGTCCCAACCTACCCCCAGTGCCCCACAGTACCAGCACTGGGCAATGCACAGTCCCAACCTACCCCCAGAGCCCCGCAGTACCAGCACTGGGCAATGTACAGTCCCAACCTACCCCCAGTGCCCCACAGTACCAGCACTGAGCAATGTACAGTCCCAACCTACCCCCAGTGCCCCACAGCACCAGCACTGGGCAATGTACAGTCCCAACCTACCCCCAGAGCCCTGCAGTACCAGCACTGGGCAATGTACAGTCCCAACCTACCCCCAGAGCCCCGCAGTACCAGCACTGAGCAATGTACAGTCCCAACATACCCCCAGTGCCCCGCAGTACCAGCACTGGGCAATGTACAGTCCCAACCTACCCCCAGTGCCCCACAGCACCAGCACTGGGCAATGTACAGTGCCAACCTACCCCCAGAGCCCCGCAGTACCAGCACTGGGCAATGTACAGTCCCAACCTACCCCCAGTGCCCCGCAGTACCAGCACTGAGCAATGTACAGTCCCAACCTACCCCCAGAGCCCCGCAGTACCAGCACTGGGCAATGTACAGTCCCAACCTACCCCCAGTGCCCCGCAGTACCAGCACTGGGCAATGTACAGTCCCAACCTACCCCCAGTGCCCAGCAGTACCAGCACTGAGCAATGTACAGTCCCAACCTACCCCCAGTGCCCCGCAGTACCAGCACTGAGCAATGTACAGTCCCAACCTACCCCCAGAGCCCCGCAGTACCAGCACTGGGCAATGTACAGTCCCAACCTACCCCCAGAGCCCCGCAGTACCAGCACTGGGCAATGTACAGTCCCAACCTACCCCCAGAGCCCCACAGTACCAGCACTGGGCAATGTACAGTCCCAACCTACCCCCAGAGCCCCGCAGTACCAGCACTGGGCAATGTACAGTCCCAACCTACCCCCAGTGCCCCACAGTACCAGCACTGGGCAATGCACAGTCCCAACCTACCCCCAGTGCCCCGCAGTACCAGCACTGGGCAATGTACAGTCCCAACCTACCCCCAGTGCCCTGCAGTACCAGCACTGGGCAATGTGCAGTCCCAACCTACCCCCAGTGCCCCACAGTACCAGCACTGGGCAATGTGCAGTCCCAACCTACTCCCAGTGCCCTGCAGTACCAGCACTGGGCAATGTGCAGTCCCAACCTACCCCCAGTGCCCCGCAGTACCAGCACTGGGCAATGTACAGTCCCAACCTACCCCCAGTGCCCCGCAGTACCAGCACTGGGCAATGTACAGTCCCAACCTACCCCCAGTGCCCCGCAGTACCAGCACTGGGCAATGTACAGTCCCAACCTACCCCCAGTGCCCCGCAGTACCAGCACTGGGCAATGTACAGTCCCAACCTACCCCCAGTGCCCCGCAGTACCCACAGGGGCTGAGTTTGTTGAAGTCCAGGATCGTTATAAAGCGGCAATCATTTACAAGGCAAAATCAGGTTGGTTTTGCCTTGTAAATTATTGCTGCTTTAAAAATACATGCAGTATCTGCCGAATTCCTCGACCTCAGCAAACTCAGCCCCTATTACACTTCCCCCCATGGCTGCAATTTGTTGACATTCATTCATTGTGAATGTTGACAGCCAGAAAGTTGATTTTAGGGTTAGGGGTGAAATAGGGTTATGGTTAGGTTAGGCAGTAATTAGGGATAGGGTTTAATGTGTTAGGTTTAGGTTAGGCTGAGGATAGGGTTAATCTGGGGTTAGGATTAGGCTGAGATTAGGGTTAGGATAGGGTTAATCTGGGGTTAGGTTTATGATGAGGATAGGGTATGCTGAGGATAGGGTTATGCTGAGGATAGGGTTAGGCTGAGGATAGGGTTAATCTGAGGTTAGGGTTAGGCTGAGGTTAGGGTTAGGCTGAGGTTAGAGTTAGGCTGAGGTTAGCGTTAGGCTGAGGTTAGGGTTAGGCTGAGGTTAACGTTAGGTTGAGGTTAGGGTTAAAATGAGGTTAGGGTTAGGCTGAGGTTAGCGTTAGGCTGAGGTTAGCATTAGGTTGAGGATAGGGTTAGGCTGAGGTTAGCGTTGGGTTGAGGTTAGGGTTAAGATGAGGTTAGGGTTAGGCTGAGGTTAGGGTTAGGCTGAGGTCAGCGTTAGGTTGAGGTTAGGGTTAGGCTGAGGTTAGCGTTAGGTTGAGGTTAGGGTTAGGCTGAGGTTAGCGTTAGGTTGAGGTTAGGGTTAGGCTGAGGTTAGCGTTAGGTTGAGGTTAGGGTTAGGCTGAGGTTAGCGTTAGGTTGAGCATAGGGTTAGGCTGAGGTTAGCATTAAATTGAGGATAGGGTTAGGCTGAAGTTAGAGTTAGGCTGAGGTTAGCATTAGGTTGAGGTTAGGGTTAGGCTGAGCATAGGGTTAGGCTGAGGTTAGCGTTAGGTTGAGGTTAGGGTTAGGCTGAGGTTAGGGTTAGGCTGAGGTTAGGGTTAGGCTGAGGTTAGGGCTAGGCTGAGGATAGGGTTATGCTGAGCATAGGGTTAGGCTGAGGTTAGCGTTAGGTTGAGGTTAGGGTTAGGCTGAGGTTAGCGTTAGGTTGAGGTTAGGGTTAGGCTGAGGTTAGCGTTAGGCTGAGGTTAGGGTTAGGCTGAGGTTAGCGTTAGGCTGAGGTTAGCGTTAGGCTGAGGTTAGGGTTAGGCTGAGGTTAGCGTTAGATTGAGGTTAGGGTTAGGCTGAGGTTAGCGTTAGGCTGAGGTTAGGGTTAGGCTGAGGTTAGCGTTAGGCTAAGGTTAGGGTTAGGCTGAGGAGGGCGTTAGGTTGAGGTTAGCATTAGGTTGAGGTTAGGGTTAGACTGAGGTGAGGGTTAGGCTGAGGTTAGCGTTAGGTTGAGGTTATGGTTAGGTTGAGGTTAGGGTTAGGCCGAGGTTAGCATTAGGTTGAGGTTAGGGTTAGGCTGAGAATAGGGTAAGGCTGAGGTTAGGGTTAGACTGAGGTTAGGGTTAGGTTGAGTTTAGGGTTAGGCTGAGGTTAGGGTTAGGTTGAGGTTAGGGTTAGGCTGAGGTTAGTGTTAGGTTGAGGTTAGGGTTAGACTGAGGTTAGGGTTAGGTTGAGGTTAGGGTTAGGCTGAGGTTAGGATTAGGCTGAGGTTAGGGTTAGACTGAGGTTAGGGTTAGGCTGAGGTTAGGGTTAGGTTGAGGTTAGGGTTAGGCTGAGGTTAGGGTTAGGTTGAGGTTAGGGTTAGACTGAGGTTAGGGTTAGGTTGAGGTTAGGGTTAGGCTGAGGTTAGGGTTAGGTTGAGGTTAGGCTGAGGTTAGGGTTAGGTTGAGGTTAAGGTTAGGCTGAGGTTAGCGTTAGGTTGAGGTTAGGGTTAGACTGAGGTTAGGGTGAGGCTGAGGATTACTGTAGTCTACTGCGGGAACACCCCAGAAGGTAAAATGGCAGCCCTGAGTGAGATAGGAAGGCCTGGATATGTGACCACAGTGGGGACTAGGGAGATATACATTCCATAAAATGACAAGGGCCTACCAGTGAGAGAAGTAGGAGGGAATCCGCAGAATGTCACACCTTGCAATGACCTGAGAGATTGGACTCTAGTCTGCAGGTACCCAGAGCGGCTCAGCCACCAGCTTTACTGCTCCAGTTTCTGTATCTGCTTCATAAAAGTTTTTTTTTTAAACTACTTTAACCTAGAAATTAATCCCAGACCTTCGCTTATAGGTCCTCAGACTAACGTTAGGCAGCACAGCCAGGCGATACTGTATTATTTGTATGTAAATACTGTGATTTAGGTGAAAGGTCCTGAGCAGTTCAGTCACCTATGTACTAATACGTCTGTGTATAATCCTTCTTCTTCCCCCTATGTACCTTCCGCTGTATAAACAGGCGTACGTACCCATCTGCCTCAGCACCAGTGCGGATAGGTAGTACTACTGCCTCACAGCACTGAGGTCATAGGTTCCATTCCCACAATGGCCCTAACTGTGTGGAGTTTGTATGTTCTCCCCATGCTTGCGTGGGTTTCCTCCACAATCCAAAAATATACTGGCAGGTCAATTGGCTCCCAACACAAATTACCCCTAGTGTGACTGTGTGTGTGTACATGTGACAGGGAATATAGAGTGTAAGCTCCCTGGGGCAGGGGCTGATGTGAATGGGTAAATATTCTCTGTACAGCGCTGTGGAATATGTGTGCGCTATATAAATAACTGGCAGTAATAATAATAGCACCAATGTAACTGCTTATTGCTGTGAGCCAGCCTTGGTACAGGTAGGTAGCTAGCGTCAGCAATCGGGGACCCACCATCTGTGCTCGCAGATACATCTGAGCCTGGCTGGCGCTCAGCGACGGAGACGCTGCGTTTCCCAGTAGCACAGTCTGCTGGGTTATGGCTGGCGCTGCCGGAGGCGTGGAGCTGATGGTCTGCGGCCGCTGGATGATCTGAGGAGAGCTGGTCAGGTTTATCTGCTGCCAAAACACAAGAATCACAGGATCATCGTTATGTCATCTACAATAACCCCCTGTACACAGCCTGTCCCCCCATATTCACCCAGCATGTGCCCCAATGTACACGGAGCACAGGTATATACACAGGTACCCCAGAGGGTCTCCTGGACCAGGGTGGGGAATCCACTGATAATAACTGTCCACTAATGATAGGACCTGTAAATGGGGATGTGAGGGACTCATTGCAGTAATCACTTCCAGATGTGTCCTCATACATCTCGCCTCAATACGCCACGCAGCGGGAGACGCCTGGTGCGAGTGACGCCGTTAGTGGCGGCCGCCTTTTTTGCCAAAACTGCATCTTATTCGCATCGCTATATGAATAAGACGCACACGCAGACTCTGCTGAGTAAAATGATACGCGGCATGCCTACATTCTGTGTGCGACCGCGGCGGTGGGACAAATGCAATAGAGTGAGAGTTTCAGAAAGTATATATATATAATAAACACATGCAGCATATACTATTACTGACACTGTAACGCAGCATTATGTATGCAGATACAGCCGCAGTCACACCCAGAATATACACATGCATCATATACTGTTATTGACACTAACGTAGCATTACGTATACAGATACAGCCGCAGTCACACACGGTATATACACATGCAGCATATACTATTACTGACACTGTAACGTAGCATTACGTATACAGATACAGCCACACACAGTATATACACATGCAGCATATCCTATTACTGACACTGTAACGTAGCATTACATATACAGATACAGCCGCTGTCACACACAGTATATACACATGCAGCATATCCTATTACTGACACTGTAACGTAGCATTACGTATGCAGATACAGCCGAAGTCACATACAGTATATACAAATGCAGCATATCCTATTACTGACACTGTAACATAGCATTACATATACAGATACAGCCACAGTCACACACAGTATATACACATGCAGCATATACTATTACTGACACTGTAACGTAGTATTACGTATACAGAAACAACCACACACAGTATATACACATGCAGCATATCCTATTACTGACACTGTAACGTAGCATTATGTATGCAGATACAGCCGAAGTCACATACAGTATATACAAATGCAGCATATCCTATTACTGACACTGTAACATAGCATTACATATACAGATACAGCCGCAGTCACACACACAATATACACATGCAGCATATCCTATTACTGACACTGTAACACAGCATTACATATACAGATACAGCAGCAATCACACACAGTATATACACATGCAGCATATCCTATTACCGACACTAACGTAGCATTACGTATGCAGATATAGCTGCAGTCACACACAGTATATACACATGCAGCATATCCTATTACTGACACTGTAACGTAGCATTACGTATGCAGATACAGCCACAGTCACACACAGAATATAGGCATGCGCATATCCTATTACTGTCATTGTAACATAGCATTACGTATACAGATACAGCAGCAATCACACACAGAATATACACATGCAGCATATCCTATTACCGACACTAACGTAGCATTACATATACAGATACAGCCGCAGTCACACACAGAATATACACATACAGCATATCCTATTTCTGACACTGTAACGTAGCATTACGTATACAGATACAGCCGCAGTCACACACAGAATATACACATACAGCATATCCTATTTCTGACACTGTAACGTAGCATTACGTATACAGATACAGCCGCAGTCACACACAGAATATACACATGCAGCATATACTATTACTGACACTGTAACGTAGCATTACGTATACAGATACAGCCGCAGCCAAACACAGAATATACACATGCAGCATATCCTATTACTGACACTGTAACGCAGCATTACGTATGCAGATACAGCTACAGTCACAAACACAATATACACATGCTGCATATCCTATTACTGTCATTGTAACATTGCATTATGTATGCATATACAGCAGCAATCACACACAGAATATACACATGCAGCATATCCTATTACTGACACTGTAACGTAGCATTACATATGCAGATACAGCTACAGTCACACACAGAGTATACACATGCACCATATCCTATTACCGACACTGTAACGCAGCATTACATATGCAGATACAGCCGCAGTTACACACAGTATATACACATGCACCATATCCTATTACCGACACTGTAACGCAGCATTACATATGCAGATACAGCTACAGTCACACACAGAATATACACATGCAGCATATCCTATTACTGACACTGTAACGTAGCATTACATATGCAGATACAGCTACAGTCACACACAGAGTATACACATGCACCATATCCTATTACCGACACTGTAACGCAGCATTACATATGCAGATACAGCCGCAGTCACACACAGTATATACACATGCAGCATATCCTATTACTGACACTGTAACGTAGCATTACATATGCAGATACAGCTACAGTCACACACAGAATATACACATGCAGCATATCCTATTACTGACACTGTAACGTAGCATTACATATGCAGATACAGCTACAGTCACACACAGAATATACACATGCAGCATATCCTATTACTGACACTGTAACGTAGCATTACATATGCAGATACAGCCGCAGTCACACACAGAGTATACACATGCAGCATATCCTATTACTGACACTGTAACGCAGCATTATGTATACAGATACAGCCGCAGTCACACACACACACACACACACACACACACACACACACACACACACACACACACACACGCAATATACACATGCCGCATATCATATTACTCAGCATAAGCTGCTTGTACGTCCTATTTCCATTGTTTTGCAAATAAGACGCATTTTAATGGAAAAAGCTGCGCATAAAGAGGCTCGGTGCTAACAAGTCACGCCGCGGCATGGTGTGACTCTAAGGGCTGTTTAACGTGCAGGGAGGCTAGCTGTACATGGACACGTCTATACTTTCAGCTGTAGTGACACCTGGTGGCGGAGGGACACAATACATTATATTATAGTATCTTCCTGTACTCCCAGACCAGCATTGCTGATAATATAGACTCTGTGCCCGTAATGTGCTGCCAATACAATACCATGCTCTGTGACTCACCGCTGGGGACTGGGGGGCACTCTGCTGAGACACGCTCACGGCGGGAGAAGCTCTGCTGCCCGCCAGACTCGCCTGGAAATAGACCGCAGTTTAGTCACATGTCATACTGCTAACTGGAGGCTGTGAACTATAACCCCAGGGTAAGCTCTTACCTGCTGTGCCGCAGCTAGGCTCTGCAGCTGAGCGCTGTTCAGGTGCTGCTGTTGTAGCGCTGCGGTCTGCAGCATTAGGTGTTGTTGCTGGGCTGCATACATCTGCTGCAGATACTGTGCCGCGGTGCTGGGCTGGCGGGTCAGAGCTTGCTGGATCACCTGCACAATAAGTAATGAGAATAAGCAGTTATTCAACTGTCATAAATACACCGCAGTTCGTACCGCGCCACACAGAGCCGTCCAGGACCAGTTTGGTGCCCTAAGCAAAATTTTGTCTGTTGCCCTCCCTCCTAGGTGGCAGCTTTAGCACATGATCTCAAGGAACGGCATGGCCTCACGGTGCTGTGCTCCCATTTCCCCCATCCCAAGCAGCCTCATCCCCCTTGTGTCTCCTCAACCCACACAAGGGTCTCTGCAGCTCCGGAACGTTGGTAAAATAGTGCACACTTATATAATATCTGAATGAATGTCTGCAGACTCCGGCTCAGCCACGTGTCTCTCCAGCCACCACACTTACCTTCTCTGCTGTCTTCTGGCTGCCCAACGTCACGCTCCTCTGCTCTGCCTGTCTCAGCGGCGCTGCATGATGTCATAACGTCACACAAGCTGAGCCACAATGAACACAATTTTTTCTATTGCACCAGCCACTGCCAGTGTAATAAAGAGTGAGAATGAGGAGATGAGCAGGGGTTGGGGGGAGTGGAGAGTAGGGTGATGAGCAGGGGTTGGGGGGAGTGGAGAGTAGGGAGATGAGCAGGGGTTGGGGGGAGTGGAGAGTGAGGAAATGAGCAGGGGTTGGGGAGAGGAGAGTGGGGAGATGAGCAGGGGTTGGGGAGAGGAGAGTGAGGAGATGAGCAGGGGTTGGGGGAGTGGAGAGTGAGGAGATGAGCAGGGGTGGGGAGTGGAGAGTGGGGAGATGAACAGAGGTTGGGGAGAGGAGAGTGGGGAGATGAGCAGGGGTTGGGGAGAGGAGAGAGGGGAGATGAGCAGGAGTTGGGGGGGGTGGAGAGTGGGGAGATGAACAGAGGTTGGGAAGAGGTGAGTAGGAAGATGAGCAGGGGTTGGGGAGAGGAGAGTGGAGAGATGAGCAGGGGTTGGGGAGTGAAGAGTGGGGAGATGAACAGGGGTTGGGGACAGGAGAGAGGGGATATGAGCAGGGGTTGGGGAGAGGAGAGTGGGGAGATGAGCAGGGGTTGGGGACAGGAGAGAGGGGATATGAGCAGGGGTTGGGGGAGAGGAGAGTGGGGAGATGAGCAGGGGTTGGGGGAGTGGAGAGTGGGGAGATGAGCAGGGGTTGGGGGAGAGGAGAGTGGGGAGATGAGCAGGGGTTGGGGAGAGAAGAGTGAGGAGATGAGCAGGGGTTGGGGAGAGGAGAGTGGGGAGATGAGAAGGGGTTGAGGAGAGGAGAGTGAAGAGATGAGCAGGGGTTGGGGGGAGTGGAGAGTGGGGAGATGAGCAGGGGTTGGGAAGAGGAGAGTGGGGAGATGAGCAGGGGTTGGGGGGAGTGGGGAGATGAGCAGGGGTTGGGGAGAGGAGAGTGGGGAGATGAGATGGGGTTGGGGGGAGTGGAGAGTGGGGAGATGAGCAGGGGTTGGGAAGAGGAGAGTGGGGAGATGAGCAGGGGTTGGGGGAGAGGAGAGTGGGGAGATGAGCAGGGGTTGGGAAGAGGAGAGTGAGGAGATGAGCAGGGGTTGGGGAGAGGAGATTGGGGAGATGAGCAGGGGTTGGGGAGAAGAGAGAGGGGAGATGAGCAGGAGTTGGGGGGAGTGGAGAGAGGGGATATGAGCAGGGTTTGGGGGAGTGGAGAGTCGGGAGATGAGCAGGGGTTGGGGGGAGTGGAGAGTGGGGAGATGAGCAGGGGTTGGGGAGAGGAGAGTGGGTAGATGAGCAGGGGTTGGAAGAGGAGAGTGGGGAGATGAGCAGGGGTTGGGTAGAGGAGAGTGGGGAGATGAGCAGGGGTAGGGGAGAGGAGAGTGGGGAGATGAGCAGGGGTTGGGGAGAGGAGAGTGAGGAGATGAGCAGGGGTTGGGGAGAGGAGAGAGGGGAGATGAGCAGGAGTTGGGGGGAGTGGAGAGTGGAGAGATGAGTAGGGGTTGGGGGAGAGGATAGTGGGGAGATGAGCAGGGGTTGGGGGAGTGGAGAGTGGGGAGATGAGCAGGGGTTGGGGGAGAGGAGAGTGGGGAGATGAGCAGGTGTTGGGGAGAGAAGAGTGAGGAGATGAGCAGGGGTTGGGGATAGGAGAGTGGGGAGATGAGCAGGGGTTGAGGAGAGGAGAGTGGGGAGATGAGCAGGGGTTGGGGGGAGTGGAGAGTGGGGAGATGAGCAGGGGTTGGGAAGAGGAGAGTGGGGAGATGAGCAGGGGTTGGGAAGAGGAGAGTGGAGAGATGAGCAGGGGTTGGGGAGAGGAGAGTCGGGAGATGATATGGGGTTGTCGGGAGTGGAGAGTGGACAGATGAGCAGGGGTTGGGGAGAGGAGAGTCGGGAGATGAGATGGGGTTGGGGGGAGTGGACAGTGGAGATATGAGCAGGGGTTGGGGGAGTGGAGAGTCGGGAGATGAGCAGGGGTTGGGGGGAGTGGAGAGTGGAGATATGAGCAGGGGTTGGGGAGAGGAAAGTCGGGAGATGAGCAGGGGTTGGGGAGAGGAGAGTGGGGAGATGAGCAGTGGTTGGGGGGAGTGGAGAGTGGAGATATGAGCAGGGGTTGGGGAGAGGAGAGTGAGGAGATGAGCAGGGGTTGGGGAAAGGAGAGTGGGGAGATGAGCAGGGGTTGGGGAGGTGGAGAGGGGAGATGAGCAGGGGTTGGGGGAGTGGAGAGTGGGGAGATGAGCAGGGGTTGGGGGAGTGGAAAGTGGGGAGATGAGCAGGAGTTGGAGGGAGTGGAGAGTGGGGAGATGAGCTGGGGTTGGGGGGAGCAGAGTGGGTAGATGAGCAGGAGTTTGGGGGAGAGGAGAGTAGGGAGATGAGAAGGGGTTGGGGGGAGTGGAGAATGGGAAGATGAACAGGGGTTGGGGGGAGTGGGGAGTGGGGAGAGGAGTAGGGGTTGGGGGTGGAGAGGGGAGATGAGCAGGGGTGGGGGAGAGGAGAGTGGGGAGATGAGCAGGGGCTGGGGAGAGTGGAGAATGGGAAGATGAACAGGGGTTGGGGGGAGAGGGGAGTGGGGAGAGGAGCAGGGGTTGGGGGTGGAGAGTGGGGAGATGAGCAGGGGTTGGGGGAGAGGAGAGTGGGGAGATGAGCAGGGGTTGGGGAGAGAAGAGTGAGGAGATGAGCAGGGGTTGGGGAGAGGAGAGTGGGGAGATGAGCAGGGGTTGAGGAGAGGAGAGTGGGGAGATGAGCAGGGGTTGGGGGGAGTGGAGAGTGGGGAGATGAGCAGGGGTTGGGGGGAGTGGAGAGTGGGGAGATGAGCAGGGGTTGGGAAGAGGAGAGTGGGGAGATGAGCAGGGGTTGGGAAGAGGAGAGTGGAGAGATGAGCAGGGGTTGGGGAAGGGAGAGTCGGGAGATGATATGGGGTTGGGGGGAGTGGAAAGTGGACAGATGAGCAGGGGTTGGGGAGAGGAGAGTCGGGAGATGAGATGGAGTTGTGGGGAGTGGAGATATGAGCAGGGGTTGGGGGAGTGGAGAGTCGGGAGATGAGCAGGGGTTGGGGGGACTGGAGAGTGGAGATATGAGCAGGGGTTGGGGAGAGGAGAGTCGGGAGATGAGCAGGGGTTGGGGAGAGGAGAGTGGGGAGATGAGCAGTGGTTGGGGGAGTGGAGAGTAAAGATATGAGCAGGGGTTGGGGAGAGGAGAGTGAGGAGATGAGCAGGGGTTGGGGAGAGGAGAGTGGGGAGATGAGCAGGGGTTGGGGAGGTGTAGAGGGGAGATGAGCAGGGGTTGGGGTAGTGGAGAGTGGGGAGATGAGCAGGGGTTGGGGGAGTGGAAAGTGGGGAGATGAGCAGGAGTTGGAGGGAGTGGAGAGTGGGGAGATGAGCTGGGGTTGGAGGGAGCAGAGTGGGGAGATGAGCAGGGGTTTGGGGGAGAGGAGAGTAGGGAGATGAGAAGGGGTTGGGGGGAGTGGAGAATGGGAAGATGAACAGGGGTTGGGGGGAGTGGGGAGTGGAGAGTGGGGAGAGGAGTAGGGGTTGGAGAGGGGAGATGAGCAGGGGTTGGGGGAGTGGAGAGTGGGGAGATGAGCAGGGGTTGGGGGGAGTGGAAAATGGGGAGATGAGCAGAGGTTGGGGAGTGTAGAGTAGGGAGATGAGCAGGGGTTGGGGGGAGTGGAGAGTGGGGAGAAGAGCAGGGGTTGGGGAGAGGAGAGTGGAGAGATGAGCAGGGGTTGGGGAGAGGAGAGTGCGGAGATGAGCAGGGGTTGGGGGGAGTGGAGAGTGGAGAGATGAGCAGGGGTTGGGGGGAGTGGAGAATGGGGAGATGAGCAGAAGTCGGGGAGAGGAGAGTGGGGAGATGAGCAGGGGTTGGGGACAGGAGAGTGAGGAGATGAGCAGGGGTTGGGGAGAGGAGAGTGGGGAGATGAGCAGGGGTTGGGGGGAGTGGAGAATGGGGATATGAGCAGGGGTTGGGGGAGTGGAGAGTGGGGAGATGAGCAGTGGTTGGGGGAGTGGAGATTGGGGAGATGAGCAGGGATTGGGGGGAGTGGAGAATGGGGAGATGAGCAGAAGTTGGGGAGAGGAGAGTGGGGAGATGAGCAGGGGTTGGGGAGCGGAGAGTGGGGAGATGAGCAGGTGTTGGGGGGAGTGGGGATATGAGCAGGGGTTGGGGGGAGTGGAGAATGGGAAGATGAACAGGGGTTGGGGGGAGTGGAGAGTGGGGAGATGAGCAGGGGTTGGGGGGAGTGGAGAATGGGAAGATGAACAGGGGTTGGGGGGAGTGGAGAGTGGGGAGATGAGCAGGGGTTGGGGGGAGTGGAGAATGGGAAATGAGCAGGGGTTGGGGAGAGGAGAGTGAGGAGTTGAGCAGGGGTTGGGGGGAGGAGAGTGGAGAGATGAGCAGGGGTTGGGGAGAGGAGAGTGGGGAGATGAGCAGGAGTTGGGGGAGTGGAGAATGGGGAGATGAGCAGGGGTTGGGGAGATGAGCAGGGGTTGGGGGGAGTGGAGAGTGGGGATATGAGCAGGGGTTGGGGGGAGTGGAGAGTGGGTAGATGAGCAGGGGTTGGGGGGCGTGGAGAGTGGGGAGATGAGCAGGGGTTGGGGGGAGTGGAGAGTGGGGAGATGAGCAGGGGTTGGGGGTAGTGGAGAGTGGGGATATGAGCAGGGGTTGGGGGGAGTGGAGAGTGAGAAGATGAGCAGGGGTTGGGGGAGTGGAGAGTGGGGAGATGAGCAGGGGTTGGGGGGAGTGGAGAGTGGGGAGATGAGCAGGGGTTGGGGAGTGGAGAGTAGGGAGATGAGCAGGGGTTGGGGGGAGTGGAGAATGGGAAGATGAACAGGGGTTGCGGGGAGTGGAGAGTGGGGAGATGAGCAGGGGTTGGGGGGAGTGGAGAATGGGGAGATGAGCAGGGGTTGGGGAGAGGAGAGTGGGGAGATGAGCAGGGGTTGGGGAGAGGAGTGTGGGGAGATGAGCAGGGGCTGGGGAGAGGAGAGTGGGGAGATGAGCAGGGGTTGGGGAGAGGAGAGTGGGGAGATGAGCAGGGGTTGGGGAGAGGAGAGTGAGGAGATGAGCAGGGGTTGGGGAGAGGAGAGTGAGGAGATGAGCAGGGGTTGGGGGGAGTGGAGAGTGGGGAGATGAGCAGGGGTTGGGGGAGTAGAGATTGGGGAGATGAGCAGGGGTTGGGGGGAGTGGAGAGTCGGGAGATGAGCAGGGGTTGGGGATAGGAGAGTGGGGAAATGAGCAGGGGTTGGGGGGAGTGGAGAGTGGGGAGATGAGCAGGGGTTGGAGAGAGGAGAGTGGGGAGATGAGCAGGGGTTGGGGAGAGGAGAGTGGGGAGATGAGCAGGGGTTGGGGAGAGGAGAGTGGGGAGATGAGCAGGGGTTGGGGAGTGGAGAGTAGGGAGATGAGCAGGGGTTGGGGGGAGTGGAGAATGGGAAGATGAACAGGGGTTGCGGGGAGTGGAGAGTGGGGAGATGAGCAGGGGTTGGGGGGAGTGGAGAATGGGGAGATGAGCAGGGGTTGGGGAGAGGAGAGTGGGGAGATGAGCAGGGGTTGGGGAGAGGAGTGTGGGGAGATGAGCAGGGGCTGGGGAGAGGAGAGTGGGGAGATGAGCAGGGGTTGGGGAGAGGAGAGTGGGGAGATGAGCAGGGGTTGGGGAGAGGAGAGTGAGGAGATGAGCAGGGGTTGGGGAGAGGAGAGTGAGGAGATGAGCAGGGGTTGGGGGGAGTGGAGAGTGGGGAGATGAGCAGGGGTTGGGGGAGTAGAGATTGGGGAGATGAGCAGGGGTTGGGGGGAGTGGAGAGTCGGGAGATGAGCAGGGGTTGGGGATAGGAGAGTGGGGAAATGAGCAGGGGTTGGGGGGAGTGGAGAGTGGGGAGATGAGCAGGGGTTGGGGAGAGGAGAGTGGGGAGATGAGCAGGGGTTGGGGAGAGGAGAGTGGGGAGATGAGCAGGGGTTGGGGAGAGGAGAGTGGGGAGATGAGCAGGGGTTGGGGAGAGGAGAGTGGGGAGATGAGCAGGGGTTGGGGAGAGGAGAGTGAGGAGATGAGCAGGGGTTGGGGAGAGGAGAGTGGGGAGATGAGCAGAGGCTGGGGAGAGGAGAGTGGGGAGATGAGCAGGGGATGGGGAGAGGAGAGTGGGGAGATGAGCAGGGTTTGGGGAGAGGAGAGTGGGGAGATGAGCAGGGGTTGGGGAGAGGAGAGTGGGGAGATGAGCAGGGGTTGGGGGGAGTGGAGAGTGGGGAGATGAGCAGGGGTTGGGGAGAGGAGAGTGGGGAGATGAGCAGGGGTTGGGGAGAGGAGAGTGGGGAGAAAAGCAGGGGTTGGGAGTGGAGATTGGGGAGATGAGCAGGGGTTGGGGAGAGGAGAGTGGGGAGATGAGCAGGGGTTGGGGAGTGGAGATTGGGGAGATGAGCAGGGGTTGGGGAGAGGAGAGTGGGGAGATGAGCAGGGGTTAGGGAGAGGAGAGTGGGGAGATGAGCAGGGGTTGGGGGAGTGGAGATTGGGGAGATGAGCAGGGGTTGGGGGAGTGGAGATTGGGGAGATGAGCAGGGGTTGGGGAGAGGAGAGTGGGGAGATAAGCAGGGGTTGGGGAGAGGAGAGTGGGGAGATGAGCAGGGGTTGGGGAGTGGAGATTGGGGAGATGAGCAGGGGTTGGGGAGAGGAGAGTGGGGAGATGAGCAGGGGTTGGGGAGAGGAGAGTGGGGAAATGAGCAGGGGTTGGGGAGAGGAGAGTGGGGAGATGAGCAGGGGTTGGGGGAGTGGAGATTGGGGAGATGAGCAGGGGTTGGGGGGAGGAGAGTGGGGAGATAAGCAGGGGTTGGGGAGAGGAGAGTGAGGAGATGAGCGGGGGTTGGGGGGAATGGGGAGATGAGCAGGGGTTGGGTAGAGGAGAGTGGGAAGATGAGCAGGGGTTGGGGGAGTGGAGATTGGGGAGATGAGCAGGGGTTAGGGGGGTGGAGATTAGGGAGATGAGCAGGGGTTGGGGAGAGGAGAGTGGGGAGATAAGCAGCGGTTGGGGAGAGGAGAGTGGGGAGATGAGCAGGGGTTGGGGAGTGGAGATTGGGGAGATGAGCAGGGGTTGGGGAGAGGAGAGTGGGGAGATGAGCAGGGGTTGGGGGAGAGGAGAGTGGGGAGATGAGCAGGGGTTGGGGAGAGGAGAGTGGGGAGATGAGCAGGGGTTGGGGAGAGGAGAGTGGGGAGATGAGCAGGGGTTGGGGAGTGGAGAGTGGGGAGATGAGCAGGGGTTGGGGAGAGGAGAGTGGGGAGATGAGCAGGGGTTGGGGGAGTGGAGATTGGGGAGATGAGCAGGGGTTGGGGGGAGGAGAGTGGGGAGATAAGCAGGGGTTGGGGAGAGGAGAGTGGGGAGATGAGCTGGGGTTGGGGGGAGTGGGGAGATGAGCAGGGGTTGGGGAGAGGAGAGTGGGGAGATAAGCAGGGGTTGGGGAGAGGAGAATGGGGAGATGAGCAGGGGTTGGGGAGAGGAGAGTGGGGAGATGAGCAGGGGTTGGGGGAGAGGAGAGTGGGGAGATGAGCAGGGGTTGGGGAGAGGAGAGTGGGGAGATGAGCAGGGGTTGGGGAGAGGAGAGTGGGGAGATGAGCAGGGGTTGGGGGAGTGGAGATTGGGGAGATGAGCAGGGGTTGGGGGGAGGAGAGTGGGGAGATAAGCAGGGGTTGGGGAGAGGACAGTGGGGCTATGAGCAGGGGTTGGGGGGAGTGGGGAGATGTGCAGGGGTTGGGGAGAGGAGAGTGGGGAGATAAGCAGGGGTTGGGGAGAGGAGAGTGGGGAGATGAGCAGGGGTTGGGGGGAGTGGGGAGATGAGCAGGGGTTGGGGAGAGGAGAGTGGGGAGATGAGCAGGGGTTGGGGGAGAGGAGAGTGGGAAGATAAGCAGGGGTTGGGGAGAGGAGAGTGAGGAGATGAGCAGGGGTTGGGGGAGTGGAGATTGGGGAGATGAGCAGGGGTTACTATTCTGAATAGGAGTCCACGTGGATGGTAAAGTATGGAAAAGGTGTAAAAAGTGCAAAAATCCCTTAAAAATTCATGTTGACATGTGTCGACTTTTGCCGTGTCAACCATTTGAACCTTCTGACCTTTTGTCAGTGTCAACCTAATGCATGTCAACCTATGAGATCAACCTATTGCTTGACGACTTAGACATCTATCTAAACATTGGAACCCGTTGTTTGGAACAACCTCCCTGCCGAGTTTCTTCAAAAACTGTGTGCAAGTGTACCTAGAAGCACTGATGTAGCTTTCTCTTCTGTTCATTAACTTTGCATTTTGTTAATTGATAAAAATAAACTAATGACACTTCTATTTTTGAAAGCATTCTTACATTGCAGCATTTTCTCCACACCTAAAACTTTTGCACAGTACTGTACATATATAAACATCCGGCTCCATCACCCTCACTGAGAGGTATGAGGCACCACTGGCAGATCCCTGCTAGATCACCTGGCATACAAGATGTTAATATGAAAATGATTCCAATCCATAAAGTGATTTATCTAGAAAGGCGGAAGTGGGGGTCAGAGGGTAAGAGGGGTGAAGAAGTTTTGTTGTTTACCCCTCACAATAGGAGAAGCCTTTGTATGAGGGAAAAAGTTCTCCTCCCGGATATGGCTTTTCCCCATCTCATCCATCACTCCCCTGCCCATCCCCCAGTGACAGGTGTTCCATCATCCCTGTGCCAGGGCTGGGGCTCCGGCCCTAATTCAGACCTGATCCCAGCAACAAATTTGTTAGCTATTGGGCAAAACCATGGCCCTCATTCCGAGTTGATCGGTCGCAAGGCGATTTTAGCAGAGTTACACACGCTAAGCCGCCGCCTACTGGGAGTGAATCTTAGCTTCTTAAAATTGCGAACGATGTATTCGCAAAATTGCGATAACAAACTTCTTAGCAGTTTCAGAGTAGCTTCAGACTTACTCGGCATCTGCGATCAGTTCAGTGCTTGTCGTTCCTGGTTTGACGTCACAAACACACCCAGCGTTCGCCCAGACACTCCCCCGTTTCTCCGGCCACTCCTGCGTTTTTTCCGGAAACGGTAGCGTTTTCATCCACACGCCCCTAAAACGCCGTGTTTCCGCCCAGTAACACCCATTTCCTGTCAATCACACTACGATCGCCGGAGCGATGAAAAAGCCGTGAGTAAAAATACTATCTTCATTATAAAATTACTTGGCGCAGTCGCAGTGCGAATATTGCGCATGCGTACTAAGCGAATTTTCACTGCGATGCGATGAAAAATACCGTGCGAACGACTCGGAATGAGGGCCCATGTGCACTGCAGGGGAGGCAGATGTAACATGTGCAGAGAGAGAGTTAGATTTGGGTGGGGTGTGTTCAATCTACAATCTAAATTGCAGTGTAAAAATAAAGCAGCCAGTATTTACCCTGCACAGAAACAATATAACCCACCCAAATCTAACTCTCTCTGCACATGTTACATCTGCCTCCCCTGCAGTGCACATGGTTTTGCCCATTAGCTATCAAATGTGCTGCTGGGATCAGATCTGAATTAGGCCCTCTATCCAGTGCAGGAACAGACCACTCACTCAGGACAGGCTCTGCAGTACTTCCCTCCGCCCATCTATACTTCTCTCATCCATGACTGTACACCTCTGTTATGTAGATCTCATGATCCATACTCCAGGGGACACCAGAGACTGTACTACACTCATACCTGAGTAACACTGACAGGAGACACCAGAGACTGTACAACACTCAGACCTGAGTAACACTGACAGGAGACACCAGAGACTGTACTACACTCAGACCTGAGTAACACTGACAGGAGACACCAGAGACTGTACTACATTCAGACCTGAGTAACACTGACTGACAGGAAACACCAGAGACTGTACTACACTCAGACCTGAGTAACACTGACTGACAGGAGACATCAGAGACTGTACTACACTCAGACCTGAGTAACACTGACTGACAGGAGACACCAGAGACTGTACTACACTCAGACCTGAGTAACACTGACTGACAGGAGACACCAGAGACTGTACTACACTCAGACCTGAGTAACACTGACTGACAGGAGACACCAGAGACTGTACTACACTCAGACCTGAGTAACACTGACTGACAGGAGACACCAGAGACTGTACTACACTCAGACCTGAGTAACACTGACTGACAGGATACACCAGAGACTGTACTACACTCAGACCTGAGTAACACTGACTGACAGGAGACACCAGAGACTGTACTACACTCAGACCTGAGTAACACTGACAGGAGACACCAGAGACTGTACTACACTCAGACCTGAGTAACACTGACAGGAGACACCAGAGACTGTACTACACTCAGACCTGAGTAACACTGACAGGAAACACCAGAGACTGTACTACACTCATACCTGAGTAACACTGACAGGAAACACCAGAGACTGTACTACACTCATACCTGAGTAACACTGACAGGAGACACCAGAGACTGTACTACACTCAGACCTGAGTAATACAGACTGACAGGAGACACCAGAGACTGTACTACACTCAGACCTGAGTAATACAGACTGACAGGAGACACCAGAGACTGTACTACACTCAGATCTGAGTGACAGGAGACACCAGAGACTGCACTACACTCAGACCTGAGTAACACTGACTGACAGGAGACACCAGAGACTGTACTACACTCAGACCTGAGTAATACAGACTGACAGGAGACACCAGAGACTGTACTACACTCAGACCTGAGTAACACTGACTGACAGGAGACACCAGAAACTGTACTACACTCAGACCTGAGTAACACTGACAGGAGACACCAGAGACTGTACTACACTCATACCTGAGTAACACTGACAGGAGACACCAGAGACTGTACTACACTCATACCTGAGTAACACTGACATGAGACACCAGAGACTGTACTACACTCAGACCTGAGTAACACTGACAGGAGACACCAGAGACTGTACTACACTCATACCTGAGTAACCCTGACAGGAGACACCAGAGACTGTACAACACACAGACCTGAGTAACACTGACAGGAGACACCAGAGACTGTACTACACTCAGACCTGAGTAACACTGACAGGAGACACCAGAAACTGTACTACACTCATACCTGAGTAACACTGACAGGAGACACCAGAAACTTTACTACACTTAGACCTGAGTAACAGTGACTGACAGGAGAGACAAGAGACTGTACTACACTCAGACCTGAGTAACAGTGACTGACAGGAAACACAAGAGACTGTACTCCACTCAGACCTGAGTAACACTGACAGGAGACACCAGAGACTGTACTACACTCAGACCTGAGTAACACTGACTGACAGGAGACACAAGAGACTGTACTACACTCAGACCTGAGTAACACTGACTGACAGGAGACACCAGAGACTGTACTACACTCAGACCTGAGTAACACTGACTGACAGGATACACCAGAGACTGTACTACACTCAGACCTGAGTAACACTGACTGACAGGAGACACCAGAGACTGTACTACACTCAGACCTGAGTAACACTGACAGGAGACACCAGAGACTGTACTACACTCAGACCTGAGTAACACTGACAGGAGACACCAGAGACTGTACTACACTCAGACCTGAGTAACACTGACAGGAAACACCAGAGACTGTACTACACTCATACCTGAGTAACACTGACAGGAAACACCAGAGACTGTACTACACTCATACCTGAGTAACACTGACAGGAGACACCAGAGACTGTACTACACTCAGACGTGAGTAATACAGACTGACAGGAGACACCAGAGACTGTACTACACTCAGACCTGAGTAATACAGACTGACAGGAGACACCAGAGACTGTACTACACTCAGATCTGAGTGACAGGAGACACCAGAGACTGTACTACACTCAGACCTGAGTAACACTGACAGGAGACACCAGAGACTGTACTACACTCATACCTGAGTAACACTGACAGGAGACACCAGAGACTGTACAACACACAGACCTGAGTAACACTGACAGGAGACGCCAGAGACTGTACTACACTCAGACCTGAGTAACACTGACAGGAGACACCAGAAACTGTACTACACTCATACCTGAGTAACACTGACAGGAGACACCAGAAACTTTACTACACTTAGACCTGAGTAACAGTGACTGACAGGAGACACAAGAGACTGTACTACACTCAGACCTGAGTAACAGTGACTGACAGGAAACACAAGAGACTGTACTCCACTCAGACCTGAGTAACACTGACAGGAGACACCAGAGACTGTACTACACTCAGACCTGAGTAACACTGACTGACAGGAGAAAACAGAGACTGTACTACACTCAGACCTGAGTAACACTGACTGACAGGAGACACCAGAGACTGTACTATACTCAGACCTGAGTAACACTGACTGACAGGAGACACCAGAGACTGTACTACACTCAGACCTGAGTAACACTGACTGACAGGAGACACCAGAGACTGTACTATACTCAGACCTGAGTAACACTGACTGACAGGAGACACCAGAGACTGTACTACACTCAGACCTGAGTAACACTGACTGACAGGAGACACCAGAGACTGTACTACACTCAGACCTGAGTAACACTGACAGGAGACACCAGAGACTGTACTACACTCATACCTGAGTAACACTGACAGGAAACACCAGAGACTGTACTACACTCATACCTGAGTAACACTGACAGGAGACACCAGAGACTGTACTACATTCAAAACTGAGTAATACAGACTGACAGGAGACACCAGAGACTGCACTACACTCAGACCTGAGTAACACTGACTGACAGGAGACACCAGAGACTGTACTACACTCAGACCTGAGTAATGCAGACTGACAGGAGACACCAGAGACTGTACTACACTCAGACCTGAGTAACACTGACTGACAGGAGACACCAGAAACTGTACTACACTCAGACCTGAGTAACACTGACAGGAGATACCAGAGACTGTACTACACTCATACCTAAGTAACACTGACAGGAGACACCAGAGACTGTACTACACTCATACCTGAGTAACACTGACAGGAGACACCAGAGACTATACTACACTCAGACCTGAGTAACACTGACAGGAGACACCAGAGACTTTACTACACTCATACCTGAGTAACACTGACAGGAGACACCAGAGACTGTACAACACACAGACCTGAGTAACACTGACAGGAGACACCAGAGACTGTACTACACTCAGACCTGAGTAACACTGACAGGAGACACCAGAGACTGTACTACACTCATACCTGAGTAACACTGACAGGAGACACCAGAAACTTTACTACACTTAGACCTGAGTCGCAGTGACTGACAGGAGACACCAGAGACTGTACTACACTCAGACCTGAGTAACAGTGACTGACAGGAAACACAAGAGACTGTACTCCACTCAGACCTGAGTAACAGTGACTGACAGGAGACACTAGAGACTGTACTCCACTCAGACCTGAGTAACAGTGACTGACAGGGGACACCAGAGACTGTACTACACCCAGACCTGAGTAACAGTGACTGACAGGAGACACCAGAGACTGTACTACACTCAGACCTGAGTAACAGTGACTGACAGGAGACACAAGAGACTGTATTAAACTCAGACCTGAGAAACAGTGAGTGAGAGGAGACACAAAAGACTGTACTACACTCAGACCTGAGTAACAGTGACTGACAGGAGACACCAGAGACTGTACTCCACTCAGACCTGAGTAACAGTGACTGACAGGGGACACCAGAGACTGTACTTCACCCAGACCTGAGTAACAGTGACTGACAGGAATCACAAGAGACTGTACTCCACTCAGACCTGAGTAACAGTGACTGACAGGAGACACAAGAGACTGTATTAAACTCAGACCTGAGAAACAGTGAGTGAGAGGAGACACAAAAGACTGTACTACACTCAGACCTGAGTAACAGTGACTGACAGGAGACACCAGAGACTGTACTCCACTCAGACCTAAGTAACAGTGACTGACAGGAGACACAAGAGACTGTACTACACTCATAAGTGAGTAACACTGACTGACAGGAGATACCAGAGACTATACTCCACTCAGACCCAAGTAACAGAGACTGATAGGAGACGCAGGAGACTGTATTAAACTCAGACCTGAGAAACAGTGAGTGAGAGGAGACACAAAAGACTGTACTACACTCAGACCTGAGTAACACTGACTGACAGGAGACACCAGAGACTGTACTACACTCAGACCTGAGTAAAAGTGAGTGACAGGAGACACTAGAGACTATACTACAGTCAGACCTGAGTAACAGTGACAGGAGACACCAGAGACTGTACTCCACTCAGACTTGAGTAACAGAGACTGACAGGAGACACCAGACATTGTACTCCACTCAGACCTGAGTGCCAGTGAGTGACAGGAGACACCAGAAACTGTACTACACTCAGACCTGAGTAACAGTAACTGACAGGAGACACTAGAGACTGTACTCCACTCAGGCCTCAGTAACAGAGACTGACAGGAGACACCAGAGACTGTACTCCACTCAGACCTTAGTAACACTGACTGAGAGGAGACACCAGTCTGTACAACAGTCGGACCTGAGTAACATTAACTGACAGAAGACACCAGAGACTGTACTCCGCTCAGACCTGAGTAACAGTGACTTAACGTAGACACCAGAGACTGTATTCCACTCAGACCTGAGTAACAGTGACTGACAGGAGACACCAGAGACTGTACTACACTCAGACCTGAGTAACAGTGAGTGACAGGAGACACCAGAGACTGTGTAACACTCAGTCCTGAGTAACAGTGAGTTACAGGAGACACCAGAGACTGTACTACACTCAGACCTGAGTAACCGTGAGTGACAGGAGACACCAGAGACTGTACTACACTCAGACCTGAGTAACAGTGAGTGACAGGATACACCAGAGACTGTACTACACTCAGACCTGAGTAACAGTGACTGACAGGAGACACCAGAGACTGTACTACAGTCAGACCTGAGTACCAGTGAGTGACAGGAGACACCAGAGACTGTACTACACTCAGACCTGAGTGCCAGTGAGTGACAGGAGACACCAGAAACTGTACTACACTCAGACCTGAGTACCAGTGAGTGACAGGAGACACCAGAGACTGTACTACACTCAGACCTGAGTACCAGTGAGTGACAGGAGACACCAGAGACTGTACTACACTCAGACCTGAGTGCCAGTGAGTGACAGGAGACACCAGAGACTGTACTACACTCAGACCTGAGTACCAGTGAGTGACAGGAGACACCAGAGACTGTACTACACTCAGACCTGAGTGCCAGTGAGTGACAGGAGACACCAGAGACTGTACTACACTCAGACCTGAGTAACAGTGAGTGACAGGAGACACCAGAGACTGTACTACACTCAGACCTGAGTACCAGTGAGTGACAGGAGACACCAGAGACTGTACTACACTCAGACCTTAGTAACAGTGAGCGGCTTGAGACACCAGAGACTGTACTACACTCAGACCTGAGTGCCAGTGACTGACAGGAGACACCAGAAACTGTACTACACTCAGACCTGAGTAACACTGACAGGAGACACCAGAGACTGTACTACACTCAGACCTAAGTACCAGTGACTGACAGGAGACACCAGAGACTGTACTACACTCATACCTGAGTAACAGAGAATGAGAGGAGACACCAGAGACTTTACTACACTCAGACCTGAGTAACACTGACAGGAGACACCAGAGACTGTACTACACTCAGACCTGAGTAACACTGACAGGAGACACCAGAGACTGTACTACACTCAGACCTGAGTACCAGTGAGTGACAGGAGACACCAGAGACTGTATTACACTCAGACCTGAGTACCAGTGAGTGACAGGAGACACCAGAGACTGTACTACACTCAGACCTGAGTACCACTGACAGGAGACACCAGAGACTGTACTACACTCAGACCTGAGTACCAGTGAGTGACAGGAGACACCAGAGACTGTATTACACTCAGACCTGAGTGCCAGTGAGTGACAGGAGACACCAGAGACTGTACTACACTCAGACCTGAGTAACTCTGACAGGAGACACCAGAGACTGTACTACACTCAGACCTGAGTACCAGTGAGTGACAGGAGACACCAGAGACTGTATTACACTCAGACCTGAGTAACACTGACAGGAGACACCAGAGACTGTATTACACTCAGACCTGAGTACCAGTGAGTGATAGGAGACACCAGAGACTGTATTACACTCAGACCTGAGTAACACTGACAGGAGACACCAGAGCCTGTATTACACTCAGACCTGAGTACCAGTGAGTGACAGGAGACACCAGAGACTGTATTACACTCAGACCTGAGTGCCAGTGAGTGACAGGAGACACCAGAGACTGTACTACACTCAGACCTGAGTGCCAGTGAGTGACAGGAGACACCAGAGACTGTACTACACTCAGACCTGAGTAACACTGACAGGAGACACCAGAGACTGTATTACACTCAGACCTGAGTACCAGTGAGTGACAGGAGACACCAGAGACTGTATTACACTCAGACCTGAGTGCCAGTGAGTGACAGGAGACACCAGAGACTGTACTACACTCAGACCTGAGTAACACTGACAGGAGACACCAGAGACTGTACTACACTCAGACCTGAGTACCAGTGAGTGACAGGAGACACCAGAAACTGTACTACACTCAGACCTGAGTGCCAGTGAGTGACAGGAGACACCAGAGACTGTACTACACTCAGACCTGAGTACCAGTGAGTGACAGGAGACACCAGAGACTGTACTACACTCAGACCTGAGTGCCAGTGAGTGACAGGAGACACCAGAGACTGTACTACACTCAGACCTGAGTAACACTGACAGGAGACACCAGAGACTGTATTACACTCAGACCTGAGTGCCAGTGAGTGACAGGAGACACCAGAGACTGTACTACACTCAGACCTGAGTAACACTGACAGGAGACACCAGAGACTGTACTACACTCAGACCTGAGTAACACTGACAGGAGACACCAGAGACTGTATTACACTCAGACCTGAGTAACACTGACTGACAGGAGACACCAGAGACTGTACTACACTCAGACCTGAGTACCATTGAGTGACAGGAGACAGCAGAGAGTTTGGGAAGAGATGTGTAGACCAGTTGTACTTACACACAGTCCGCAGTCAGCAGTGCAGAGGTTCGGACCGATGCTGTACCCTATATCCCAGGGTAGAGCCCTGCTGGTCCCGCAGGAGGTGTGTGCTGGAACTAGTAGTGAGCGTCAGTGATTCAGAACATCGCAGCCTATTACAGAACAGAGACCTAGCTACAAGTAGTGAGGCTTTTGTCAGGGGACACAAAGAGAAGCCCTCTGACCTGTGCCTCCTACTGACTCCTATTCTGCAGCCTGAAAGGAAGGAGGAGGAGAATGTGAGTGTGAGCTCTGTGTGCCGGGATAACCAGTCACAGAAGCCCTTCTCTACCCCTTCCCTCTACCAGCTCTCCATGACACAACCTCACATCACACGTCTACATGGTACACTACATTGTGATACTGGACAGGCCAGAATATCATGCTGTCTGTACAACTGTATTGTTGGACGCTTCTGCAATACAACCTGTAGAGTGTAAGCTCCAAGGGTCCGGATGTGAAAAAAATGACTTTACATGAAAGTAATAAAGGTGTCTTTTATGTCACAGATGTGGTTGGAGGGAAGCAGCACTCATAGCACTAATATGGTAATGCAGGAGGAGGAGTCTGATATAAGCGCATCCGCTTCTGGTGTCGCAGACCCGTATTCCAGCGCAAAGTACTGAACATCCTGTGCAAAGAGCCACACTACCGTCAAGATCTGAATCCGGCCCAATGAGTGCCGCGTATAATTAGCTATACGCACAGATAATTGGCTAATAGCCCAACACTGGCCCTCATTCCGAGTTGTTCGCTCGCTAGCTGCTTTTAGCAGCATTGCACACACTAAGCCGCCGCCTACTGGAAGTGAATCTTAGCTTAGCAGAATTGCGAACGAAAGATTAGCAGAATTGCGAATAGACATTTCTTAGCAGTTTCTGAGTAGCTCAACACTTACTCCTCCACTGCGATCAGTTCAGTGCTTGTCGTTCCTGGTTTGACGTCACAAACACACCCAGCGTTCGCCCAGACACTCCCCCGTTTCTTCAGACACTCCCGCGTTTTACCAGAAACGCCAGCGTTTTTTCGCACACACCCATAAAACGACCAGTTTCCGCCCAGAAACACCCACTTCCTGTCAATCACATTACGATCACCAGAACGATGAATTTTCTTCGTTAAGCCGTGAGTAAAATACCAAACTTTTTTGCAAATTTACTTGGCGCAGGCGCACTGCGAATGTTGCGCATGCGCAGTTTGCGACTAATCGCTCCGTTGCGAAAAAAACTAACGAGCGAACAACTCGGAATGAGGGCCACTGCGCGTTACATCACTGACATTCACATATTTTGCAGTACAGGCAATCAGGATTTCCCCCCATTCTCACTGCTTGTTGCTGTGATCTAAGCTTCACTGGTTCTCTGCTTCTCCATTCGGACCACACGTAGAAACCATAGGCCAAACTGGGGGGTGTTCCAGGGGTGCACCTAGGGTCAATCCCCGGGATTTCGGGATTAGAAAGCCCTCTTGTTTTTTCAATGTTAGGCAGCGTTGAGCTTCCTCAGGAGGCTCAGATGCTGCCCAGCTCCCTTCTCTCGGCTCCCCCGCCCCCAGCTGTGCGCACTACGTGAGGTCAGGGGTCATGCTGCACAGTCTGATGCCAGCCGCCCGCGCTTCCCGGATTGCACCTCACCGCCCACCGCCTGCACAAAGTGAACCCGTCCACACTCCCAGCGGATGGTAAGTAGTTCTGTGGGCTGGGTGGGTCCGTCAAGGGTAGGGGGGAGGGCACTGAAGATTTTAATTGTAAAAACTTCAACTCAATCCCTGGTATTTTTGGAATCCCGGGATTGATCATTTTTCAATCCCGATACCCGGCACTGCTGGGGATAGTATGTGTATCTGGCACTACTGGGGGCATTACATGTATCAGGCACTGCTGCGGGTATTATGTGTACCTGGCACTGCTGGGGATAGTATGTGTATCTGGCACTGCTGGGGATAGTATGTGTATCTGACACTACTGGGGGTATTTCATGTATCTGGCACTGCTGGGGGCATTACGTGTATCAGGCACTGCTGCGGGTATTATGTGTACCTAGCACTGCTGGGGGTAGTATGTGTATCTGGCACTGCTGGGGATAGTATGTGTATCTGGCACTGCTGGGGATAGTATGTGTATCTGACACTACTGGGGGTATTTCATGTATCTGGCACTGCTGGGGGCATTACGTGTACCAGGCACTGCTGGGGGCATTATATGTATCTGGCACTATACTGGGGACATAATGTATAACTGTCACTACTGGGGGCATTATGTGTAAGTGGCACTACTGAGGGTATTATGGTTTTTACCCAATCCTCATTACTAGGGGCACCTCCTCCCCCCTCCCCCATATCGCCTCCTGCTCCTGGCATTTCATGAGACACAGTCTCTCTGGGAGTGGGACGGAGGAGAAGCAGGGAGCAACGGCTGGGTCACAACTGTGGACCAGCTGCTGATCTAAAAAGCCTTGCTTTGAATCTGCGCGCCAATCACGGCTGGTGGACCGCCAGCCAATGAGAAGCGGCCACTTGGCAGCTTCTCATTGGCTGACGGTGCGTGAGCCGTGACTGGCTCACGCAGTTTTGAAGAAAAAATCCTTCCTGTTTTAATTGGCAGCCGGTCCGCCCATGATCCAGGATTGGCTGGCGGCCGCTGCTAGCTTTAAAATGCACTGAAGCCGGGACCAGATGCTGTGGCCGGACGTAGGCGGAACTGGTTCCGATTTCAATTAGAGGTGACGGAACGCAGTTCTGGCCCGTTACGGCCCACTTTAACCACTGCTCACATCAGACCCTTTCTCTCCAAGTATACCACCAAAACCATCGTCCATTCACTGATCACCTTTCAGGTTTCGGGTTTGTTCTGTACATAGGAGCTAGGACCGCTGGGCGGGACCGACTTAGAATTACTCTGAAAGGCTGACTGATACTTCTCCTAAATTTGCAACACTCCTTGGAAACAGAACAAGGAGGATGGAATATTATAGACTGCTATGCTACCAGGTGTCAGATACTGGAGTCTGTGATACGAGAGTGTGTCTGCAATAACAGATGGGATGTGGGGAAGGACACTGCATGCAGGAGGCTGAAACAAAACTCAGCTATAGCTGCAGGAGGCAGACATCACACTGGTGTAGGAAAGCGCTTGATGACAACAGGTGAGCAGAATGATGAGCACTTATTACAGGCTGAATCCAGAGAACTGGAAACACTCAGGTGAATAACAGAGATTATTGGTACACAAGCTGGAGCACAGGAACTGCAACTGCTTCTGTCACAGGAGACCAGGAGACTCGCTGAACTGCCAATGAACAGGTGCCAGGAAAAGATTTACAAAGGACTCGGTGCATTGGGATTGGAGACTTGAAATCATGTGAGAAGTAAGTCTCTGTGAGTGGCTGTAATGGTGTCATCTGACTGCAGGCCAGGTGGCGGCACCCATGCAGCCAGAACCGCAGAAGCGCTATTCAGAAATAATAACAAACAGGAATATGACTGACCAGCAGAGACATGCCAACCAGTGGAACGGTAGTGGGGGCAGTGGTGAGAGGATCTGAGAACCCGCAGTGTGACATCATTTCTCACATCGACTACTGCAACCTTCTCATCACCGGACTCCCCTGCTCCCAGCTTGATCCTCTGCAATCTGTACTCAACGCTGCAGCTAGACGTATCTTCCTCTCCCGCCGCTCCACATCTGCTCCCTCTCTACCAAGCCCTTCACTGGCTACCCACCGGCTACAGAATTCCATCATGCACAAAGGCCTCTCCTACTCCACTGCTCCCTACATCTCCAAAGTGCCAGCAACAGGGGGGAGTCAGAGGGGACACCTGTATCGGGCCCCAAGGATCAGAGGGGCCCCAAGAATACGCCACTTAGTGCCCGGCAGGGATGTGAGCCGTCTTGTCCAAATAGGGCAGCGAGCTGTAGGCGGTGTGGGCGGAGCCTCAGAGTGACGGGAGCCTCACGCCACACAGTGACTGGCAGCAATTCCGCTGGCCGGGATTCCTATGCCCTGAGTCGGCCTCTTGTGGGGGGGAAGGGGGGGGGGGGCCGCGTGGTACCTGCTGTGCGGTGTTCAGGTCTGGATACTGGGGAGTGCCGCGCAGGTGAGTCTCTCACTGGGTAAGAGTGGATTGGTGAGGGGATACAGGGCACTGGGATGGGGTGGGGGAGCTGGGAATCCGGCATGGAGTCATTGGGGACAGACAGACAGTGGGGTGTGTGTAAGGAGACTGCGGTGTGTGAGGGGCCCCCAGAGATATCACTGTAGTGGGCCCCAAGATTTCTGTTGCCGGCCCTGCATCTCCAACCTCATCTCCATACACACTTAATAATAATAATGATAATAATCACATAACCTCATACTTGCCTACCCTCCCAGAATGGCCGGGAGACACCCGAAAATAGGGATCACCCTCCCGGCACCACAGAAAGGTGGGCAAGCCTCCCTGTCAAGCCCTCCGCACCCCACCTCGGCCGCCCACAGCAGTAACCATCGTAGCTCCGCCCCCCCCCCCCCCCCCGCTATACAGCGCCTATTTTCTCGGCACTATATAGCGGGGGGTGGAGCCACGATGATGCGATCACTTCCCAGTAATCATGAGGAGGGGGCAGCAAAGTGGGCAAGTATGCATAACCCCCATAAGCTATTCTTCTGTTACCCCCCTCCCCCGTGCAATCTGGCTGGACCATAATGCAATAATAAGATTTTACTCACCGGTAAATCTATTTCTCGTAGTCCGTAGTGGATGCTGGGGACTCCGTAAGGACCATGGGGATTAGCGGCTCCGCAGGAGACTGGGCACAACTAAAGAAAGCCTTAGGACTACCTGGTGTGCACTGGCTCCTCCCACCAAGACCCCCCCCCCAGACCTCAGTTAGGATACTGTGCCCGGAAGAGCTGACACAACAAGGAAAGGATTTTGAATCCCGGGTAAGACTCATACCAGCCACACCAATCACACCGTATAACTCGTGATACTATACCCAGTTAACAGTATGATAACAACTGAGCCTCTCAACAGATGGCTCCACAATAACCCTTTAGTTAGGCAATAACTATATACAGGTATTGCAGACAATCCGCACTTGGGACGGGCGCCCAGCATCCACTACGGACTACGAGAAATAGATTTACCGGTGAGTAAAATCTTATTTTCTCTAACGTCCTAAGTGGATGCTGGGGACTCCGTAAGGACCATGGGGATTATACCAAAGCTCCCAAACGGGCGGGAGAGTGCGGATGACTCTGCAGTACCGAATGAGCAAACTCTAGGTCCTCCTCAGCCAGGGTATCAAACTTGTAGACTCTTGCAAGAGTGTTTGGCCCCGACCAAGTAACAGCTCTGCAAATTTGTAAAGCCGAGACCCCTCGGGCAGCCGCCCAAGAAGAGCCCACTTTCCTCGTGGAATGGGCTTTTACAGATTTAGGGTGCGGCAGTCCAGCCGCAGAATGTGCAAGTTGAATCGTGCTACAGATCCAGCGAGCAATAGTCTGCTTAGAAGCAGGAGCATCCAGCTTGTTGGGTGCATATAGGATAAATAGCGAGTCAGTCTTTCTGACTCCAGCCGTCCTGGAAACATATATTTGTCAGGGCCCTGACTACGTCCAGAAACTTGGAATCCTCCAAGTCCCAAGTAGCCGCAGGCACCACAATAGGTTGGTTCACATGAAAAACTGATACCACCTTAGGAAGGAATTGGGAACGAGTCCTCAATTCCGCCTTATCCATACAAAAAATCAGATCAGGGCTTTTGCATGACAAAGCCGCCAATTCTGACACACGCCTGGCCGACGTCAAGGCCAACAGCATGACCACTTTCCACGTGAGGTATTGTAGCTCCACGGATTTAAGTGGCTCAACCCAATGCGACTTCAGGAAATCCAACACCACGTTGAGATCCCACGGTGCCACTGGAGGCACAAACGGGGGCTGACTATGCAGCACTCCCTTAACAAAAGTCTGAACTTCAGGCAGTGAAGCCAGTTCTATTTTGGAAGAAAATCGATAGAGCCGAAATCTGGACCTTAATGGAACCCAATTTTAGGCCCATAGTCACCTCTGACTGTAGGAAGTGCAGAAATCGACCCAGCTGAAATTCCTCCTTTGGGGCCTTCCTGGCCTCACAGCCCGCAACATATTTCCGCCATATGCGGTGATAATGGTTTGCGTTCACTTCTTTCCTAGCTTTAATTAGCGTAGGGATAACTTCCTCTGGAATGCCCTTTTCCTTCAGGATCCGGCGTTCAACCGCCATGCCGTCAAACGCAGCCGCGGTACGTCTTGGAACAGACAGGCCCCCTGCTGCAGCAGGTCCTGTCTGAGCGGCAGAGGCCATGGGTCCTCTGAGATCATTTCTTGGAGTTCTGGGTACCAAGCTCTCCTTGGCCAACCCGGAACAATGAGTATAGTTCTTACTCCTCTCCTTCTTATTATTCTCATTACCCTGGGTAAGAGAGGCAGAGAAGGGAACACATACACCGACTGGTACACCCACGGTGTTACCAGAGCGTCCACAGCTATCGCCTGAGGGTCCCTTGACCTGGCGCAATATCTTTGTAGCTTTTTGTTGAGGCGGGACGCCATCATGTCCACCTGTGGCCTTTCCCAACGGTGTACAATCATTTTGAAGACTTCTGGATGAAGTCCCCACTCTCCCGGGTGGAGGTCGTGTCTGCTGAGAAAGTCTGCTTCTCAGTTGTCCACTCCGGGAATGAACACTGCTGACAGTGCTAACACATGATTTTCCGCCCATCGGAGAATCCTTGTGGCTTCTGCCATCGCCATCCTGCTTCTTGTGCCGCCCTGTCGGTTTCCCTGAGCGACCGCCGTGATGTTGTCTGACTGGATCAGCACCGGCCGGTGTTGAAGCAGGGGTCTAGCCTGACTTAGGGCATTGTAAATGGCCCATAGTTCCAGAACATTTATGTGTAGGGAAGTCTCCTGACTTTTCCATAGGCCTTGGAAGTTTCTTCCCTGTGTGACTGGCCCCCAGCCTTGAAGGCTGGCATCCGTGGTCACCAGGACCCAGTCCTGTATGCCGAATCTGCGGCCCCCTAGAAGATGAGCACTCTGCAGCCACCACAACCGCGACACCCTGGCCCTTGGAGACAGGGTTATCCGCCGATGCATCTGAAGATGCGACCCGGACCACTTGTCCAACAGATCCCACTGGAAGATCCTTGCATGGGACCTGGCGAATGGAATTTCTTCGAAAGAAGCTACCATCTTTCCCAAGGCTCGCGTGCATTGATGCACCGACACCTGTATTTGTATTAGGAGGTCTCCGTCTAGAGACGCCAACTCCTTGGATTTCTCCTCCGGGAGAAACCCTTTTTATCCTGTTCTGTGTCCAGAACCATACCCAGGAACAGTAGACGCGTCGCAGGAACCAGCTGCGACTTTGGAATATTCAGAATCCAGCCGTGCTGTTGTAGCACTTCCCGAGATAGTGCTACTCCGACAAACAACTGATCCCTGGACCTCGCCTTATAAGGAGATCGTCCAAGTACGGGATAAGTACTTCGGCCATTACCTTGGTAAATACCCTCGGTGCCGGGGACAGACCAACGGCAACGTCTGGAATTGGTAATGACAATCCTGTACCACAATTTTGAGGTACACCTGGTGAAGAGGGTAAATAGGGACATGCAGGTAAGCATCCTTGATGTCCAGTGATACCCTGAAATTCTCCAGGCTTGCAATAATCGCCCTGAGCGATTCCATTTTGAACTTGAACCTTCGTATATAAGTGTTCAAGGATTTCAATTTTAGAATGGGTCTCACCGAACCATCTGGTTTCGGTACCACAACATTTTGGAATAGTAACCCCGGCCTTGTTGAAGGAGGGGTACCTTGATTTCACCTGCTGGAAGTACAACTTGTGAATTGCCGCCAGTACTACCTTTCTCCGAGGGCAGCAGGCAAGGCTGATGTGAGGTAACGGCGAGGGGGAGTCGCCTCGAACTCCAGCCTGTATCCCTGTGATACTACTTGCAGAACTTAGGGATCCACCTGTGGGCAAGCCCACTGGTCCCTGAAGTTCCCGAGACGCGCCCCCACCGCACCTGTCTCCACCTGTGGAGCCCCAGCGTCATGCGGTGGACTCAGAGGAAGCGAGGGAAGATTTTTGATCCTGGGAACTGGCTGCCTGGAGCAGCTTTTTCCTTCTTCCCTTGTCTCTGTGCAGAAAGGAAGCGCCTTTTACCCGCTTGCTTTTCTGAAGCCGAAAGGACTGTACCTGAAAATACAGTGCTTTCTTAGGCTTTTGTGAGGAAACCTGAGGTAAAAATTTTTCTTCCCAGCTGTTGCTGTGGATATGAGGTCCCAGAGACCATCCCCAAACAATTCCTCACCCTTATAAGGCAGAATCTCCATGTGCCTTTTATAGGCAGCATCACCTGTCCACTGCCGGGTTTCTAATACCCTCCTGGCAGAATGGACATTGCATTAATTCTGGATGCCAGCCGGTAAATATCCCTCTGTGCATCCTTCCTATATAAGACGACGTCTTTAAAATGCTATATGTTAGCAAAATATTATCCCTGTCTAGGGTATTAATATTATCTGACAGGGTATCAGACCACGCTGCAGCAGCACTATTTTGCTGAGGCAATTGCAGGTCTCAGTATAGAACCTGAGTGTGTGTAAATACAGACTACAGGATAGCCTCCTGCTTTTTATCAGCAGGCTCCTTCAAGGTGGCCGTATCCTAAGACGGCAGTGCCACCTTTTTTGACAAACGTGTGAGCGCCTTATCCACTCTAGGGGATATCTCCCAGCGTGACCTATCCTCTGGCGGGAAAGGGTACGCCATCAGTAACTGTTTAGAAATTACCAGTTTCTTATCGGGGGAACCCACGCTTTCACACTCTTCATTCATTCATCTGATGGGGGAACAAAACACTGGCTGCTTTTTCTCCCCAAAAATAAAACCCCTTTTATGTGGTACTTGGGTTCATGTCAGAAATGCGTAACACATTTTTCATTGCCGAGATCATGTAACGGATGTTCCTAGTGGATTGTGTATATGTCTCAACCTCGTCGACACTGGAGTCAGACTCCGTGTCGACATCTGTGTCTGCCATCTGAGGTAACGGGCGCTTTTTTGAGCCCCTGATGGCCTTTGAGACGCCTGGGCAGGCGCGGGCTGAGAAGCCGGCTGTCCCACAGCTGCTACGTCATCCAGCCTTTTATGTAAGGAGTTGACATTGTCGGTTAATACCTTCCACCTATCCATCCACTCTGGTGTCGGCCCCACAGGGGGCGACATCCCATTTATCGGCCTCTGCTCCGCCTCCACGTAACTTCCTGACTATATATGGTGTAGATTTGCCAGCCAAGGTGTCATATATTGCCCTCAGGGCGCCCCCCCCCCAGCGCCCTGCACCCATCAGTGACCGGAGTGTGAGGTGTACATGAGGAGCAATGGCGCACAGCTGCAGTGCTGTGCGCTACCTTGGTGAAGACAGAAGTCTTCTGCCGCCGATTTTCCGGAACACTTCTTGCTTCTGGCTCTGTAAGGGGGCCGGCGGCGCGGCTCCGGGACCGAACGATCGAGGTCGGGTCCTGCGGTCGATCCCTCTGGAGCTAATGGTGTCCAGTAGCCTAAGAAGCCCAAGCTAGCTGCAAGCAGGTAGGTTCGCTTCTTCTCCCCTTAGTCCCTCGTTGCAGTGAGCCTGTTGCCAGCAGGTCTCACTGTAAAATAAAAAAACTAACATATACTTTCTTTCTAGGAGCTCAGGAGAGCCCCTAGTGTGCATCCAGCTCAGCCGGGCACAAGAATCTAACTGAGGTCTGGGGGGGGGTCTTGGTGGGAGGAGCCAGTGCACACCAGGTAGTCCTAAGGCTTTCTTTAGTTGTGCCCAGTCTCCTGCGGAGCCGCTAATCCCCATGGTCCTTACGGAGTCCCCAGCATCCACTTAGGACGTTAGAGAAATGTAGCTGTTACCCATTTGTATCACAATCCCATTTCCCTATAGGCTGGGAGCCTGTGAGCAGGGCCCTCCAACCTCTCCGCCTGACTGCTATTACCTAGTCTGGTTTATTACTATTTGGGCCTAATTCAGATCTGATCGCAGCAGCAAATTTGTTAGCAGTTTGTCAAAACCATGTGCACTGCGGGGGGGGGGGGGGGGGCAGATGTAACATGTGCAGAGAGTTAGATTTGGGTGGGGTGTGTTCAAACTGAAATCTAAATTGCAGTGTAAAAAATAAAGCAGCCAGTATTTACCCTGCACAGAAACAAAATAACCCACCCGAATCTAACTCTCTCTGCACATGTTACATCTGCCCCACCTGCAGTGCACATGGTTTTGCCCAACTGCTAACAAATTTGCTGCTGCCATCAGGTCTGAATTACCCCCTGTGTTCCCAAGTGTAAGGACCACAAGAGCTTACAATCTTGCTGGCGTCAGAGGTGAGGGATGGGACAGATATGTAGCACATGATGGATGGGGCAGTACAATTAGCGGGAATGGCATTCTGACCGCTGATCCTCCGGCGTCACAGAGTTTGCCCCACGGGAATTCCGGGTGACACCAGGATCGCACATCCCCACCAATTGGATTGCCCCCTTATAGTGAGAGGATACATCTTGTGCCAGAGCGGCACCAGTAAGGCAGTCAGTACCTGGACAGTCTGCCGGTCAGGTATTCCGCTGTACACCGGTAGCGGGGTGTTAGTCTGGCGGCTGCCGGTTGTGGAAGTGGCCGGGGCAGAGTGTGGCGGCTCATTCTCCATGCTCCTTGTGTCAGGGTATAATTACTGGGAAGAGCAGCAGCTGCAGAGAAGGAAATAAAAGAGGAAAGAAATGACGTGACCCTCGCTGCCGATTATACGGATATTACAAGTTACATAGTTGTTGAGGTTGAAAAAAGACAGATGTCCATCGAGTTCAACCTCTAGA